>NC_091288.1:26159116-26477962 GCF_032444005.1 Ranitomeya imitator
AGTCAAAAATTGTGCTCCTTAGGGCTCATACCCATTTGCGAGAAAAAAAACGGTCCGTAATCTGGACCAAAAAAAATGGACGAGTGTCATGCGAGTACAATGCGATTTTTCTCACATAGCATCCGTATGACATCCATATGCAATGCGTTTTTTTCTCTGCTACTATTTTTCTACAATCATTTACAGTGTTCTATGCCACAGAATGGTAAGGTATCTGTAAAAAACGGACGGAATACGGATGGTCCGTATGCCATGCGATTTTTTTTTTTCTCGCACCCATTGACTTGCATTGCTGCGAATTTTTTTTCTCAGTCCAATTTCAGCTGGGAAAAAAAATCGCAGATGAGATGTAACCCATTGAATAACATTGGTCAGAGTGCAATCCGATTTTTTTTATTTTTTATCGGATTGCACTCGTCCGTTTTTCTCGCAAATGAGTATGAGCCCTTAGAGCCAAGAACGAGAAAACTCCCTAAGGCGACGTTCACACGTTGCGTTTTTTGCTGCGTTTTTTTCGGCAGGCAAAACTTGCTGTCTTGGCAGTGAAGAAGCTGCTTAAAAAAACAGTTTTTGCTGTGTTTTTTTGCTGTTTTTTTTATACTGATACCGTTTAGTCCCTGTTCTTCCTGAGTTTTCTGCACCAAAAATGCAGCAAAACCTGATACCTGCATTTTTGCTCTTATTGCTTTCTATGGGTGAAAAAATGCTGCAAAAATGCTGAAAAAAAAAACGCTGCGAATTGACACGCTGCAGTTTAAAAAAAAAAATAATGCAGCACTTTTCCAAATCAGTCTGGAAAAAAAAAAACAATGTGTGCGCGTGAGATTGCTGAAATCTCACAGCTTTTGCCGGTACTGTAAAATGCGGCTTTATTTTGTATTAAAAAAGCTGCAAAAAAGCAATGTGTGAACATAGCTTATTACTCAACTTCTTGGATTCCCCTTGAGCAAATCATGAGCTATTGAGTTAACGTGAATAACTGCAGAAATTATTGGTGATTATTTTTGCATCTGACAACTACTTTGAGCCTGATATGTGCTCCGGTTAATTGTCACTTCCCTTCCCCCGCTCCATCTGGCATCTTACACAAAGTACTCAGCAGGGAGAACAATGAAAACCATAGAAAGCTTCACCCTACATATAGAGAATATGAAATCTGTGCTGAGATATTCTAAGAATGGTATTTAGACTAAATTTACAGTTGTTTCCTTTCTTACCCTTGCTCTTGACTCAACCTATTCCAAGATGAATGGTGCAAGATGACCAACTTTGATGAAAGAAAATATGATTTTGCCATGTGTGTAATGTCCATATTGTCTATTAAGTCTGTTGACTCCTGTTGTTTTCTCCGAAAAATTAGTTACCGTAAATTACTTTTTTATTGTTCATTTTCCTCGTTAACTTTCCAAATAGTCTTTTTAAATATTTGTAGCCATTTTGCTGCTGAAGCGTGTCCGTATGTTGTTTATCTGGCTGATTGCTCTTCAAAGAATGTTACGAATCCATCAGAGCTTCTTTTCCTGGTTCTGATGGCTCTACTATCCCTTCCCTTCTCTCAGTGTTAGGGCCCCTTTCCACTTGTGTGAGAAAAAAACGGTCCGATTTACGGACCGAAAAAACTGATGTAACGTCTGCGAGTGCCATGCGAGTGCCATGCGAGTGTCATGCGAGTGTCATGCGATTTTTTTATCGCAACATCCGTATGACATCCGTATTGCTGTCCGATTTTTACGCACGGGTCTCCTTTGAAAAGCCGGTAATTCAGCGCAGAGTACAGTAAAATCACAGTGACAGGTTAGATTAGAGTAGATATATACACATAGAATAGGTATATATACATATATATATGTCAGGGAGACACCTATATATATATATTTATATTTAATGCAGCGCTAGATAGCTTTAAAGCTGGTAATTCAATTACCAGCTTTTGCTTTCTCCTTCACAAACCCGACATGATATGAGACCTGGTTTACATACAGTAAACCATCTCATATCACCATTTTTTTTGCATATTCCACACTACTAATGTTAGTAGTGTGTATATGCAAAATTTGGGCGTTCTAGCTATTATATTTAAGGGTTAAATGGCGGAAAAAATTGGCGTGGGCTCCCGCACAATTTTCTCCGCCAGAGTAGTAAAGCCAGTGACTGAGGGCAGATATTAATAGCCTGGAGAGGGTCCATGGTTATTGGCCCCCCTGGCTTAAAACACCTGCCCCCAGCCACCCCAGAAAAGGCACATCTGGAAGATGCGCCTATTCTGGCACTTGGCCACTCTCTTCCCATTCCCGTGTAGCGGTGGGATATGGGGTAATGAAGGGTTAATGCCACCTTGCAATTGTAAGGTGACATTAAGCCTAATTAATAATGGAGAGGCGTCAATTATGACACCTATCCATTATTAATCCAATTGAAAGAAAGGGTTAAAAAAATACACACACACATTATTAAAAATTATTTTAATGAAATAAAAACAAAGGTTGTTGTAATTTTTTATTTAACGCCAAATCCACTCAGTGAAGACCCTCGTTCTGTGACAAAAAAAATAAAATAAACCAACAATATACTTACCTTCCACAGATCTGTAAAGTCCAACGATGTAAATCCTTCTGAAGGGGTTAAAATATTTTGCAGCAAGGAGCTTTGCTAATGCAGGCTACTCCTCGCTGCAAAACCCCTGGGAATGAGTCTAAATATAGATCAATGAGCTATATTTAGCTTCATTTGCGGTGAGGCGCCCTCTGCTGGCTGTTCATAGATCGTGGGAAATTTCCTAGAAAGCTCCCAGGCTAGCCAGCAGAGGGCGCCTCACCGCAAATGAAGCTAAATATAGCTCATTGATCTATATTTAGACTCATTCCCCGGGGTTTTGCAGCGAGGAGCAGCCTGCATTAGCAAACCTCCTTGCTGCAAAATGATTTAACCCCTTCAGAAGGATTTACATCGTTGGACGTTACAGATCTGCGGAGGGTAAGTATATTGTTGGTTTATTATGTTTTTTCTTTCACAGAACGAGGGTCTTCAGTGATTGGATTGGGCGTAGAATAAAATACTCCAACAACCATTGTTTTTATTTCATTAAAATAATTTTAAATAATGTGTTTGTGTTTTATTTAACCCTTTCATTCAATTGGATTAATAATGGATAGGTGTCATAATTGACGCCTCTCCATTATTAATTAGGCTTAATGTCACCTTACAATAGCAAGGTGGCATTAACCCTTCATTACCCCATATCCCACCGCTACACGGGAATGGGAAGAGAGTGGCCAAGTGCCAGAATAGGCGCATCTTCCAGATGTGCCTTTTCTGGGGTGGCTGGGGGCAGATATTTTTAGCCAGAGGGGGGCCAATAACCATGGACCCTCTCCAGGCTATTAATATCTGCCCTCAGTCACTGGCTTTACTACTCTGGCGGAGAAAATTGTGCGGGAGCCCACGCCAATTTTTTCCGCCATTTAACCCTTAAATATAATAGCTAGGACGCCCAAATTTTGCATATACACACTACTAACATTAGTAGTGTAGAATATGCAAAAAAAATGCTGATATGAGATGGTTTACTGTATGTAAACCAGGTCTCATATCATGTCGGGTTTGTGAAGGAGAAAGCAAAAGCTGGTAATTGAATTACCAGCTTTAAAGCTATCTCACGCTGCATTAAATATAAATATATATATATAGGTGTCTCCCTGACATATATATATGTATATATACCTATTCTATGTGTATATATCTACTCTCATCTAACCTGTCAGTGTGATTTTACTGTACTCTGCGCTGAATTGCCGGCTTTTCTAAGGACACGGGTGCGTAAAAATCGGACAGCACTCGCATGGTGCGAGTGCTGTGCGTTTTTTTTCTCGCACCCATTGACTTGCATTGGCGAGTCTCGTCCGAGAATCTCAGCAATACGCAGCATGCTGCGATTTTTTTCTCAGCCGACACAGATTTTTCTCAGTCCGATTTCGGCTGGGAAAAAAATCGCAAATGGAGTGTCACATATTGATTAACATTGGTCCGAGTGCAATCCGATTTTTTATCGGATTGCACTCGTCCGTTTTCCTCACAAGTGGAAAGGGGCCCTTAGAGGTAGCAGCAATTTGGGGATGGTACACAGATTTGCAGTGACAGAGGAGAAAGTAGCTTAGAGAGGGCAGAGTAAACAGAAAAGGTACATCACATATGAAAAGGTATTAAATGCAGGATAGAAGCTGTGCTGATATATCACCGAAGACAGCAGAGCCCAGGATACACCCAAACCTCACATCCAGCCTGTATTACCCGAAGAGACGCTCTCATAAGAGAGAAATATGGAATGTGGATCACTGTAAACTGCATATCAGGAAGGCTGAAAATTAATGAAAGAATGAAGATTTCAGACTGAAATTTAGCGCACTTTTATTTCATAAACGTAAGCGCTAACCTACGTAAACATATTTTTTACATTATGAATGTGTCCGTAGCCTTTAAAAACAGTTATAAGTAGTTACTAATTGTCGTGAAGGAATTTTTGACTTGAAGGAATTTTTTTATAATCTCTTGCATTCGGTGATTTTGTAGTGCTAGAGAAAGTTTGCAAAGTGGCTCGAAATGAAAAAAAAGTCCAAAAGTCAGAAAGTTGCAGTCCATTTGGTTTTTGAGATGGACGAGGGTCTCAATTTTCGGACCTTTACATATTAGACAGTTGGGTATGATCTGGTCAAGTAAAAGATGCCCAAGAAATACTGTACTGTGTCAGAAACAAACCAGAAGACGACTCGCTGGGATCCAGGACTTGTAGCTGAAGATTGTGGAGCTTTTCAATATATTAGTAAGTTGCTGAACTGACTAATGTAATCACATTTAAAGGGTTATTCCCCCAAAAAACAAGCTAACGCCTATTCATAGCGATCCCAAGATCAGCGCTCTGGAACCTCAAAAATGTGTTCTACAGCTATGTCTTACGTAAAGTGGAGGGTCTCCTGTTTGACATCCACGCCAACATTGTCAATAGGACTACCAGAAATAGCCAAATACAGCACTCAGCATTCTCTGACAGTCTCATAGACTGGCGGAGCTTGAGCTTGTGCACCTCCACTCCATTCAAGATGGGGCAGCTGAGCCCAATACTTGGGGTTCCAGAGGTCCAATCTTGGGTTTGATGGGGATTCCAGAAGTCAGATCCCCAGAGTTCAGCTATGATACTATCCACTACGGGAAATGTTAGGTTTGAATGGGTAGGAAAATTTTCATATCTGTCTCTGACTCCTCTTTAAGTATAAAAAATTAAGGAAGAGGGGTGTAAAAAAATATTAACATTTTCATTGCAGTGTTGGTCCCATATACACGTTTACGCTGAACTCCCCAGTTTCCAGCTGCCTTTCCAAAGTTTTGACTTTTCTATTAATTAATCTACAACATCTAAACTTTTGTTTCACAGAGAACAAGCTAAACTCCGAGGGGACAGCCGCAAACTTCAATAACAAACAAAAAGGTCGCTGATCTGTTTGAGACCTGTGCTTTAATTAAAAGAGATCCCGGAGTGGATGAGAACTTCCATGTGCATATTAATGAATGTATTAACATCCCTGCAAGACTGAGTCGGATTACAAATTATTATTTTTTTTTATAGCAAAGGAAAGTAAACAACTCGCGGAAGTTTTGGAGATACTGCAAGAGGGATTTACATCTTATTGGTTAGGAAAACAGTGGAGCGCAAAGAAAATAACTTTGAATAAAACTTTTTGAATATTCTGTAAAAAATCACAGATCCTGTGAAAGACAGTGACAGCACTGAAGCCTCCTTGTCTGTGCACTCAGAGAGTGATAGACATATGTTGCATATTGGGCCACTGTGTCTTCATTGCTTTGACCACCATCCAAGGACATGTTATATACCACCATCCAAGGACATGTTATATACCACCATCCAAGGAAATGAGCATATACCCTGTAGTAAGAAATACCGGTAAGTAAATAGTAATAGTACCTGTAAGTAACATAGGGTACTTGGCTAACAATATTTTAATCAAAAAAGCGTAATAGCCATCACTCCACTACAAGGTGTACCCAATTGGGATGGTCCTATCCTATCTCTAGTATTAACACCTCACCTTGTAAAAGGCGACCTCAATGTAGATAAAGGCAGAGCAGGGCAGGGGCCCGACTGTTCAGACACCTGGGAAGCTATATAGATGAAATGCAATGCTAGGTGAAAAAGGGGGTTGGATACACTTTGTCGCGGTCGGATGACTTTTACACTTTTTTATCAAAATTGTGTTAACCAAGAATCATAAGAATCATATTTTATTTACATGTACTATTACTATTTACTTATTTACTTACTACATGGTAAATGCTCATTATGATTTTTCCTTGTCCCATTCTTATTAGTAGGCCCAGCACGAAATCATACATATGCCGCTACGTGTTGACACAATGACTTTCCCCTGGGCCTAGTAATCAGATGAGAAGTCAGGGATGCTGGCAGGTAGGAGGAGGTTCACAGGATTCTGGTCTGGCGGACATTGACTATCGGAATACTATAGGGAGTGTGTGGAAGATAGAGTCATGAACAGACAGAGGACATAAAATGAAGCTGAAGTAGCAGAGAATTTGGGGAATACATTTCTTCGTTTTCTATTGGGTCTTGAAACGTCAGATTCAGTACTGGGTTAATTAAAACTGATTGGTTGCTTTGGGACTTTTTATCTGAGAAACTAGTCTAATTATTTCTATCTAGCAATCAATATTTATGCAGAGGGAAGTTAGTGGTAGGTTTCTAGTAACAAAATAACTTGGGACAGGGGAGGACAAGGACAACAGTGCAATAATAGTAAAGGTCATGTTTTGCACAGGAAAAATCTGAAGATTTTTCTGCAAATCCATATAAAAAATCTGCAATGTATCTGCATGCACTTTAGATGAAAGTTGACCAAACGAGATGATATCAAACAGGGCCAGACAACCATCTCATGTGTATGGGGGCCTCCCAACTTTTCCCTGATAAATTATGTTGGAGGAGAGAATGATGTTTCTTCTAGTGAGGTGGTTCCTCAAAGCCCTTGGTCCAAATGAGCAGCTGTAATGCAGCACCGACAGGTGATACTGGTGCAGCGGGGTGTCACAGCTGGAACAGCAGAGGCCGTAGACTACAAGACCAATATTTCTAATGACACCCATGGCCTGCTGGGGTAAGTGACGGAGTCAACGACTTTGTGCTTTGCCACAACTCTTAACAGTATGGGTGGATTGAGAACACTGATTCTGGTAACAACATAGCAGACAAGGTGGCCCACGACTAGACAGGCCCTTCTGGCATTTGCCAGAATTGCCAGATGGCCAGTCCGGCCCTGGTTGGAAGCTAAACGTTCCGCAAAGAGAGCCTAATGAGGCAGATCAGAGAATGTCAGAAAATGCTATGTGGAATTGGTAAGCAGATTCCAGCAATGTAGCAGAGTTGGGTGTGTCAGGATTTTCAATGGAAACTGGAACAGCAGAGGAGTTGGGTGATGTAACAGAGTCAAACAATGCAGGATAGCTTGTTGTGTCAGGTGGCTCAAGTTAGATACAGTATGTTTACCAGAGTGACACAATGTAGCATAGCTGTCACAACAGTAAGAGGCCACAGGCTCAAAAAGACTGTCTTGGACAGACTTGGCACAAGTCAATCCATCTGGCAGATTCCAGAGGTCCCCCAACCTTCACCCTTTAAGCCCTGCACCGGAAGCTGGTCTTGCAACAGGGTCCAGTGGGATTGCTTCCATGGAAGTCCAAAGGAGCAATGCAGTGGCAGGGAGGGTCTCCGAGTAGGGTCAGAGCCGAGAGGTCACGTCAGGAACAGAATTGTAAGACTGGAGGACCGTCAAAATTCATGCCGAGATAAGAACACGGGAGGAATCTGCAAACCAGCAGAAACAAGGACTAATGCACAAGTCAGCCAGCAAAACTAATTGACTGGCAATGGAAGTCAGAGATCCAGGATAAATAGCAGGCAGCCCAAGACTCTCAGAAAGTAGTAATAAAAAAACAGACCCTTAACCCCACAGTCCCCTGCCCTAGTGGTACCAAAAGTCCCTAGAATTATGCAGGACTGATGCTGTCAGGTATCACCTGCAACAAAGACGTGGCACTGCTTAGTGGCCAAGGCAGGAACAAAAGGGGTAGGAATCGTCACAGATGTTACCATATCCCAGTGATGTAACTGAGTTGAATAGGTCTGAAAATTCACTGTGGAAATGTAGCTGAGCCCAGTCATATAAAGATGAGTGATGTAGCATAGCTAGCTTCGTAATAAGTTAAAAATACAGAGTGGCATTGGTACAAATAATGGCAATGACATCAACTACCTGAATACTCAGGTGATGATCCGCCACCTGAGGTGCCCTACAACATTTGAGGTGCACGCCGGGTTGCATGGCATTCCTACATGTTGAAAACCAGAAATAGACAGATGCAGGAGTGTCCAGCAATGGATTCAGAAGAGATGAGTAACGCTTTGAATTTCATTGGCTGATTCTTTTGTTTTCCCCGTTGAAAAAACGTGAAGGTTTGGCAGAACGAGCGCTAAAGTGCACGAAGGAATAGGGAGAGATAGCTATCTTCCCCAAAGGTATCTCATGTGCATGGCCAGCATTACTCTGTGTAAACTCGAATCCAGTCTACAATCATCCACGTGAAGGATGGGATCATCTCTTGTGTTGTAAGAAGAGTTATTATTCCAGCTAGAGGACGCCCGCCTCCGCCACTTAATTATTAAAACTCAATTTAAAAGCAATAAAAGCGAACCGATCCTTATAGAATGACAGCTAACGACATTATCCTTCAATCTAATTGTATGGATTTGTCTGCTCCTCCCCGTAAATCTTAATGCAGAATTCATGAACACTACAATACGTCTTATTGCTGCAAGGAGAACTTTTATCTAACCGCGGTTTCAACCCACCGCACCGGGTGCAGGAGGGGAAATTTCTGTATTGAAAGTGGAAATATTTCTGTTCATGGACTGAACTAAGTGCTCGTTATTCATCCTGAAATAAGCCATTATTTTCAGCTGACTGCCTGCATTGTTGAGATTTATTTGTCTCGATGTGACGGTCGGTAATTCTGCAGACGCACAGATTTCTGACCTGCAGTTACCTAGCTCTTATACAATGCGCTGCCTGGACGCGAAAACACGGTATAGAAAAGTGAAATCGCTCGCCCTACACGTCCTCTCCCTTCTGAGCATTATTTCTTATGGCGGCGACAAAGGCGGCATTGAACTGGAATAATAGGAGGCACCTTCTGACACTATCCAAGAGTCTCTATTGACGCTGAGACACCGTGACTTTGAAAGGAATATTTCCTTGAGATATTTGCTGTCGTTAATTATAATAAAGGACGATCAATCTCCTGTGGTACAACATTATTCCTTCCCCGTCTTATGTGTTTGTCAGGGAATAAAGGTCCAGGCCTTGAAATAAACCATAAGAAGAATATTAGTAGAGGAGAGTAATAATGATTTAGGCCTCATTTGTTGAAAGAGGCCTCGTTGTCCATAGCAACCAATCAGAGCTCACCTTTCATCTTCTGAACTGCTCTGGCAGCTTGAAAGCTGCGTTGTGATTGGTTGTCATGAGCAACAAGCTCCATACAGCATGGCTGACTCCGAGAGTAACTGATGCAAATGGAGTTTCGATTGCAATTGTTTTAGTTCTGAAAATAACAGCGGCATTAAAAAATGATTTACTATATTGGCATTTGGATTGCCTCCTAAAGTGCGCCTGAGTCTGCCATGTTAGAACTCCTGCTAATAAATAGGAAATCGTCAATATTATAGTACCTCATTATAGGCAAACAAGTAATGACAGGCTTAAATACCCCAAGGAGGCTAATTAAACATATTAAACTTTTTTTTAATATACAAAATAACCCAATATTTTAACGTTTAAATCATCCTTTTTTTTCTCCCTCAAACGTAAATAGCAAAATGTGAAAAAATGAAAAAATTGACAGATTTAATTTTGCCCAAACTAATAGAATATAAACATATTTATCCCATAAGATGAATACTGAGACAAAAAAAAAATCAAATGCAAGAATTGTGCAAATTTTCCCCCATGAGAAAAAAAAAGGCCTGGTTCTGAAAGGTAACCTGCTTTGCTGCTACATTGCAGTGTAATACTAGTGAATGGGGTCACATTGCAACCCCTGGTGTTCCGCATCTAGCAAATTGCCCAAAAAAAAGACTTTTTTGATCTTGTATGGCGTGCTTGTTGCAGTTTCAGTACCCTAGGGGTTGCAACGCGACCTCATTCATTTGTATTGTACTGTGACGTAGCAACGAAACATGGCAACTCATGTCACATGCCCAAAGATTGCTATGTAACCACAGCCTTAAAGGGGCTTTCCAGAATTGGGGGACAAGTCTGCAGTCAGTCTATGTGACTGCAGACTTGTAAAGATTCATAAGTCTGCAGTCACATAGAGTAATTGCAGTCTTGTACCCCCAGGCTGGATAACTCTTTTAATTGCACTTAAACCTGTATTTAAAGGGGAGCTCTAAGATTTTTATCTTTCAGCTAATAATCTGTTATTTTAATCAATCCAACTATTAGATCATGCAATTATGGTAGCAATTATTTTTAGGAACGAATCATTATGCGATGCCAAAAGATGCTGTGGATCGAGAATCCCAATCACACCCTCTTAAAATGTGCCTAATTGCGAGCTAACTAAACTATCTATCAAAGGATTGCTTAGAAATCTGTTCTAATCTGCTTAATAGTAGGTTCTAAATTCCTTGAAAGCTAATGTACAATGATGCCCATGCTGAAAGACTTATCACTATAGGAATCTAAGCTGCAACTTTTCTGCTAATCTACTTAAACACTTGCTCACTTGTGGGTGGTGTAACCTTGGGTCAAGTGCGTAGATGGTGGAATTGTTTTCTTGTGGTTTAGTAGACT
This sequence comes from Ranitomeya imitator, assembly GCF_032444005.1. NCBI lineage: Eukaryota > Metazoa > Chordata > Amphibia > Anura > Dendrobatidae > Ranitomeya > Ranitomeya imitator. The sequence continues at coordinate 26,170,051 of NC_091288.1, forward strand.
CTGGGGTCTCTATTTCATTCAGGCTACAACAAAACTTCTAGTCATCATCGCTCCGGCACCATCATAAAATTATATGAATCATTGAATTCCCAGCAGTTGACGATGACTTTGCAGAGTAGCATGCTCCAAAGCTCTGCTCTCTCCCAATAGAGGGAAGCTGTTGCATTGTCGAACCTGCCTAGATATCCCTACTGACAAAAATGAAGTTTTTGTCTGCACTTAGGGTTTATATATATGTTTTTAACAACTAAAACTTTATGCATACAGCTTTACTAGGGGTCTATACGACCTCCATGAATCCCTTATTGTGTCTTTGTATGTCTCTGACATCATGAAAACCATAAAGAGTTGTTTTTTTCTGATTTCCTATGGAAAAACATAGCATAAATTACCTGATGCATGCTTACTCACATCGTTCTTTGTAGGGGTTGTACCGATGAACCTCTGAGACCCCCTTCAATGCCAAGAATGACACTCTAAAATGCTTTGTTAGAATAAAGTGGGCATCATGAAATGTGTGCCAGCCCTCTATTTATTGTCAATGGGACTGTCAAAAATAGTTGTCCAGCTCACAAGCCCTGGCAGAATAGGGCCAAAGTTGTTCAGGATGTCCTACTTTTGTCTGGGGGGTTATGCCCTCGGAGTATTCTCAATTTTGCCACAATTTGATGGTATCATTTCTAAATGATCTGAATGTGGTGATACATTTTTCTAAGTGTTTGTTCGGACTCAGTAGAGACAGGTCGTAACTAGTGATTGTCACGATATTGTATGAAATATCATATAAGTTTAGTTTCTCTTGTTAGCCCAGGCTGTGGGCTAAAACCCCCCTTCCCTTTCACTCAGGCAAGAGCTTGCCTTGTCAATGTATGTGGGGGAGTTTTATTAAAGAAAGGTATTTACGACTGGCATAGCTGCAGTGGAAAGTTGTGCTAGCTAAAACCGGTCTGATTCCCTTCTGTAAATGCAAGAAGTCCTTTGTTCCATTATTGTAAGATATTAGGCCAACAATTTAGGCTAGAAAAAGGAAAAGTACATATTAACATTCGTTGGCGGTTCTGTCAGCCACTCTAAACATGAGCTTCTAACTCTATCAGGTAAAAGTATGAATTTCTCTGTAATTATGCATCACAAATAGGACATATTTGATCTCATTAGAATGCCAATGTTAATACAAGATGAATGCTGGGTTTGTTATGACTATGACATGCTCTGTAGCGGAGTTACAGGCATTAGATAAATTTAGGTTAAATTTAGTTAAACTGAAGAGAGAGGAGGGTCTGGGTAAGCCAGCCCTGTTGGTGATGTCACAGGCTGCCGTTTATAAGCTTTTGCCAGACCCCAGCAGTGAGTCTGTCTGCTGGAGCCTATGTGAGCCTGACTTGAAGAGCTGTTCCTAACCAGAGTCCTAATGCACTGGGACAGATGGAAACTCCACCAACTAGCCTGGTTGCCTGCAATGCTCTGAACACATGTAAGTGTTGATTTCTCATTTAACCCCTGTTATTTTTATAATTACCTTGTACATATTTTCAATTGTCTCATATTGTAACATCTTTATATGACTTTTTATAAAAACTGCCTTAAATCTTTGACGGAGTATAATATTTAATACTAGAGTCGTTCCTCCTGCTCTAAAACGTACCCTAGGCAGCATACTGTGTGCGGGCCTTTGGGTGACGTTGTAGCGACTGCGGCGTTGATAATTATTGTTCCTGCCTGAGTGGGAGTAGTTAATCGTGTCGCTGCAGTGTGCCCAATAGCCAGTACATATCAGGCAGCCTTTCTGGCGACTAATTACCCTATGTGCAGTACCTAATCTGACCTGAGAGTAAGGGGGGCACCAGAGAGCTGCAAGTTTCAAGTGGAACTGTAAGCGGGATATACATAAATCCCTGCAGTTCGTGGTATATTGAAGAGCAGTGGGATACCTAAAATAAGCCCCTGCTGTAAACTAAGAGGTCAATAGCCTTGTGTGTTTTTTTCATTACATTGTGGAGTAGAGGGATAACTAGGATAAGCCCCCCTGCACATATGATAGCCATCTGTTGGCCTAAAGTCACCCCGATCTGTGACGTGGGGGTGACGGTCACGGTGTGAATCGTGACAGTGATGAGCGAGTATACTCATTGCTCTGGTTTTCCGAGCATGCTCGGGTGTTCTCCGAGTATCTTGGGCGTGCTCGGAGATTTAGTTTTAGTCACCTCAGCTGCATGATTTGCAACTGCTAGAAAGCCTGAATATATGAGGGGTTTGCCTGTATGTTAGGGAATTCCCACATGTATTCAGCCTGTCTAGCAGTCGCAAATCATGCAACTGAGGTGACTAAAACTAAATCTCCGAGCACGCCAAAATACTCGGAGACCACCCAAGCAACGACTATACTCGCTCATCACTAGTCGCAACCTATTAGAAATGATGAGCGTCATCCTTATAAGACAATTGGAATGAAGTTTGCCAGTAAAACAACCTGTGGATGCGCAAGCGGCTCTCATCTTATCAATGGTGGGTTTAATTGTGATAAGACTCCCAGACTAGAGAAAAGCGCATGCATACTACACAGATCACAATATATTGTGCTGGCGCCGGACACCATTTGTTTTTTCGATAGACCATATTCATATGTGGCAAATGATTTATCAAAGTATGGCCTTACAAATGCACAAGCATGACGGTACAGCAATTAGTATGCCATCATACATATGCATGCAATAACCCATAGCAAATCATAAAATAAATAAATATATAGAAACACAGGTAAAGTGACCCATATATGTGCACAGACATATAGAGGAGATGTCAATCCACGCAGGGCACATTGTTAGCTTAATATGCATAAATAAGAAAGCGCCATGCCAGACATCAGGCTCTGAGTGGGCAAGCCACTTTACAGTTACAGTTGAGCAAATTTTTCAAAATTTGGTTCTGATTATGATCGGCGCCGAATATTTCTTTTGCAATATTCGATGAACACAGCCGAATCATCATTGGAGTCAATGGGAATAAAAATGAACGAATATGTTTGGAACCTATCATCAAACATAAATTCGGCACAAATAGGGTACAAATATAGCATGAATATGGCAAATTCAGATTCGGCCACCAATTTGGAACATATTTGCTCAACTCGATCACACCTCATCTCCATGTGTTCTCACTGACTGCTGACTTAATCCAAAAAGATAGCATATGGAAATACCAGAACATTCATCATAACAAGCACAATACCAATATCTACCATACAAAGTAGGAATGGTGGTAAAACTCAACTCAGATCTAAAAAGCAGGGAAAGAGTAACAAGGGGAAAAAAGGGGGAAATTCCTAATTGGTTTAGGGAGGAACGGAGCTGAAAAAGAAAGATACAGGATATTCCCAATGTAACCAGTAGTGATACAAATGGGAAGAAGGATAATCCAGCACACAGTCCACTCCACTTAACAAAGCATCAAACTTTATTCCGATTCACAGACAAAAACATCAAGTCCATTGTAATTGGTCAACATTTTCCAAGCGCTTAGTTCTTGGCCTTCATACACTTTAGACTACCATTGGCCAAACCCGTCCTGACTCTGCCCGACAGAGAGATAAGGATCTGATACGTTCTATTTCAGGCTGCTGATCCTTTTGTTTTCCGCATGATCAGTCACCACCAGAGGAGTCTGGCAGTGTCTCTCTCATAGAGAATGGCGGGAGTTGTCAGGAGAAATGGCTGTCGCCCAGTTGAACCATCATTTGGCTGATAACTCTCTATTGCGCATGTTGCCCCTTAGCATTCAAAACTCTTGGGACAATTACAATGGACGTGACGTTTATTCCTTTTATATGCAATTAAAGATTGAAGTTTTTAAGTATGCCATGTGCTGGATTATTATTATTCTAGTTTGTATCATTACCGAACTGACGTGTAGGATCTGTGCAATGAGTTTATCTTCAAATGCAAACAGTTTGTTGGAATTTAGTTTTTACTAAATACAACTAATATTAGGATTGGAGGGCGGAAAGAGGAGGTAGACATATGATTGTCCTAATTTTGTACAATCGTTCTAAACTCCCTGCTCCTGTTGTATGGGATGGGAACTATACATTGAACGTAACCCCAGTCCTCCATATGGGTGCATACATTTTCTTTGGCTTTAAGCTTCAGTACAATTACCCACATTATAGACCTTGATTACCGTAAAAAATCACCGGCTAGACGTGACAGTAATTGGGATGCACTCCAGTCACTTCTTCATACAAACATGAAAAAGTATGTCTTGGAAACGGTGAAAAAAAAATCCATGTAGCATTTTTCATAATTACGAGCAATTTGAAATATTAATCTTGGTTCAGTTTTCAGACAGACGACTTCAAGGGAGGGTTTACATAATGAAGGTTTTTTTTTTTTAAATTACTTCAGTTCTCTTCTGAGCTGGAGAAACATTTTCGAAAAGCATCAGTACCCCGACACCCATCATTCCCTGAAAGACACGCTAATAATCACATAGATGGATGGCTTCTGCTCCATGGACCGGGCGCTACCGAGGCATTAAACACATCACGCTTCCCAAATGTCTGTTTTATATAAGTAAAAGCCTAAAATGATACATATACTATTACGTGCGCTGCTTGTCAATCCTGACATCTCGAATATATTACTCCAGTTAAAGTAAATTATTCAAGGTGGTGGTTAAGTGTTCCATCAAGATGCAGCTGAGCACCCAGAGATGCACTTTTGAGCAATATAGAATCCATATAGCGGATTGTCATCTGGATGTTATTACCACTATCATTGTGCAGAAAACATGGCTGTGTCAGTTTAAAATATGTTTCCCCTTTATTCCGGCAATATCGGCGCTCGCTCTCATGACATGGTTATGCCAAATGAGCCCTGCAGTCAATCAGCGGCCATTATTGAGGCGCTGTGCTCTCACTTCCTGCGGACGAACATCGGACATCCGGGGAAAGTGTGAGCACTGTTGCCCATTACTGACCACTGATTGACTGCAGCGCTCATGCGACATAACAATGTTACATGAGACTGGCCACCGACATTACTGACAAGGTGCTGGTACGGGAGGTGATTATAGGGTATTTTTATTTTACAGTATTTTTATTTTACAAGGGGGAATGCAGCACTTCAAAAGGGGTTGTACAACCCCTTTAAAACTTTAGGGCTACGATGAAAAATCTGTAAATGGTCCTCTATACCTATAATGGTACATTCATAATACTGGTTTCCTATGTGGCAGAAGGACCGTTAAGCCCCCTCAAACACCTATTTAGAGGTGCAACTATTATCTGTGCATGTCCTAAGGCAACAAAACATGTCAGCATGGCTTCCTACTAAAAAGCTTTATCTCCTTGTTCCACGATGGATCTGGAAGTTTTTGTCATTGTTAGCAATGCACATTATCTTTTTGGCCATGACACATTTAAGGCGTGGATCATATACTGTGCTTGAGGTAGGCATGCTTTAGTTTGGGCAGCAGGTAAAGTTCCCAGGTGCCTCCTCCACTGCTCATGATACTGCAAGTGGCATATGGATGTTGTGTTTCATAGGAAACTAGTCTGATTGTCACACGTGGAGTCAGGAAGGATTTTTTTCACTAATCTGGGCAATTAGCATTTGCCTCATCATTTTTTTTGCCTTCCTTTGGATCAATATCTTGGGTTATAGGTTGAAATCGGTGGACTTATGCCTTCTTTCAACCTTAAAACCGAATGCATAACATCTATAATCCCATGACACATTTTCTGCTGAAATCATACAGAATCCCACAGAAAAAAAAACTCTAAGTCTTTGCATGAAAATAGAGACATATAGAGATACAACAGAACTCCATATGTGTTTAAGGAGGCCATGTTACGACCCAGTCAGCACTTATACAGCCATGAGAACCCATCGACAGGATTGGTCATAAATCCCCGGTAAGTGTGAAGGTCCTACACGTTTGGGATCATGCCAATATAGTTTAAGCTCACACAACTGTAAAACACAAATATCTAGAAGTTCATTGACAAGAAAACATATTCCTATGTTTAGTGGGGGTCATTTTCCAGGATCTATCGGAAGACTACATTTGGTTGCGATGTGTTGGGTTCCACTTGAATCACGAAACGAGTGAGGGTCTCGTCATCATGGATTTCCATATAGGTGTTACTTTTGTTTATTTTAAAATTTACCAATTCTAAAGGGTAATGTTTCTCCTTGTGAAGAGTGGCATGCCAGTGTAAGGAGGCTTATAAGCCATGCATTGCTTCTCTGGGAAATTAAATATGCTAATTGCCTCTTCATAGAGGAAAAGGACTAGAACTCTAGTACCATCAATTGGAAGTAGCAATCCTAAAAAGTCAATATTGACCCTTTAACGAGCCTTGCAGCATGACTAAGGATTAAAAGCCGAACTTGAATCTCGATTTGTAGACATCGTGTTTCAGGGTGTTGCCCCTCGTCACACTTTATCAAAGACACTTTTAGGATAAAAAGAGGCGGAATATTCTAAATCTTCTTTAGAGTCTCCATTGCTCAGTGTCTGATAAAGTTCATCCTATCTCCTGATTGTAGGAGCACGTCATATATATATCATAGAGCGACCAAGGCTGTATAATTATGCTCTGTTCCCTGGATACCTCCCTATAAATAGCTCAGTGCCCCTGAAATGTGCGCAGCCTGATTATTACCTGCGATAATAATGAGTTTTATGTAATCTCTTCCTTCTAATCTCAACATTACAATTTTATTAACAACCTAATATGCCTTATATAGAGGGGCCTAATTGATATGATTTTCTATTTTCTGGCTATTTTTGAATTTTTCCTACTTATAATTTGCGAAAAATGACTAAAGACACATATTTACTTGAATATATACAGTAGATACACAGTGCCTTACGAAAGTATTCGGCTCCCTGGAACTTTTCAACCTTTTCCCACATATCATACTTCCAACGTAAAGATACCAAATGTAAATTTTTGGTGAAGAATCAACAACAAGTGGAACACAATTGTGAAGTTGAACGAAATGTATTGGTTATTTTACATTTTTGTGGAAAATCAAAAACTGAAAATGAACAATAGGTAGCAGTTGGCCACATAATGGTTCGGTTGATTGTTGGGCTGGAAACTATGTCTTTTGACTTTTCGATACACAGGAATCCTTGGTTTAGCCATGCGCTCTACTGTTCTCTATGATAGAGGATTATCTCAGGGGGGAAAAAAGGATTGGAAGTCTGAAATTGGACTTGAGGGATCCTAATCTCCCGGACAGATTATGTTGCGGAGAGTCGGGAGGCCCTCATTTACATTAGACTGTCAACCAATCCCACCGATATCGGCAAGTTTGGCTGACGTTAATCTGTTGTGAATAGGGGCTTGCAATATATGACTATATATGCACAGGCGCCACTTCATGTTGATCTCATAGGGATACCAAGAATGGAGCTACATAGAGCAATCACACCAGAGGTGCCCAATGGCCTATTCATGGCACATGGTAAAATTACAGATTTTGTATTGGGGTTGTAGTTATACCTCCTGGGGGTGCATTTGATAAAGGGATGGTGTTCCAATGCTGGTGTCTACAAAAGTCTAACGAATACATTACTAGTAGAGTTGGTGTGAATGGATTTGCACGTTCCATTCCATCGGCTATGACAGTGATCTATGGCAGCTGCATGGGAGCAGTAGGTCCGCTTCATACTAGACGCCATCAGTAGCTCTTCTTTTGATTCACGGGCTGATGTGACATCATCGTTGCGGGGTGACGTACATATGACATCGTACATATGAAGCGAGCAGATAAGAGGCAGTACGACCACGTATGTGCAGCGGCCACAGATCACTGATGGAATGGAACCTCATACTCTACTTATTAAGCATTGGTAGGCTGATAAATGGCATCTATGACACGTGGTGCTCTTGCACAATTTTCGTCCCTGGTTTTCGCAGTCCAATCAGGCAAGGCCGCTGGCTCTCTAATTATTTCTTTAGTTAAAATGTATTAACTGGCAAACCCTTTTACCGCCGCTCGCCTGGAGCAGGTGTTATAATTCACAATATTCTTAGCATATATTTTCTGTTCCACTGAGTCCTGTAGCAATTTAATTTAGGTCTTGCATCTGTGTAATAGAAAGTCACAGGGAGAAAGCCTCTTTCATTACACTGGAAACCTAGCAGGGAATACATTGTCTTTCACACATGAAAAGCTTTAACATCAACAGTGTTTGCCGAGTTCTGTCAATCCGGGTAAATGTAAGAGTGAATTATGTAAATATCGGAGGAGTACATTGTGTTAACGTGTTCATGCCTCCGCACCTTCCGCTTACTGCCAGATACAAATGTATTAATGACACTTGCTACGACTTACAGTTTGGGGCAGAGACACAGATCTAGTAATTTGATTTTTTTTTACGTATTTTTTTTCCCATTTTGAGTCGTTAAGTGTATGTGCGGCGTAGGAAGAGGGTTGTGTAATGTGCTAGAGTAGGACGCACCTAATATTAGAAATTTGGCACAGTGGGAAGGGTGAGAAAATATCTTGCAGAATTTAATGTGATGCTAAGAATGTCAATTACAGGATCATTAGAGTTAAAAAAAACTCTGATAGAAGAGTGCAAATACTAGTGACACAATGCTCCATATTGGAATTCAAAGTATGAAAAAAAAAGAATTGTAGATTTTACCCATGAGGCCGGCCTTCATTATCCTCTTCCAGTGCTAGTGCACATGGAACAATATTTTGGGTAAAATACAATAAATGGTGAGGTCAAGGTGAAGATAGACCATTGTCCATGACCACTGGCAGTAGGTAATTTCAGAAGTCATAGCTCTGCATATATTCTCCAAAATCATATATCAATATAAACGTATGATCTTGGGGAGTATACATTATTGACTCCAATTAAGATAAGTCATCAAAGTTTACACCCTCCTTATACTCCCGATATGGTTCCACCAAGGCAGAGAGGCACCATTTGACTGCACCCAATCTTTAGCAGAAACCCTAGTTTTAAAGGGTCTGTACTTGTGATAGCTTCCATCTAAAGGCGGGTGCAGAAGGACGTAGATTCTCTCATCCCAGAGAATTGGGTCGATTATGGAAAATACATTCTGACCAAACTCTGACTAGATTGTGAGCATAGTGTGCTCCGATTCTCTCTGATGACGAGAAAAAAATGGCTCTATGTTCTCCATTGTGTCAATGTGCGGAAATCGGACCACATACAGATATCATCCGAGTGAAGTCAGTTGATTTCCAAGCACTCATTGTTTTGCATGACCGAGTTCCATCCGAAAATTGAATCCAACTTGGGCATGCAGCAATTTTTTCCTCCAACAGACTCTGTCCGAGGAAACATTTGACATGTGCTCAGGCCCATAGAATAACATTGGTCCAAGTGCAATCCGATGTTGTGCTGAATCGGCCAAGCGCTCCTGGACGGCACAATTGGCAGTCCAAAATCAGACATGCGCAATCCGACATCTCGCCTGAACATCAGTCTGCTGGCGCCCCAATATTCACTAGACCGTTGGCCCCACCATCTATCTCAGCGCGTTCAGCTGACATTCGTCCAATGTGTTTGGGGGTCTTACGGGTTAAAGCAACAACCTGTAATGATCAAAAGATTAACTAAAGGTCCAGTCACATCATATTATTGTACACAGGAATAAGTTGCCAATCACAATAATCTTGCAGTGAAAACAGGCTGCCGATCACCCAATGAAGGAGAAAAACTCTGGTTTTTAGGGCGCCATGATCTTTTGTGCTGCACAAAAGATCATCATTTTCGGCAGCGCATTACTGGACTTGTGCAGCCGGGAACAATGGCAGCCTATGTGCACTGAGCCATCTATTACAGGTCACTCTGCCTGTATATATTTACTGATCGCTGGTCGTTTAATGTCAAAAGTCGGCTCTTTTAAATGAAAAAGACTCAGTTGAACGCCCCGGTATATTCTTAAATGCCACCATAACCCTCTAGTTCATGTTATAGGGTCCCAAGTTCGATACACAAAGGTTGAAGTTTGTTTCGCCTACTGGTGTGAAAGTGAGGACTATAATATAAAACCTCAGCAATGTTCTCATCATCGGGGATAAGCAGCATTTTATATGTCAGTTATATATTGCTTGGATTTGACTTTCTGAATTAATACACATTGACTTGTGTTATGTACCTGCTGTGTTTAGCAACGGGAAGCAAAATATTCTTAAGCATCTAATCCTTTATCCATCATCTATAAAAGAAAAAGTGCTCACGTCAGGGGTGGTAGAGAAATGCAAGTATAAAAGTCACATAAGCAAAATAGTGTAAGCAAAGAATTAACAAAAGACGCTAAAAGTAGAATATTCTGCAGAAAAATAAATAAAACTGAAAGACCTTTGCAAAAAAAAATTGTTGACTCTTTCTTTTCCAAGTCCAGAATGACTTGAATTTAAAGCAGCTTGCTAAATCACTGCAAGACGCAAGGATGACTCAGAGAAAGGATACCAGGAAGGGTAAATGAGGTGATGGATTTTTATAAGAGGGGGGTACAACGTAGGAATGTTACTGGTGTTTATCACAGCAAAACATGCTGTAAACTTCCATAATAGATTGCATGGAAAAAACAGTTGCAAAACTCACACCTCCTACATTCGCTGGCGGTTCAACCCTTGTGTGATGGTGAAGAATCGTACCCTTGCGCTGGAATGTCAGGATTCTAATGGTAAAATATGATTACGAGATGTCGTAACTATGAAATAAATATATCACTAGTAAAAATACTCAAAAGTATGCAAACGTTCAAATATCCTATCCTCCCGACTTGTGCAACGTCTCGCTACAAATGTGAGATCACGTGGATTCCTAAGGCTGTGTGCTCACTGAGTTTTCTTGCTGAGTTTTCAGAGAGGAAACATTTGAGATTTGGAGGAGGACTGGAGAGTAGCAAATATGTTTGGAATCGGTCGACGAATCTGAATTTGTCATATTCGTGCCATATTGTTACCTTATTTATGCCGAACTTATGTTTGATGATCAGTTCCGAACGTATTCGTTAATTTCTACTCCCGTTGACTTCAATGACGTTCGACTGTGTTTGGCAAATATTGCAAAAAACAATCATAATCGGAACCGAATTTTGAAATATTTGCTCAACTCAACTGGAGAGTTTCCGCTCCGTTTAGTTTTTGCTCCAAAATAATTCTGAAAGCGCCCTATGTGCACCTATAATTTCTCTTGAAAACCACATCAAATTTGTCCACTGTATGAGAATAATTTAGGACATGTTCCTGTGTAGCATAAATGCAACATTTTTTTGCTGAATTTGTTTTGCAGTTTACGCAAAACGTATGTAATTTTTCAAAAAATTGTGCTTGTTGTTAGATCCGTTCTAACGGATGACTGCTGGAACGTGAACCTAACCTTAAGGTACCGTCACACTAGATGATATCGCTAGCGATCCATGACGTTGCAGCGTCCTCGCTAGCGATATCGTCCAGTGTGACAGGCAGCAGCGATCAGGCCCCTGCTGTGCTGTCGCTGGTCGGGGAAGAAAGTCCAGAACTTTATTTGGTCGCTGGACTCCCCGCAGACATCGCTGAATCGGCGTGTGTGACACCGATTCAGCGATGTCTTCACTGGTAACCAGGGTAAACATCGGGTAACTAAGCGCAGGGCCGCGCTTAGTAACCCGATGTTTACCCTGGTTACCATCCTAAAAGTAAAAAAAAACAAACACTACATACTTACCTACCGCTGTCTGTCCTCCAGCGCTGTGCTCTGCACTCCTCCTGTACTGTCTGTGAGCGTCGGTCAGCCGGAAAGCAGAGCGGTGACGTCACCGCTCTGCTTTCCGGCCGCTGTGCTCACAGCCAGTACAGGAGGAGTGCAGAGCACAGCGCTGGAGGACAGACGGCTGTAGGTAAGTATGTAGTGTTTGTTTTTTTTTACTTTTAGGATGGTAACCAGGGTAAACATCGGGTTACTAAGCGCAGCCCTGTGCTTAGTTACCCGATGTTTACCCTGGTTACCAGCATTGTTGGTCGCTGGAGAGCGGTCTGTGTGACAGCTCTCCAGCGACCAAACAGTGACGCTGCAGCGATCCGGATCGTTGTCGGTATCGCTGCAGCGTCGCTAAGTGTGACAGTACCTTTATCGGTAGTCTTCACCTTTCACCACACTTTATAACACGCTCCAAGCATTTGGGCACAATGAGTTCTCCCATTTATCAAAGAGCTTTGTGCCTCTCTACTAGGGCTGGTGGTTACCTGGACATGGAACCCAACCTCCTGATGCCATCCCTAGTGTTGAATGACTTGCCAGATGCCGTGTGTTATGATGGCATCATGCTCAACGCCATACATTGACCAGAATTTGACGAGAATCCTTCATCCTCTGGCATTGGAGGTTCCTGCTATGACATTAATACCCTACCTTAAGTGGCGATACACCCGCTATAGCCGGTGCCTGGACTTTGGCGCACCAGTGAAGCGAGTCTAGTAAATGTCTCTCATCATCATTCTGTAAACATGTTTACCTGTCTACCATTAATTGTATTACCGGGAGCGTTTTCCATCATTTTCTCTCTGAAATATCATCTGTGCTCACAAATTACTTAAGCACAATTGATTGCACATTCTGTAGCTAATGATTTCATGCTGAAAGCAATCAGGAGGAATCTCCAGCGAGCTGCGACTCTCAGGCGAGGGTCTCTTACAGCAGACAGTTCGCATGTAGTCAACCATTTCAACATTTTCAGAAATCGCTTTTCTACATACAAGGGTGGATATTTGTATATGGATGACTAAGAGGGTCTACAATGGTCTCTATTGTAAATCCCATATCTTACTATGTGTTTGGGTACCATGCAGATTTCCCAGTGGGGCCCAGGAACTTTACACTACATGGAGCCATAATTTGTGTTCAAGAAGCCTTACACCCTAAAGGTACTGTCACACTTAGCGACGCTGCAGCGATACCGACAACGATCCGGATCGCTGCAGCGTCGCTGTTTGGTCGCTGGAGAGCTGTCACACAGACCGCTCTCCAGCGACCAACGATGCTGGTAACCAGGGTAAACATCGGGTAACTAAGCGCAGGGCTGCGCTTAGTAACCCGATGTTTACCCTGGTTACCATCCTAAAAGTAAAAAAAAACAAACACTACATACTTACCTACCGCTGTCTGTCCTCCAGCGCTGTGCTCTGCACTCCTCCTGTACTGGCTGTGAGCACAGCGGCCGGAAAGCAGAGCGGTGACGTCACCGCTCTGCTTTCCGGCTGACCGACGCTCACAGACAGTACAGGAGGAGTGCAGAGCACAGCGCTGGAGGACAGACAGCGGTAGGTAAGTATGTAGTGTTTGTTTTTTTTTACTTTTAGGATGGTAACCAGGGTAAACATCGGGTTACTAAGCGCGGCCCTGCGCTTAGTTACTCGATGTTTACCCTGGTTACCAGTGAAGACATCGCTAAATCGGTGTCACACACGCCGATTCAGCGATGTCTGCGGGGAGTCCAGCGACCAAATAAAGTTCTGGACTTTCTTCCCCGACCAGCGACAGCACAGCAGGGGCCTGATCGCTGCTGCCTGTCACACTGGACGATATCGCTAGCGAGGACGCTGCAACGTCACGGATCGCTAGCGATATCGTCTAGTGTGACGGTACCTTAAGGGCAGGTGCAGACGGCTGTAGATTGTGTCATCCAAGAGAATCGGGCCGATTATGCACATGACATGCCAGATGCCAAACAGAGTGCTATCCAATTCTCTTGGATGAAGAGAATATGGAGAAACAAAATTCTCCATCTTCTCCATTGTGTCAGTGCATGGAAATTGGACTGCATTCAGATGTCATCTGAGTGTAGTCCAATGTTTCTCACGGACTCACTGACTTGCATGGCCGAGTATGATTCGAATATCAGATTGAACTCCAACATGCAGCGATGTTTTCTCGGACAAGCTCTATATGAGGAAAACATCAGACATGTTCACAGCCCAATAAAGTAATCTATGTCCAAGCGCAATCCGATGTTTTGTCAGATCACACTCGGATCGATAATTCGGACGTAAGAATTGTATGGAATGGTTGGTTGGAACCAAACCGAGTGATTTCAGCATAGATATATGTGGGCCCTGTGCCTTTACAATATGCAAAGCCACTAGTATTATAAATAGTACGTTATTGGTCGGTCATACTTACCAACTGTGAAGAACATGAAGGATCCACACCTCGCCACCCTGCTTGACGTAAATATTACGTCAGCAGGATCACATGGTAAGATTTTCCCACTTGTACCAACATGACCTTCCGCACCCCTAGGGACATGTACGGTCAGCCTAGCACAGTTTTATACAGGCACCCCCTGTCCTCATGGGCCCAGGGAGGCACAGGGAGTGAGAGAAGGTGGCCCACACAGTCACTGACGTGGCACCACACTCTCCCACAACCCTGACAGGCTGAGAGGCTTCCTTCACTAGCACCAGTGTAACAGAATCTATCAGCCTGGTAGGATTGCCACCAGTTCCTCGTTCAATATACGCCTGGTCTGCCAACAGGGTTATATCGGGCCAGGATCCAGCCCCCAGTAGCATGTGAAATTAGGCCGAGACACAGACGGGTGTATTCATTCATTGAGATAAAAAAAAGCAGCCCAAAGTTAAATTATATATTTAATCGCCTTAAGGGCACACTAGACAACAAGCTATATACACGATAGTTATACATACAGTATATAATGGTCAGATATACAAATACAATAGTGGTAGGACAAAAGGTATATGCAGAACATATAGTCAATTACTAGTTACATGAAAAGCCTGGCTTGCGGGGAAGGGGCTTCCACATGGGAGGCTTGTGGTCCCCTTTGTGTGTGATTTCTCCTCACACGATGTGTCCTCGCGACCTCCCTGAGAAAAAGCAATAGGATATGCTTCACACAAACATTTAACCCTCTGGGTCACTCCCTTACTGCCCTCAGGGCTGAACCTAAGTCCCCTACCCTGGAGGTTTGGAAATAAATCTCCCAAAACCTATGAAATATCATAACTCCTTTCTGGGCGGTCCAAAGGTTGCCGTTATGGCTCTATCAGATCCTACCGAGCCCCTGCTACTCATACAGATTAAACACCATTTTGCTACCTAGCTGCTACTGGCTTTTCTATCTGCCTCCTTTCACGTGCATGTTAGAATGGCTCGAGACCCAGGCAGGCACTTGCCCTGTTCTGGGGATCTCAGAAATATACACTCTGTACAGCTAGGATATATAGCATTATATAGCTGGCTGAACAAAGGACTCAGGCTGCATGGCTTGGATCCACAAGGGGTCTTCATATAGAGGCTGCATACCAGCTAGCTAGTGGGGTGTGTGAATCCCTTTATTTAAAGCTTGCGTGGTGTTATGTTACCACAGCACTTGCTGATGGCGTGTTAATAATTCTATGTCAAATAGAATGCAGATGATTGACATGGAATTACAGTATGTCTCCAAGATTCTTCACACCAACCTCTAGAAATTGAAGCATTTTTTAAAGCATATTTCTTTAGTAGGCCATGTCCCTTTCCCACCCCTGAAGGAGCATTTATGCAAGCTGCACCCCTTTAATGGGTTGTTACATTATCCCCTGAAGCTAGTGCTAAGTCTTATGTCACATGTGACATATAGAAAACATGCATCAAACAATTTGTGCCAGAGAACTGTTCATCAGGTGATCTGCAGTCTGTTTAGATGGTAAGATAATAATTATCGAGATTATCTTTTAGCGTAAATGTAGCCAATGTCTGAGTCTGCCGCAATGTGTTTTTCTGGCAAATGCTGAAAAATAAAGTTTGATCAAAGTCAACGGATCGCTCTGGGTTTGTGCAAACATTAAGTTTTCAACAACGAAATGTATCTTTCACATTTATCTAATCAGCTTGTTTGCTCTGCACTTACTGGCTGACAGTTTTCAAAGAGCAAAAAAAGAGACATATTGGCACTTTAGATAAATAACAAAAAGTTGCAGAATATCTACGCTCATGCAGAAAAAGCCTTGCAGAATATCTACGCTCATGATTACTACTATTCAGCTCTTGCTAAAAACCTTAAAGCATACCTGCTATTTTAGGAGACATTTCAAAATAACTTGTCCTGTGTGTGTACATGAGGAATTATTACTTTTTCTAGCCATTATAGGACTCGTACACTGCAGATTTGCAAGCTCCATCTCTAATATTCAGTTATTTCTGAGCTACTGGATAGAGACTAGCTGCTATGATGTTTCTGCACGTAGTACACGCAGACATGAAAGATTCCTGCTCTTCTGTCTTTATGCAGCACTTGTTCGGAAGCAGCAGCACCATGAAGGACACAATGCAGCAGTATTGAATAGCATTGCTATGAATTCAGCTCTGGGGTAAGATAAACACTTACCAAATAGCAGCATCATGGCAGCTATTATACAGCAGTCCCGAGCAGTGTAGCTGTGAATCCACATCTGGAGTGAAGTAAAACTGTTGCCAGAAAAGCAGCAGCATGGGCAATGTAATTCAGTTGTATTGAGCAGTGCAGCTATGAATTTAGCTTTGGAATTAGTTAAAGCACTTACTAGGAAGCGACAGCATGGACAACATTATACAGCTGCACTGAGCAGTACAGCTGGGAATTCAGCTCTGAGGTGAGATAAAACACTTACTAGAAAGCAGCAGCTTGGAGGACATTATGCAGTAGCACTGAAGAGTATTGGTGTGAGTACAGCTCTGGGGTAAGAAAAAACTTACTAAAAAGCAGCATGGCAGATATTGTACAGCAGTACAGCTATGAATCCATGTCTGAGGAGAGCTAAAACTGTTGCTAGAAAATAGCAGCATAGACCCCATTATGCAGCTCTACTGAGCAATGTAGCTGTAAATACAGCTCTGTCATTATGTAAAACAATTACTAGAAAGCAGAAGCTTAAATGACATTGTACAGCAATACTGAGAAGTGTACCTGTGAATTCATGTCTGAGGAGAGCTAAAAATTGCTAGAAAACAGTAGCATAGATGACATTATACAGCTCTACTGAGCAGTGTAGCTGTGAATACAACTCTGTTGTTATATAAAACAATGACTTGAAAGTAGACGCTTAGATGACATACAGCAATACTGAGCAGTGTAGCTGTGAATACAACTCTGTCATTCTATACAACAATGACTAGAAAGCAGATGCTTAGATGACATTATACATTAACCTAACGATCCCTGTGTGGCCTATATTAAAAAAAAAAAAAAAATTAATTAACTGGTTCATGCAGCTTTACATGAACACCCAAGCCTTACACTATGGCTGGTCCGAATAACTATAGCAATTGTTACCATCCACCTCTCGTGTCTCCCCTTTTCCTCATAGTTTGTAAGCTTACGAGCAGGGCCCTCACTCCTCTTGGTATCTGTTTTGAACTGTATTTCTGTTATGCTGTAATGTCTATTGTATGTACAAGTCCCCTCTATAATTTGTAAAGCGCTGCGGAATATGTTGGCGCTATATAAATAAAAATTATTATTATTATTATTATAGCAATACTGAGCAGTGTAGCAGGGAATCCACAGGAATAGGAAAACAATATAGAAATTAAGTTATGCTGATACTTGGGAGTTAGCGAAGGCAGCACCGTCTTGGACGCACAGACATGACATACAGTCTATGTTGTTGGGAGGGACACATCCATATGAGAAGTTTGAAACTAAGTGCTGATTATCAATAACATATGTCAGTTATTTTAGTGTCTTTGCTGTTCATAATCTTTACAGGGGTTTATCAAGCAGCCAATGATGATATAACAATTACACTGTCCATGGTTTAAAGCCCTTGCAAACTTTATGGGGACTAATTAAGACTAATATGATCGTTTTCGCCCTCATAAAGTTTACACATTATTGTCAGTTCCACAGGCCTCTGTCTATAGGAGATGTGATTTTTTAGACCTGCTTATACGATCAAATGTGCATTGTAAAAAATAAATATTCCCATTAAAAATAACAATGTAATAAGTCATTGTATAATATGTAATACGAATGAAGTGCACACAAAGTTGTCTCACCTATGACATCACAATTCTGAAGTTTTTTTTCTCCAATTAATAGAACTCTTGTAATTTATTCTATCAAATAATTAAAAAACAACATATTTTTAGATTGCTAAATTAATTATAGCTGTCCCATTGTTTTATGGGAAATTTGATACCCAGGGAGATCCAGCTCTGAATATGCCTATCTAATCAGGTTGCTGTAATCTAATTAGATGAATTCCCAGCTGTACTGTAATGTCTCCAGGCAATCACTTAACAAGCAAATTAATTTTCAAAGTTTTTTTACCAACTTAAGCCACTCCAGCAATCAGTGCGTAGTACAAGGGTACAGTAATCGCCCCATTATTTGCGTGACGGTTTTATAAATGTTAAGTGCACTTCCTTCTGTACAAGATAACAGACACTATGAACGGAGTGGATTTTTCTTACTATTATTTCTTAATTTTACCCCCCCCCCCCCCCCAATTTTATTTTTATTTTTTCCTTTCCTATGATTCTCTAGGTACCCCAATAATTTAAAGGGGTTGTCCAGGACATTGATCCTCTATTATTAAGATGGCTCCTGGCAGCTTCTTTCTGCCTCGCTCCCATTGAATCACAGGTTTCTCTCTACAAATGTGTATAGGAAGCCACCGGTCACTTAAAGGGACTTGCAATTTATAAATCTGTCTTGGCGTCTATTAACTTCTATAAGGGAGTGTAGAGAGCATGCTCTGTGAGATGTGCAGAGAGGGGGAGATGTAGGAGGAGCAGTGATGGTCTGGGCTGGTTGAATTTCAACCCCTGATATTTTTGTTGTCACAGGAGATGAGCATCTACTAGAGGTTCCTGGTGTAGTGAGCGTGCTCTGTGCAGTGAGTGTAGTGAGCATGTTCTGTTCTGTGAGTGTAGTGGCTGTGTTTTGCGCAGTTAATGTGGTGAACTGTTATGAAAGGCAATTCAGTACTACAATGGACATAGCGGTCAGAGCACATACAGTGATCTGACAATAACCCAAAATCATAGAACGAGCTCTGAGACGTGGGAACTCTGCAGACCACAATCCCTAATCCTCTCCAAACAACACTAGAGGCAGCCGTGGATTGCGCCTAACTCTGCCTATGCAACTCGGCACAGCCTGAGAAACTAACTAGCCTGAAGATAGAAAATAAGCCTACCTTGCCTCAGAGAAAAAACCCAAAGGAAAAGGCAGCCCCCCACATATAATGACTGTGAGTTAAGATGAAAAGACAAACGTAGAGATGAAATAGATTCAGCAAAGTGAGGCCCGACTTTCTTAACAGATCGAGGATAGAAAAGGTAACTTTGCGGTCTACACAAAACCCTAAAGAAAACCACGCAAAGGGGGCAAAAAGACCCTCCGTACCGAACTAACGGCACGGAGGTACACCCTTTGCGTCCCAGAGCTTCCAGCAACAAATTAGACAAGCTGGACAGAAAAAAATAGCAAAAATAGCAAACAAATAGCAAAGAAGAACTTAGCTATGCAGAGCAGCAGGCCACAGGAATGATCCAGGGAAAAGCAAGTCCAACACTGGAACATTGACAGGAAGCCAGGATCAAAGCATTAGGTGGAGTTAAGTAGAGAAGCACCTAACGACCTCACCAGATCACCTGAGGGAGGAAACTCAGAAGCCGCAGTACCACTTCCCTCCACCAACAGAAGCCCACAGAGAGAATCAGCCGAAGTACCACTTGTGACCACAGGAGGGAGCTCTGCCACAGAATTCACAACAGTGAACATGATATGTGCAGTGTGTGTAATGTGTGTGCCCTGTGTGTGTGTGTAGTGAGCGTGCTCTGTGCAATGAGTATAGTTCACGTGCTCTGTGCAATGAATGTAGTGGGTGTGAACTATGCAGTAAGTGTATTGAGCATGCTCTATGCAGTGAGTGTAGTGAGCATGCTCTGTGCAGTGAGTGCAATGATCATGCTCTGTGCAGTGAGTGTGCTCTGTGCAGCATGTAGTCAGAGTGCTATGTGCAGTAAGTGTAATAAGTGTGCTCTGTGCAGTGAGTTTAGTGGGTGTGATCTGTGCAGTGAGCATGCTTTGGGCAGTGATTGTAGTGAGCGTGCTCTGTGTGGTGACTGTAGTGGGCGTACTCTAGAGTGAGTGTAGTGAGCGTTCTCTGTGTAGTGACTGTAGTGGGCGTACTCTGCAGTGAGTGTAGTGGGTGCACTCTGCGGTGAGTGTAGTGAGCGTACTCTGCAGTGATTGTAGTGGGCGTACTCTGAGCAGTGAGTGTAGTGGGCGTACTCTAGAGTGAGTTTAGTGGGCGTACTCTGCATTGAGTATAGTGGGTGTACTTTGCATTGAGTGTAGTGGGCATACTCTGTGCATTGAGTGTAGTGGGCATACTCTGTGCGTTGAGTGTAGTGGGCACACTCTGTGCAGTGAGTGTAGTGGGCGTACTCTGTGCATTGAGTGTAGTGGGCATACTCTGTGCGTTGAGTGTAGTGGGCGCACTCTGCAGTGAGTGTAGTGGGCGTACTCTGTGCAGTGAGTGTAGTGGGCATACTCTAGAGTGAGTTTAGTGGGCGTACTCTGCATTGAGTATAGTGGGTGTACTCTGCGTTGAGTGTAGTGGGCGCACTCTGTGCAGTGAGTGTAGTGGGCGTACTCTGCATTGAGTTTAGTGGGCATACTCTGTCCTTGAGTGTAGTGGGCGCACTCTGTGCAGTGAGTGTAGTGGGCGTACTTTGTGCGGTGAGTGTAGTCGGCGTACTCTGTGCATTGAGTGTAGTGGGCACACTCTGTGCAGTGAGTGTAGTGGGCGCACTCTGTGCAGTGAGTGTAGTGGGCGTACTCTGTGCAGTAAGTGTAGTGAGCGCACTCTGTGCAGTGAGTGTAGTGGACGTACTCTGTGCAGTGAGTGTAGTGGGCGTACTCTGTGTGGTGAGTGTAGTGGGCGCACTCTGTGCAGTGAGTGTAGTGGGCGTACTCTGTGCAGTGAGTGTAGTGGGCACACTCTGTGCAGTGAGTGTAGTGGGTGTACTCTACAGTGAGTGTAGTGGGCACACTCTGTGCAGTGAGTGTAGTGGGTGTACTCTACAGTGAGTGTAGTGAGAGTACTCTGTGCAGTGAGTGTAGTGGGAGTGCGCTGTGCAGTGAGTGTAGTGGAGGTACTCTGTGTGGTGAGTGTAGTGGGCGTACTCTGTGCAGTGAGTGTAGTGGGCACACTCTGTGCAGTGAGTGTAGTGGGTGCACTCTGTGCAGTGAGTGTAGTGGGCACACTCTGTGCAATGAGTGTAGTGGGCACACTTTGTGTAGTGGGTGTACTCTACAGTGAGTGTAGTGAGCATACTCTGTGCAGTGAGTGTAGTGGGCGCACTCTGTGCAGTGAGTGTAGTGGGTGTACTCTGTGCAGTGAGTGTAGTGGGTGCACTCTGTGCAGTGAGTGTAGTGGGCACATTCTGTGCAGTGAGTGTAGTGGGCGCACTTTGTGTAGTGGGTGTACTCTACAGTGAGTGTAGTGAGCATACTCTGTGCAGTGAGTGTAGTGGGCGTACTCTGTGCAGTGAGTGTAGTGGGCATGCTCTAGAGAGAGTGTAGTGAACGTACTCTGTGCAGTGAGTGTAGTGGGCGTACTCTGTGCAGTGAGTGTAGTGGGCATGCTCTAGAGAGAGTGTAGTGAGCGTACTCTGCAGTGAGTGTAGTGGGCGCACTCTGTGCAGTGAGTGTAGTGGGCGCACTCTGTGCAGTGAGTGTAGTGGGTGTACTCTGTGCAGTGAGTGTAGTGGGCGCACTCTGTGTGATGGGTGTACTCTGTGCAGTGAGTGTAGTGGGCGTACTCTAGAGAGAGTGTAGTGAGCGTACTCTGTGCAGTGAGTGTAGTGGGCATACTCTGGAGAGAGTTTAGTGGGCATACTCTGTGCAGTGAGTGTAGTGGGCGTACTCTAGAGAGAGTGTAGTGGGCGTACTCTGTGCAGTGAGTGTAGTGGGCATACTCTGTGCAGTGAGTGAAGTGGGTGTACTCTGTGCAGTGAGTGTAGTGGGCGCACTCTGTGTGATGGGTGTACTCTGTGCAGTGAGTGTAGTGGGCGTACTCTAGAGAGAGTGTTGTGAGCGTACTCTGCAGTGAGTGTAGTGGGCGTACTCTAGAGAGAGTGTAGTGAGCGTACTCTGTGCAGTGAGTGTAGTGGGCATACTCTGGAGAGAGTGTAGTGGGCGTACTCTGTGCAGTGAGTGTAGTGGGCATACTCTGTGCAGTGAGTGAAGTGGGCGTGCTCTAGAGAGAGTGTAGTGAGCGTACTCTGTGCAGTGAGTGTAGTGGGTGCACTCTGTGCAGTGAGTGTAGTGGGTGTACTCTGTGCAGTGAGTATAGTGGGCGTACTCTAGAGAGAGTGTAGTGGGCATACTCTGTGCAGTGAGTGTAGTGGGCATACTCTGTGCAGTGAGTGAAGTGGGCGTGCTCTAGAGAGAGTGTAGTGAGCGTACTCTGTGCAGTGAGTGTAGTGGGCGCACTCTGTGCAGTGAGTGTAGTGGGCGCACTCTGTGCAGTGAGTGTAGTGGGTGTACTCTGTGCAGTGAGTGTAGTGGGTGTACTCTGGAGAGAGTGTAGTGGGCGTACTCTGTGCAGTGAGTGTAGTGGGCATACTCTAGAGAGAGTGTAGTGAGCGTACTCTGTGCAGTGAGTGAAGTGGGCATACTCTGTGCAGTGAGTGTAGTTGGCGTGCTCTAGAGAGAGTGTAGTGGACGTACTCTGTGCAGTGAGTGTAGTCAGCGTACTCTAGAGAGAGTGTAGTGGGTGTACTCTAGAGTGAGTTTAATGGGCATGCTTTATAAGATGTATACAGAGGGGGAGGAGGGAGGAGCTGCAGTAGTAGAATCATCTTGTCTGTTCCTCCATCTTTATTATAGAGGTCAGTGATCATTGTTATCCGCCATAGGATCAGATGACAGCTCCCACAGCAGTGTATACGGCAAAAGATGCAACGTGAAGTAACATGGAAAGTAACGAAAATGAAAAAAAAATCTAACAAAATAAAAACATGTTTTACTTAAAACCATGGTTTAAGCAGTGGACAGATTCCTTTAAAGTAGAGCTTCACTTAATCTTTTCTTGTGCCTCGTTCCGTGGCTGTCATGTGTGCGCTGTGAATAGACGGCTCTGTAATAGAGCAACTTCATTAATAATGTAAAGCTCCTCATATTCACTGTCAAACCTCTCTGAGGATGAAAGATGCAATAAAGAACGGCAAAACCAACTCCACCATGTCACATGCCGCACTGCGCGTTCATTAGCGTTACCAGGCCTGTGTAATCAGTCATCATTACTGTACACGATGTTTACACTGGCATTTAAAGGGCTATCATCCCACATAGTTCTTACATGGTATATGGTTCTCTATATGCTGATAAATATGTAATAGCTAGTAATAGATTGCATTGCCTTCCAGGAGACAGTGGTATTACAATTTTATTAGTTAAATTTTGAAAAACATTACTCTGCTCTATCTGCTCTGTTAAAGCCACCAGCTGTTTGCTCAGTTATTTAAAGAGAACGTGTCATTTCCGATAAATGTAGAAAAAATAAAAGAAGACGCCGCGCTACAGATGAGTAAGTATTGAATGAAAGCGCATACATTCGCACAATGCTCAGGTGGCACATGGGGCTATGAACTGGAAAGAGTTAATAGTACAATGTTAGCACCTAACATGTACTTGGGTTTTAGAACACTGCGGATAATAATGGAGTATAAACACAATTGGTTAAATATGGATATCGGTGCTCACTCCTGCATGTGCTCAAAAAATCCTTGGTGGTGCACACTAGGGGTCAAAGGTGTCAGGACGTTAACATGGGCTGCAATATTAAAAGACAATGCTGCAAGAGGATCTATGAACTTATTGGTGCAGATCAAGCGTGGCGTGACCAACGATGGAGATCCCAGATTGATTGCGCGAGCTGCGGTGTCCCGTAGCTCAATAGCAAGGACTGGTGCGGAGGACGGAGTGTAACGGTTGCAGCCGGGGAGCGTCCCCCCTAGGTGCGGGTAGCTTCCGGATCTCCGCTATTCGGGGGAAAGTGATGGCGGTGCACTTTGGCCGCCAGGCGCCACCAGACCGTAGCGGTGTTGGAAGGGGGCATGGTATAGGTGACGTCACCAGGAAACTAAAGGATGGAGGTTCAGAGGGGTCATACGCCAACGCGTTTCAAAGGTCCTCGGACCTTCTTCGTCGGCCCTATAAAGAAATAAGCACATTTATTCATAGCCTTGATTATAAATCTCCTAATGATTTGTGCCTACAGGTCCTGTGCCAACCTATGGGTCTGTATAGTATCAGACTACAATCAAACTCTGCGTATTCTGCCCCTTAATTCTTGGAAATATATATTTAGAAAGATGAATGTTTTTATTTTTTCATCAGTGTTGCAAAAATGAAATCTGAATTCTATTTTCTGACACTATTACACCCAGAAAATTGGAAATAAACTATGGTACTCTATCTGCATCGTAGTTTTCAATTGTTAATTGTGCCCAATCCTGGTATAATGTGCCCCATTCTCGTCTATTTATGCCCAATGCTGACATAAGTATAATGTGCCCCATCCTCGTATATTTTCTCCATCCTGGTATAATGTGCCCCATCTTCATATATAGGTCCTCTTCCTGGTATACATGTCTCACATTCTACTATAATGTGCCCTGTTTTGTAATACATTAAAAACAAGTGATATTAATCACCTTCCCCCATACTCCCACGCTTCGTGGGGTCCTCTTTTATAGCCAGCGTGGGAGTCGGCAGCTGACTTTGGCGTCCCGGTCATGATGCATGACGTCACTGCCGTGTGCCCCCAGTCATTGGCATGATAATGTCACCTGACAACCTCTGATTGGCCAGCGACGTGTATTGCAGGAAGCTGGCGGGTTCCATGCCCAGCAATATATTTTAGCTGAATGTGCTTCCTCGGATGCACATCCAGTTGAAGTAGTCGCTGGTGGTTGTGGGCCCCCCTCCACCTCCGTGCCCTGCTTCAGCTGCATATTAATACATACCCTTCATTATAGTAATCGTATATCTTCATTATCTGGGTGTCCTAGCCTCAAGGGCACCTTTAGGCACAAGTCTTTGGTAAAACACACACAAAAAATTTCAGCTCACCCTTTTTGAGTAATCTCCATGGGATTTATTCAGTCCGAGCACGGAAAGAGCTTCTGCCAAGGCTCTCTGGAAACGATGAGAATGAAAGAGGAATCCAGCTCAGGAAAATATATAAAATCAAAAGTTTTTATTCCAAATTATTTTAAAAAAGAGGAAACACTGCATGTCAAAAATCAGCAATATCCAATGAACGGAAGGACGACCATGATACAGCTGAACGCGTTTCGAACACTAGGTGTTCTTAGTCCACAGCAAGTCTTCAAAACTTTTGATTTTATATATTTTCCTGAGCTGGATTCCTCTTTCATTCTCACAAGTCTTTGGTGCCTAGTTGGCTAGTGTTAAATCTGTCCATCATGTATCCTGTAACAATGGACGCCATGACCCCCGTGTGAATCAATGTAATTTATTCAAATAAATGTTTATCCCAAATAAATAAATAACGGAATGAAGAAATTAATAAAAATGAGGAGCTAATTCTACACAACCTATTCCGGCAGACGATGATTGCCGCGGTGCTTGACATTTCGCTAAAGGTTACCAATACAGAATCTTGCTTGTAAGCACAAGAGAAAGGATTCCTTCACACCATCAAATTTATCACATGGGAACTTGTCGGAAATGTAATTACCTCTCGTTTATCTAGTAAAGCCTTTGAAATGAATACGCTGATGTGCATCCTAATCAATTCCAGCAAGGTTTTAAGAATATCCAATTACGTGACTGGCAGAACGAGCCAAGAGTCGAAATAAAAGAAGATGTTTTCATAAGTTTTTCTATTTGTTGGATGCAGCTCGGATGAATGATTATATACTCGCGCTTCCTAACTTTATTAAGGCTTAGTATAGGCTGAAATCTAAAGTAGTTATTGTGTCATTTGCATTATTTAGTGAGCTGAATCCACAGGAAAAGAACGCCTGTCCCTGGGGAAATAGATGACTTCTCCACCATGTTAGATTTCCGGGTGGCCTCGTGACCCTGTAACAATGGATATTGATTATCTACTAATGGCATTTGGGAGAGTGGGTCATTATTAAAACATGTGATGATATGTGCTGATGGCTTTCTAGAGCCACCACTGGTTACCTGTTTTGGTGGATTGCACCTTGTAGATATTGTAGACCTGGCGTGTTGCAGGGTTTTATTTAATATAGATTTGTTTAGCTTTTATTCAGCCTCCTGATCACCTTATACACATGTATGATCGGATTGGCCAAGGTCGCATGTAGTCTCAATAAGAAGGGGTTCGTAACCCATCATCAGATACCTCTAGACGTGGTTTGTCTGCTGTGACAACAAAAGGATGGATGTTAAACTTCAGAATGTCCATCTGCCACTGAGGAGAATTTGGGACACCTCTACATTTACAATGGTCGTCCAGTACTTGCAGAAATTGGTGGCGCTTGGCCGAAATTTCTAAAGTTCATACCTACCTCAAGACTTCAGGGAACAGTTTTTTTTTTTTGCAGAATAGGTAAAATTAACCCACCTCTGGGCAGCAAAGGATCTTCATCTGGAGCCAGACACAATAATTGGCCCCACAGGATGATTTGGCTCATGTCTTCTACTTCTTGAGTACGTTTTGATACACCTGAAATGCCCACTCACTGGCAAATCAATGGCCGCAGTGTTAACTCATTTCAATCAATGATTAGCTGAGGAGACAAGTCTAACCATTTCTGATGTGTTAAGACAATGCTTGGATTTGTAGTGCGGTGGAGACCAGGTATATATCAGAATCGGTGCTTCAAATGACTAGTGAGGTGCACAGATAATTGTGTATGTGGACAATGTTGGACTTGGGATCTGTAGACCAACCAGAGCAAGTGTGGACTAGCTTAACTTTGGAAAGGGAACTAAAAAGGGATCAGTCTGGATTAGTATCATTATTTTTTATTTATACCAGTCTATGCCTTTTAAATAGTGGGTGTAGATGTTGCAATCAAACCTGAGTTTTGGAGCCTCGGAGGATCCAAGATGTCCGTTTGGCCAATACAAGAAGAATACTACTATTAATGACTTGTGATAATTGGGGGCACTGTTGGAGATTTTGCATTTTGGTCCTTGACCTTCAAGTTACACCACTGAAAAAATATTTTGTATTTCCTTGAAAGCCCTCTTTGAAATTTGATGGAAAATTTTCTGAAAAGTTCAAGGATTTTAATATCTTAAAAGAGCATCTAAGATACATCATTAAGATGTATTTTCCAAAGCGTTTGATACCGTGCCGCACAAGAGGTTGGTACACAAAATGAGAATGCTTGGTCTGGGGGAAAATGTGTGTAAATGGGTTAGTAACTGGCTTAGTGATAGAAAGCAGAGGGTGGTTATAAATGGTATAGTCTCTAACTGGGTCGCTGTGACCAGTGGGGTACCGCAGGGGTCAGTATTGGGACCTGTTCTCTTCAACATATTCATTAATGATCTGGTAGAAGGTTTACACAGTAAAATATCGATATTTGCAGATGATACAAAACTATGTAAAGCAGTTAATACAAGAGAAGATAGTATTCTGCTACAGATGGATCTGGATAAGTTGGAAACTTGGGCTGAAAGGTGGCAGATGAGGTTTAACAATGATAAATGTAAGGTTATACACATGGGAAGAAGGAATCAATATCACCATTACACACTGAATGGGAAACCACTGGGTAAATCTGACAGGGAGAAGGACTTGGGGATCCTAGTTAATGATAAACTTACCTGGAGCAGCCAGTGCCAGGCAGCAGCTGCCAAGGCAAACAGGATCATGGGGTGCATTAACCCCTCTGTGACCTTAGACGTACTATCCCGTCGAGGTGCCCTGGGCTTATCTGACCCTGGACGGGATAGTACGTCATAGCCGATCGGCCGCGCTCACGGGGGGAGCGCGGCCGATCGCGGCCGGGTGTCAGCTGCTTATCGCAGCTGACATCCGGCACTATGTGCCAGGAGCGGTCACGGACCGCCCCCGGCACATTAACCCCTGGCACACCGCGATCAAAGATGATCGCGATGTGCCGGCGATGCAGAGAAGCACCGCGCAGGGAGGGGGCTCCCTGCGGGCTTCCCTGAGACCCCCGGAGCAACGCGATGTGATCGCGTTGCTGCGAGGGTCTCACCTCCCTCCCTGCTCAGTCCAGCTCCGGATCCAAGATGGCCGCGGATCCGGGTCCTGCAGGGAGGGAGGTGGCTTCACAGAGCCTGCTCAGAGCAGGCACTGTGAAGCCTGCAGCGCTGCATATCAGATCAGTGATCTGACAGAGTGCTGTGCAAACTGTCAGATCACTGATCTGTGATGTCCCCCCCTGGGACAAAGTAAAAAAGTAAAAACAAAATTTTCCAAATGTGTAAAAAAAATAAAAAAAAATATTCCAAAATAATGAAAAAAAAAAAAAAATATTATTCCCATAAATACATTTCTTCATCTAAATAAAAAAATAACCCAATAAAAGTACACATATTTAGTATCGCCGCGTCCGTAACGACCCGACCTATAAAACTGTCCCACTAGTTAACCCCTTCAGTAAACACCGTAAGAAAAAAAAAAAAACGAGGCAAAAAACAACGCTTTATTATCATACCGCCGAACAAAAAGTGGAATAACACGCGATCAAAAGGACAGGTATAAATAACCATGGTACCGCTGAAAGCGTCATATTGTCCCGCAAAAAAAGAGCCACCATACAGCATCATCAGCAAAAAAATAAAAAAGTTATAGTCCTGAGAATAAAGCGATGCAAAAATAATTATTTTTTCTGTAAAATAGTTTTTATCGTATAAAAGCGCCAAACCATAAAAAAATGATATAAATGAGGTATCGCTGTAATCGTACTGACCCGAAGAATAAAACTGATTTATCAATTTTACCAAACGCGGAACGGTATAAACGCCTCCCCCAATAGAAATTCATGAATAGCTGGCTTTTGGTCATTCTTCCTCACAAAAATCGGAATAAAAAGCGATCAAAAAATGTCACGTGCCCAAAAATGTTTTCAATAAAAACGTCAACTCGTCCCGCAAAAAACAAGACCTCACATGACTCTGTGGACCAAAATATGGAAAAATTATAGCTCTCAAAATGTGGTATTGCAAAAAATATTTTTTGCAATAAAAAGGGTCTTTCAGTGTGTGACGGCTGCCAATCATAAAAATCCGCTAAAAAACTCGCTATAAAAGTAAATCAAACCCCCCTTCATCACCCCCTTTGTTAGGGAAAAATAAAAAAAAATGTATTTATTTCAATTTTCCCATTAGGGCTAGGGTTAGGGCTAGGGCTAGGGTTAGGGCTAGGGTTAGGGCTAGGGCTAGGGCTAGGGTTAGGGTTAGGGCTAGGGTTAGGGCTAGGGTTAGGGCTAGGGTTAGGGCTAGGGTTAGGGCTAGGGTTAGGGCTAGGGTTAGGGTTAGGGCTAGGGCTAGGGTTAGGGTTAGGGTTGGGGCTACAGTTAGGGTTAGGGTTTAGATTACATTTACAGTTGGGAATAGGGTTGGGATTAGGGTTAGGGGTGTGTCAGGGTTAGAGGTGTGGTTAGGGTTACCGTTGGAATTAGGGTTAGGGGTGTGTTTAGATTAGGGTTTCAGTTATAATTGGGGGGTTTCCACTGTTTCGGCACATCAGGGGCTCTCCAAACACGACATGGCGTCCGATCTCAATTCCAGCCAATTCTGCGTTGAAAAAGTAAAACAGTGCTCCTTCCCTTCCGAGCTCTCCTGTGTGCCCAAACAGGGGTTTACCCCAACATATGGGATATCAGCGTACTCAGCACAAATTGGACAACAACTTTTGTGGACCAATTTCTCCTGTTACCCTTGGGAAAATACAAAACTGGGGGCTAAAAAATAATTTTTGTGGGAAAACAAAAAGATTTTTTATTTTCACGGCTCTGCGTTATAAACTGTAGTGAAACACTTGGGGGTTCAAAGTTCTCACAACACATCTAGATAAGTTCATTGAGGGGTCTAGTTTCCAATATGGGGTCACTTGTGGGGGGTTTCTACTGTTTAGGTACATTAGGGGCTCTGCAAACGCAATGTGACGCCTGCAGACCAATCCATCTAAGTCTGCATTCCAAATGATGCTCCTTCCCTTCCGAGCCCTCCCATGCGCCCAAACGGTGGTTCCCCCCCACATATCGGGTATCAGCGTACTCAGGACAAATTGGACAACAACATTTAGGGTCCAATTTCTCCTGCTAACCTTGGAAAAATACAAAACTGGGGGCTAAAATATAATTTTTGTGGAAAAAAAATATTTTTTATTTGCATGGCTCTGCGTTATAAACTGTAGTGAAATACTTGGGGGTTCAAAGCTCTCACAACACATCAAGATGAGTTCCTTAGGGGGTCTACTTTCCAAAATGGTGTCACTTGTGGGGGGTTTCTACTGTTTAGGTACATTAGGGGCTCTGCAAACGCAATGTGACGCCTGCAGACCATTCCATCTAAGTCTGCATTCCAAATGGCGCTCCTTCCCTTCCGAGCCCTCCCATGCGCCCAAACGGTGGTTCCCCCCCACATATGGGGTATCAGCGTACTCAGGACAAATTGGACAACAACTTTTGGGGTCCAATTTCTCCTGTTACCCTAGGGAAAATACAAAACTGGGGGCTAAAAAATAATTTTTGTGGGAAAAAAATTTTGTTTTATTTTTATGGCTCTGCATTATAAACTTCTGTGAAGCCCTTGGTGGGTCAAAGTGCTCACCACACATCCAGATAAGTTCCTTAGGGGGTCTACTTTCCAAAATGGTGTCACTTGTGGGGGGTTTCAATGTTTAGGCACATCAGTGGCTCTCCAAACGCAACATGGCGTCCCATCTCAATTTCTGTCAATTTTGCTTTGAAAAGTCAAACTGCGCTCCTTCCCTTCCGAGCTCTCCCATGCGCCCAAACAGTGGTTTACTGCCACATATGGGGTATCAGCGTACTCAGGACAAATTGGACAACAACTTTTGAGGTCCAATTTCTTCTCTTACCCTTGGAAAAATAAAAAATTGGGGGCAAAAATATAATTTTTGTGAAAAAATATGATTTTTTATTTTTACGGTTCTGCATTATAAACTTCTGTGAAGCACTTGGTGGGTCAAAGTGCTCACCACACCTCTAGATAAGTTCCTTAGGGGGTCTACTTTCCAAAATGGTGTCACTTGTGGGGGGTTTCAATGTTTAGGCACATCAGTGGCTCTCCAAACGCAACATGGCGTCCCATCTCAATTTCTGTCAATTTTGCTTTGAAAAGTCAAACTGCGCTCCTTCCCTTCCGAGCTCTCCCATGCGCCCAAACAGTGGTTTACTGCCACATATGGGGTATCAGCGTACTCAGGACAAATTGGACAACAACTTTTGAGGTCCAATTTCTTCTCTTACCCTTGGAAAAATAAAAAATTGGGGGCAAAAATATAATTTTTGTGAAAAAATATGATTTTTTATTTTTACGGTTCTGCATTATAAACTTCTGTGAAGCACTTGGTGGGTCAAAGTGCTCACCACACCTCTAGATAAGTTCCTTAGGGGGTCTACTTTCCAAAATGGTGTCACTTGTGGGGGGTTTCAATGTTTAGGCACATCAGTGGCTCTCCAAACGCAACATGGCGTCCCATCTCAATTTCTGTCAATTTTGCTTTGAAAAGTCAAACTGCGCTCCTTCCCTTCCGAGCTCTCCCATGCGCCCAAACAGTGGTTTACTGCCACATATGGGGTATCAGCGTACTCAGGACAAATTGGACAACAACTTTTGAGGTCCAATTTCTTCTCTTACCCTTGGAAAAATAAAAAATTGGGGGCAAAAATATAATTTTTGTGAAAAAATATGATTTTTTATTTTTACGGTTCTGCATTATAAACTTCTGTGAAGCACTTGGTGGGTCAAAGTGCTCACCACACATCCAGATAAGTTCCTTAGGGGGTCTACTTTCCAAAATGGTGTCACTTGTGGGGGGTTTCAATGTTTAGGCACATCAGTGGCTCTCCAAACGCAACATGGCGTCCCATCTCAATTCCTGTCAATTTTGCATTGAAAAGTCAAATAGCGCTCCTTCCCTTCCGAGCTCTCCCATGCGCCCAAACAGTGGTTTACTGCCACATATGGGGTATCAGCGTACTCAGGACAAATTGGACAACAACTTTTTGGGTCCAATTTCTCCTGTTACCCTTGGTAAAATAAAACAAATTGGAGCTGAAGTAAATTTTTTGTGTAAAAAAGTTAAATGTTCATTTTTATTTAAACATTCCAAAAATTCCTATTAAACACCTGAAGGGTTAATAAACTTCTTGAATGTGGTTTTGAGCACCTTGAGGGGTGCAGTTTTTAGAATGGTGTCACACTTGGGAATTTTCTATCATATAGACCCCTCAAAATGACTTCAAATGAGACGTGGTCCCTAAAAAAAAATGGTGTTGTAAAAATGAGAAATTGCTGGTCAACTTTTAACCCTTATAACTCCCTAACAAAAAAAAAATTGGTTCCAAAATTATGCTGATGTAAAGGAGACATGTGGGAAATGTTACTTATTAAGTATTTTGTGTGACATATCTCTGTGATTTAATTGCATAAAAATTCAAAGTTTGAAAATTGCGAAATTTTCGCCAAATTTCCGTTTTTTTCACAAATAAACGCAGGTACTATCAAAGAAATTTTACCACTATCATGAAGTACAATATGTCACGAGAAAACAATGTCAGAATCACCAGGATCCGTTGAAGCGTTTCGGAGT
Organism: Ranitomeya imitator; assembly: GCF_032444005.1. Lineage (NCBI taxonomy): Eukaryota > Metazoa > Chordata > Amphibia > Anura > Dendrobatidae > Ranitomeya > Ranitomeya imitator. Next base: position 26,202,858 of record NC_091288.1, read on the forward strand.
TATAACCTCATAAAGGGACAGTGGTCAGAATTGTAAAAATTGGCGTGGTCATTGACGTGCAAACCACCCTTGGGGGTAAAGGGGTTAAAAGAGGTCTGGATACACATGATGAGAGCATTATACTGCCTCTGTACAAATCCCTAGTTAGACCGCACATGGAGTACTGTGTCCAGTTTTGGGCACCGGTGCTCATGAAGGATATAATGGAACTAGAGAGAGTACAAAGGAGGGCAACAAAATTAATAAAGGGGATGGGAGAACTACAATACCCAGATAGATTAGCGAAATTAGGATTATTTAGTCTAGAAAAAAGACGACTGAGGGGCGATCTAATAACCATGTGTAAGTATATAAGGGGACAATGCAAATATCTCGCTGAGGATCTGTTTATACCAAGGAAGGTGACGGGCACAAGGGGGCATTCTTTGCGTCTGGAGGAGAGAAGGTTTTTCCACCAACATAGAAGAGGATTCTTTACTGTTAGGGCAGTGAGAATCTGGAATTGCTTGCCTGAGGAGGTGGTGATGGCGAACTCAGTCGAGGGGTTCAAGAGAGGCCTGGATGTCTTCCTGGAGCAGAACAATATTGTATCATACAATTATTAGGTTCTGTAGAAGGACGTAGATCTGGGGATTTATTATGATGGAATATAGGCTGAACTGGATGGACAAATGTCTTTTTTCGGCCTTACTAACTATGTTACTATGTTACTATGTAAGATGCCCCATCATTCTGCCAGCAGCTATTTCTCCCCACTCTTCCATAAACAGAAGTGCTCCTTTTGCTGACTGCTCATGCTATCTGCGAGAAAGCAGGTGTCGGACTCCTCTGGCGGAGGCTTATTTTACCAAGAAAAGGGCCAGCAGTTCGAAATCAGACATGAGAGTTTCTTATCTCTTCAACCATCATCTGTTGTGGGAGAGTTGGGAGGCCCTCATACATATTAGCCTGTTGTCTTAGCCCATTGATATAGGTACCAATCTTCATGAAACAAATTGGCTCCAAAGTAACCTTGAAAATGGCTCTTCTCCTGATGGATCTCTGGGGCTCTTTACTGTTGGCCCACTGGAAGATGCTTTGGTACTATAATGGGCTGCCCATCTCTGGGCAACTAGCTCCCACCATTAGGCTAAGTGTAGACAAGTATATTTTTTGTCATCCGAGAAGATAGGATAAATTATGCAAATGACACTCTGATCAAGGTTTGAACAGATTGTGAGCACAGTTTCCTCCAATTCTCTCAGATGGGGAGAACAAGAAAAAAATATCTCCATCTTCTCTATTGTCTCAGTCCATGGAAATCAGACTACACTCAGGTGTCATCCGAGTAAAGTGCGATGGTTTCCATGGACTCATTGACTTGCATAGCGGGCTACGATCCGAATATCAGATCAAACTCAGGCATACAGTGATGTTTTCTCCGGACAGGCTCTATCCAAGGAAAAAAAATCGGACATGTGCACAGCCCCATAGGATAAAATTGGTCTGCATGCAATCCAATGTTTTGTCGCATACTACTTGGACCAATGATGTCCCCTGCATGAGCCCTGACACCGATAGCATAGCATTATACTGTACATTTGCAAATTTCCTGAGTTTATCATAAGATGTCCACTTTTGAACCGTATGGATTATCTATATGTTATTATTATTATTTATTATTATAGCGCAATTTATTCCATGGCGCTTTACATATGAGGAGGGGTATACATAATAAAAACAAGTACAATAATCTTAAACAATACAAGTCACGACTGGTACAGGAGGAGAGAGGACCCTGCCCGCGAAGGCTCACAATCTACAAGGGATGGTTTAGGATACAATAGTCGAGGGTAGAGCTGGTTGTGCAGCGGTTTGGTCGATCGGCGGATACTGCAGGTTGTAGGCTTGTCGGAAGAGGTAGGTCTTCAGGTTCCTTTTGAAGGTTTCGATGGTAGGCGAGAGTCTGATATGTTGTGGTAGAGCGTTCCAGAGTAGGGGTGGTGAGCAAGAGAAATCTTGTTTGCGATTCTGGGAAGAGGAGATAAGAGGGGAGTAGAGAAGGAGATCTTGTGAGGATCGGAGGTTGCGTGCAGGTAAGTACCGGGAGACGGGGTCACAGATGTATGGAGGAGACAGGTTGTGGATGGCTTTGTATGTCATGGTTAGGGTTTTGCCCTGAAGTCTCTGGGCAATTGGGAGCCAGTGAAGGGATTGACAGGGGGGAGAGGCCCAGGAATAGTGGGGGGACAGGTGGATTAGTTGGGCAGCAGAGTTTAGAATAGATTGGAGGGGTGCGAGAGTGTTCGAGGGGAGGCCACAGAGCAGGAGGTTGCAGTAGTCAAGGCGAGAGATGATGAGGGCATGGACTAGGGTTTTTGCATCTTCTTGGTTTAGGAATGTACGGATCCGTGAAATATTTTTGAGTTGAAGTCGGCAGGAAGTGGAAAGGGCTTGGATATGTGGTTTGAAGGAGAGATCAGTGTCAAGGATTACCCCGAGGCATCGAGCTTGTGGGACCGGGGAGAGTGGGCAGCCGTTTGCTTTAATGGATAGTTCCATTGGGGGGGTCGCATGAGATGGGGAAAGATGATGAATTCTGTTTTGCCCATATTAAGTTTTAGAAATCTAGTGGAGATGAAGGATGAAATAGTGGACAGACATTGAGGGATTCTGGTTAGTAGGGAGGTGATATCTGGTCCAGAGATGTAGATCTGTTTGTCATCAGCATAGAGGTGATACTGAAAGCCGTGAGATTCTATGAGCTGTCCCAGGCCAAAGGTGTAAATGGAGAAGAGCATGAACCCTAGGGCTGAACCTTGCGGGACATCGACAGATAGGGGGCGAGGTGAGGAGGGGGTGTGTGAGTGGGAGACGCTGAATGTCTGGTTTGTTAGGTATGACTAGATCCAGGATAGGGCCAAGTCTGTGATGCCAAGGGATGAGAGGGTCTGTAATAATAGGGACTGGTCCACTGTGTCAAAGGCAGCCGACAGGTCCAGGAGGAGGAGAACAGAGTAGTGTCGCTTGCTCTTGGCGGTTAAGAGGTCATTGGTGACCTTAGTTAGAGCAGTTTCAGTGGAATGGTGTGACCGGAAGCCAGATTGTAAGCGGTCAAAGAGCGAGCAAGAAGAGAGATGGGAGGACAGTTCAAGGTAGACATGTTGTTCCAGTAGTTTGGAGGCATAGGGGAGAAGTGATATAGGGCGATAACTAGATACAGAGGATGGGTCAAGAGAGGGCTTTTTGAGGATAGGTGTGATTGAAGCATGTTTAAAGCTTGAGGGGAAAACACCAGTTGTTAGTGAAAGGTTCAAGAGATGGGTTAGGGTTGGGATGAAGACATAGGTGCATAGGTGGTGAGATGTGATCCTGAGAGTAGTGTGGAGAGTCGATCTTCTGTAATGGTGGAGAAGATGGTTTTGGAGGTGGAGGGCTGGGAAGTCGGGAGGAAGGGCTCTGGGGGTTGTTGACCAAAACTGTCTCTGATGTTATCAATCTTGTGCTTGAAAAATTAGGCAAATGTTCCATGTCTATTTATTGCTACTTTTTAGTTTTCCTATAAGTTAGCAGGATGTGGAAAGTTCTTGCTACAATTTCTGAATCTCATCTGTTTGCTTCTGATCCGGCCTGTACACACTGTATCCTACATTTACTGTTCCTAAGAAAAGGCTCATCACGCTCTGCCATATTACATTACTTCAGGTTGACACGAGCTATTGTGTGAAAATGTAAAAAGGAATAACATGACATTGGACCATTGAAATAATCCCGTCAAGGGCTGAAAGACCCAGAAAAATTCCAGTAAATCATTTGTTTTGCAGTGAGAGATTTTCTCTTAAAATGTCTTTGATGGAAACGCTGGAGGTATTCCCAGGGGTAACGTGCAGCCGCCATTGTGCTGGCAGCTGATCTGAGATAATGCCTCTAATGGATGACTGCTAAGCTTGCAGGTACTGCAGCCCGTTACCGGCTGGGCACTAAAGAAATGAAAAGTGCATTGGATCAATTTTACTTTTTCTTAGAACTCTACTTTCTGCTGTTGCTCTGTTATTCCTCCTGGAAATGTATGGATAAATTGTAACTGGAAGTTATTATTTTCTTTGTCAGTAGGGTGTCTTCTAACAAATTCTTGGAATAATTTTTGGCTCAGATCTTTCCTTCACTATATATATCTGATCACTCCCTCAATCATGCCACCTGCACCCCAAAAATGTTTTTTTTTACCTTTGAAACTGCAATCTGTCTACCTCTTACTAAATTCTCTCCTCTCCAGTAAATGCAACAGCCAGGCTTATATTTCTGTCCAGCCGCTACACCGATACCTCCACCCTATGCCAGCCATTGTACTGGTGGCCCATCCACTTCAGGATTCACTATAAACTTACCACTCTCACCCATAAAGCGCTCCGCAGTTCTGCATCACCCTACATTACCACCCTCACCTCTTCCTACCACCGCTACCATGCTCTCTCTTCTGTAAACCACGTTATTCTCTGATGTTTGATATAGTTTGTACCAGTGCCCTCTGAATTCTAAAGTGCTGCCAACACATAAATGTCTTACCGACCGTAGCTTCCTTATGAATAATCAACAGTTTTATGTGCTTTTCGAGAACCAAACCCATGGCAATCGGCTGATCTCCGGCCTGTCTTTCACTGGTGAAACAATTTCTTTCTTAATGCCTTTTATTTTCTTTTTTTGGGGTTTGCTTTGATACTTTGGTGGGCAAGTCCATCAATGAATGGCGTGGGACTGCCTTTTTATGCAAATTCCCACAAGCTAAACCTCTTTGAATCTTGCTTCAAAGAAAAGTCGCATTAAAAGTGGAACTGTTACTGTTCCTGCTCTACGTAGAAACAGGAAGTATCTTTTTCCTACACGAGTCATCATTAGAACTACAATTCTACCTCACTGCAAAGACCCTGGCAGCCAAGCTCCACCTTCTCTTCATCTCCTGACACATCTGCTCCGCTCCTCTCAAATGCTAGGGACTTTGCAGTGATGTAGAATTATAGTCCTTATGATGACTCATGCAAGGAAAAGAGATTTCCTTGTCCTACATAAAGCTATTGTCATAAACCTAATAGAAAAAGAGAAGAAATAACTGGATAGAAGAACTGCAATATTTTAAGAGGATAAAAACTTTGATGGGAGTGCTTCTTTAAATACTTTAGTGTTTGAATACAATGACTACCCCAAGTTAGGTGATGAGGGTTTTGTGACTTTTTTTTTTTTTTACTTAAATGCATTTATTTGGCAGTAAAACGATTTTTGCAATTTGGCTTCATTAAATATTTTGCACCGTTTCGTCGTATAGACTCTGTTTCGCTACACATTTAACTTTGATGAGGTGCGTGGTCATAAATCAGCTCAAAAATGGAGACATAAAGCAGTTGCAAACTCTCCTGTTAGACCGTCAGAACGTGCTCACTAGTGGATTCTCAGTAAACTCATTTTGCAGAAAGCAAACGGTGTAACATCTCTAATTAAGCCCAAATGCGCCCCCCAAAAAGTCAGACCAAAATGCAAGTAACAAAATCAATTGTGGGCAACCCCTTTACGTTGGATCATTTATGACCACACCCTTGTTCCGCTAAGCAACGCCCCTGTCTCCTTTTATACAAATTTTTCCAAAGCCACCTCTCTCCGAAGTCAAATTTCCAAGGACTAGCAGCCCCTGTAAACCCATCGAGCTGTACTGATAAGTTAATTTTTAATCAAAAGCAAGCAGTTCAGATCCCTTCTAATTCCGGTCTGCTTTGATCCGTCTGCTCCAGTACTCGCAGTCGCAGCAGCACAGCCCTCTGATCTTCTGTTCTGGGTTTCCGCAGACCACCCCCTGACTTCTTTTGTAGCATCCATTATGATCCCGCGGAGTATTTGTTTTCAGTGAAGGCAGGGCAGCTATCATAAGGTGGAGGGCTGTGTATTTAGTACAACCCTGGACTCCTGCCCGGTAAAACAAAAAACTTGTCAGTTAGCAAAAATGGAAGAAAAATCTGCAGATATCGAACATTTAGTGCTGCGGCCTGAGGTGGAATGTACAAGGAATGTACGGAGCCAGGAAAATATTATTGCAGAATTTAGTTTCAGATGATGAACCTGCGTTGAATTGATTGTGTTATTTTAATTGAGCAGTGAGGAGTTGTGACGGGAAAACCGCAGAATGCCGCGGTATTATAATATGGAATTTGGCCACTTGTTTTTAAAAGTTTTTAACGCTTTTCACCCAGAAAAATCATTCGGAGAAAAGTCTACACCAGAAAAAAAAAAACACTACATTTCAATTTCTGCCTGCAAAGTTAGCAACAATCCCAAATGTGGTGGGAGAATTTCAGGAAAGGAAGCGCCTAAATGGGGAAAGCTTAGAAAAACCTCACCCTAAAGTGGTGAGTTTATCGGCCAATGCAAGAGTTTAACTTCTTCACCCCCAAGCGATTTTCGGTTTTCTGTTTTTGTTTTTTCACCCCCTTCTTTCAAGAGGCATAACATTTTTGTTTTTACATTCACATAACCATTTGAGGACTTTTTGTGGGATAGTTGTACCTTTGAATTACATAATTCATTTTATCATGAGATGCACTAGAAAGCGGGAGAAAAATTCCAAACTTTGCTTTTGTCCTTGCCATTTTCAGAGACCAATAACACTTGAAATTTTTGTGATATTGAGGTTCGTGAGGGCTTATTTTTTGCGCCAAGAGCTGATGTTTTTACTGTTACTATGGGGAACATACAATGTTTTGATCACCTCTTCGGTATATTTCCACGGTCAGGAACCAGCAGCGCTTTGGACGCAGAAGTTGTCCGTTGCGTCCAAAGTGCTGCCGGCTTTTGAACGCAGGTGATTCCACTTGTGACTAGTGAAGCGTGAGGAATCACCGCCCCCCATACATTGGACGGGTAATTTATCTTACGGAGACGGAGCATCTCCGCGAGATAAATTGACATGCTGTGGTCTCGAAAGACGCGCCGCATGTCCGTCTCCACAGGGAAGCCAGAGGCGTCCCTGCACAAATAGTGGAGATGGGATTTCTTCAAATTCCATCTACTATGCTGTAACATTTGGCCGCTGTGTGTTTGATGCTGCAGATAAACGCAATGTCAAACCCGCAGCATTTACTGACTGTGGAAACATACCCTTATTGCATAATATTGCAATGCTGTGACAACAGAAAAAAACATAATTCTGGAGGGTTTTTTTTGCATTGAAGATGTTAGCCACTGAGGTCTGACACCGGTAATCCCTGGCCGATCAGCTGTTATCAGTGTCATTGTCTGATTTTGGCTTACATCATCATCATCATGCTTTCCTGGCAGATGAGGGCCGATTTAAAGAGGTCGTTTACTACTTTTACCTTGATGAACTATCCTTAGGCACCATCGCCGATCAGCTGTTACGGATGGCGCCGGCTGAAAGTAACCACTTGCCGAGCTGCTCCGTCTACTTGTAGTGGCTGCCGCAGGGTACTACACATCCACCTCCTATTGATTTGAATAAGAGGCGGATGTGCAATGCCAAGCCCCGGTCACTACAGGTCACTCCCATAGTTTTTTTGTTCTAAATTATTTTTTATCATTTGCTCTTTTGTATTTGACATGAGTGCTCTATACAAAAAACTGCTTCACTTGATGCATTTTTTTAGTAGATATTCCACATTATATACTTAAAGGGACACTGTCACCTGGATTTGGAGGGAATAATCTTCAGCCATGGAGGCGAGGTTTTGGGGTTCATTCTCTGTCCTCCATAGTACACGCCTGCACAAGGCAAGATTGCCTTGTGCAGGCATGTACTACGGAGGACAGAGAATGAACTTCAATCCAATATTGCAGCCAGCATGCAGCCAGCGGGTAAGGAAAGGGTGAATCAAAAACCCCAAAACCCCGCCTCCATGGCTGAAGATTGTTCCCTCCAAATTCAGGTGACAGTGTCCCTTTAAACTTCATGGGTGCCAATAACAATGAACAGGACTGTATACATTCTCACCTCTCAATCTGGATTGCCAGTGTTAATCTTGTACTGCCTGGTGAAGGAGTGGAGGATTTGGTGTTCGGTAGAGGAGTTTTGGAGCGTTGTTCTGTGACTGTTGCTAGGTGTTTCGGCTGTGTGCAATCCCTCATCCTTTCCTATTTAATTTCCCTACCTTTTCTCCTTGGTGTTCACGTCTGTTGTCTGTGAGTGTATATTTGTATGATTGGCATATTCATTTATCCCTGTATGTCCTTCCCTGTTTGCTGGTTTGTGTATATACATACACTATTACTCCCCACATCCCTAGGAGGAGGAGGGGACAGATATAGAGCTGATTCAGGAGTACAGCAAGCTATGTGACCCCGGTGTCTTCACCATCAGAAGTAGCCTGGGGAGCAGGGATTGCTAAGGTACCCCTAGAGTCATGGACAGGGTTATCTGGCCCGGGGTTTATCAGACCACAGTATCAGTGACAGTGGCCTTAAAGACTGTTATATCTAGGCCATCAGGAGTAGACACCTACCGGCTATTTTACTATCTTACTATATATATTACTGTACTTTAACCTATGCTAACTTTTTTCTCTTTTTTTGTCCTGTGGTAATTATTGACTTTTTCCCCCCAAATGATTTAAAATGGAGCACATGTGTCATGACTTTTGTGTTAACGCAAAAAGAATCTTTTTTTTTTCTTTAACCCCTTTTTTACTTTATAGCACAAAAACTTACCACTTAAATGTTGCGAAAAATTCAGGTGTATATAACATCACTCTATAAGGGATTGGAGTACATTTGCTCACAATTTTTGGGACGTTTTAAAAAGGTGTATTTGAAGAATTGACCAAAAACATCTCACAAGGATGGACATAAAAAAATTTCGGAAAAAATATATAAAATAGACTATAAAAAAGAATAAAGTATAAATGAAAAATATGTGAAAAATACTATAAAATTTGCCCCCCAAAAATAGGCACAAATATAATAATGAATCAGGTCCAATGTTTTTATTTTGGTAGATCGTATACATATTTAATGTAATTTCTTGGTGCACGCTCACTAAAGCCTGTGTCTGAAATAAATGGTCAGATGTAAATCTGCCGTGACTGCAATGCAAATAAAGATTGAGTAGCACCCTAGGGGTGCTAAGATATAAGCAAACATTGAATTATTTGAACCAGCGCTGCTGCAATTTTTACCATACTGTCATAGTGAGATTCATAACTAGTGTTGAGCATTCCGATACCGCAAGTATCGGGTATCGGCCGATATTTGCGGTATCGGAATTCCGATACTGAATTCCGATACTTCCCGCGTATCGGATACCGGAATCGGAAGTTCCCAGAATTCAAATTGAACGCAGCAGCCAATGAGGAATGAATGAAAGTGTGGGCACATCCTGTTTAGCATGGTGGGCATGTAAGTACTGGCAAGGCTGGGATTGGCTGCTGAAATGATGTCACTCTGCACTATAAAAAAGCGCTGCCGCCATTTTGCGCTCACTCTGCTGTGATTTCAGTTAGGGACAGGACGCTGTGTTCTAACTGAGGGCCAGTTGAGCTTGCTAATTGCTTTATTTTCCTTTCCAAAGGCTAATTTAGCAAAACGCTGTGTGTTCTTCACTGTTCACCTTGCTCTTGCCTTGCAGCGCTGTTTTAACAGCGTTCTGCAAGGTCTCTGTGTGTGTGTGTGTGTGCAGCTCACTCTGTAGTCTGTGTGCAGCCATATACCCGGTTGTATTCAGCTCAGGGGGGTTCACACTGCCTCACACAGTTGTTCTTTTTTGCTCTTAGTGCAGCCTGCTGCACATTTTTTCTCAAATTTCCTATTAGTGTTTTTCCACCAGTCTCCAGCTCTATTGTGGAAAAACACTACATAGGATAACCTAGAGGGGGGTTTTTGGGCCTTGCAGCGCCGTTTACGGCTGTCTGCACGGTCTCCGTGTGAGCCCAGCTCGCCCTGTAGTCTGTGTGCAGCCATAGCCGGTTGCATTCAGCTCAGGGTTCGTTACTGGCTCATACCTTGAGAAAAATTTTCCTTTTTTTCAAATAGTGCAGCCTGTGTAAAATTTGAAAAAAAAAATTCCTATTAGTGTCTTTCCACTCGTATCCAGCTAAATAGTGGAAAAACACTATATAGGATAACCTAGAGGAGGGTTTTTTGGCCTTGCAGCGCCGTTTACGGCTGTCTGCACGGTCTCCGTGTGAGCCCAGCTCGCCCTGTAGTCTGTGTGCAGCCATAGCCGGTTGGATTCAGCTCAGGGTTCGTTACTGGCTCATACCTTGCGAAAAATTTTCCTTTTTTTTCAAATAGTGCAGCCTGTTTAAAATTTGACAAAAAAAAATCCTATAAGTGTCTTTCCACTCGTATCCAGCTAAATAGTGGAAAAACACTATATAGGATAACCTAGAGGAGGGTTTTTTGGCCTTGCAGCGCCGTTTACGGCTGTCTGCACGGTCTCTGTGTGAGCGCAGCTCGCCCTGTAGTCTGTGTGCAGCCATAGCCGGTTGGATTCAGCTCAGGGTGCGTTACTGCCTCATACCTTGAAAAACAATTTCCTTTTTTTCAAATAGTGCAGCCAGTTTAAAATTTGAAAAAAAAAATTCCTATTAGTGTCTTTCCACTTGTATCCAGCTAAATAGTGGAAAAACACTATATAGGATAACCTAGAGGAGGGTTTCTTGGCCTTGCAGCGCCGTTTACGGCTGTCTGCACGGTCTCCGTGTGATTTAAACTAGCTCTGTAGCCCGATCTGCACCAAAAAAAAGTTTAAGTTCACCAAACACAACTTACACTTGTGTAGGCCACATTTGAAAAATAATAAAGTTTAGTCCACAATTTACAACATTAGTGTTTCTTACACCTGTTAGGAGGAGCATTACAGGAATAAGCACACTAAGGCCTTAGTACTTTTCTGCTTATCTTTATCTGTCAACCAAGATGAAGAGGGCAGGGAGTAAGGCACGTGGGCGTGGGCGCGGAGCAGGGAGAGGAGCAGGGAGAGGACGTGGTGATTCTGTGCCTGCTGCGGGCGCCGGTGACTCGTCGTCACTCAGTTTCAGCAGGGAACAGTCCTTCATGCGCAGCTTTGTCGGAGAGCGCCGTGCACCGCTGCTGCGTGAAGACCAAATTGAAGCCGTTGTCGGGTGGATGGCAGCTAACGCCTCGGCATCGACTTCAGTTAGTGCCACATCCTCTCAGGCACAGAGCACTGGAGAGCAGCCATCTGTCTCTTCACCACCTGCCAAATTGGCCAGGCAGTCAGAGAGCCCAGGACAGGAGCCGTCTCTACTTCTGTTCTCTGAATCTCTTGGCTTGGAAACAGGGGGCCAGCCAAGCAGCATTGGAGAAATGGAAGAAGAGGCAGTGTGCAGTGATGCCCAACACCTTTTTCTCTCTGACTCTGAAGAGGCAGGTGGGCCAGTGCCTCCGGTGACCACAGCGCAGTACGCATCTGATGATGAAACTCAGGTGCCGCTTTCTCGTGCGTACTGTGCTGCTGAGACTACCCAGGAGGAGCAGTTGGTGGCAGAGGGTAGTGGAGATGATGAGGTCCTTGACCCATCGTGGCGTGAGGAACAGGAAGGTGGTGGGAGCAGCTCAGAGGAAGAGCTTCCTCTTACGGGCCAAAGAGGGAGAGGGAGGGGGAAGACTGCGGAGCCTGTAGCCTCCACTTTGGCACCCGTTAGGAGCCTGTCTCTTTCCAAAGCCAAAAAGGGCGCTCCCAAGACTTGCAGTGCCTGGTCCTTTTTTGACACAGTTGCAGATGACATTTGTTTTGTCAAATGCAAGCTGTGTCATCATAAAGTAAAAAGAGGGAAAAATGTCAGCAACCTCAATACCACAAATATGTGGAAACATGTGCGGACCAGGCACGCGGTGGAGTTACAGAAACACACTGAAGATGTAGGCCAACCAACAGCGGCAGCTACCACCTCTTCAGCTCGTGTTGCCTCTTCCTCCAGCTCACGCACAGCTGGTTTGGCTTCCTCCCAGAGACCTTGTGTAATTCCACCCACAGCACCACCTTCCCAGTCATCCTCACACTCCCAGTCTACTCTACAGCCATCGGTAGTACAGGCATGGGAGAAAAGGCGGGCATTCTCGGCCAACCACCCCCGAGCACAGGCTCTGAATGCAGGCATTGCCAAACTGTTGTCCCTGGAAATGCTCTCGTTCAGGCTGGTGGAGACTGACAGCTTCCGTGACTTGATGGCATTGGCAGTCCCACAGTACAAGGTGCCCAGCCGCTTTTACTTCAGCAGGCAGGCTGTCCCTGCCCTGCACAGGCATGTTGAGGCAAACATAAAACATGCGCTACTGAACGCCGTCAGTAGCAAGGTCCACCTCACCACCGATGCGTGGACCAGTCAGCATGGACAGGGGCGATATGTTTCCCTCACTGCCCATTGGGTTAATGTTGTTGAGCCAGGTACAGATCGTGCGAGTGGCGCAGGACGTGTCCTGCCCACTCCAAGGATTGCAGGAATCCAGTCTGTACGCATCGACTCCTCCTCTTACACCAGTTCCTCTGATTCCTCTCTGCAGGATCCGTCACAGTCCACCCCCACATGGACCCGTGAACGTTTACCTATGACCGACATGAGCACAGCCGTGGCCAAACGTCAGCAGGCCGTCTTGAAACTAGTTTCATTGGGGCATCGAAGCCACACAGCGCAGGAGCTCTGGAATGCCATAAAGCAGGAGAGCGATGTGTGGTTACTGCCAGCGAATCTCCAGCCAGGCATGGTAGTGTGTGACAATGGCCGAAATCTGGTGGCAGCTTTGGCCCTTGGCAACCTCACTCACATCCCATGTCTGGCACATGTGCTCAATTTGGTTGTGCAGAGTTTTCTGAGGGACTATCCGGATCTTGATGCCCTGCTGCACAAGGTCCGCCTAGAGTGTGCTCACTTGCGGCGTTCCAGCTTGGCCAGATCCCGCATTGCTGCTCTGCAGCGCCGATTCCGCCTTCCGGAACACCGCATCATATGTGACCTACCTACCCGGTGGAATTCCACGTTACATATGTTGGAGCGGTTGTGTGAGCAGCAGCAAGCAGTTATGGAGTACCAGCTGCATCAGGCGCAAAGAAGTCGCAGTCAGCGCCGATCAGACTTCACAACCACAGAGTGGGCCACTATGAAGGACGTCTGCCAGGTTTTGCGTCCTTTTGATTATTCCACGCGGATGGCAAGTGCAGATGATGCACTAGTCAGCATGACTGTCCCCCTTATCTGCCTGCTTCAGCAAACTTTGCAAGGGTTAAGGGATGATGTGGTGGAAGAGGTGGAGGATGAGGAGTCACCTTTTCCATCAGCTTCTGGAGAGTCAGCGCCACGTGGTTCCTCACAAAGGGGTACGCAGGGGCCAATTTGTGAGGAGGATGAGGAGGAGTCAATGGAGGAGGAAGAGCTCCGTCCAGAGGAGGGAGCGACACAATTGTCCAGTGGTCAGTGTGTACAGCGAGGGTGGGGTGATGACGAGCGGGCAGAGATCATGTCTCAAGCAGGGGACAGCGTTTCTGGGCCGGTTGGCACTCTGCAGCACATGGTGGATTTCATGCTGCAGTGCCTGAGAAACGACCGCCGCATCGACCACATTCTCAACATGCCTGATTATTGGGTGTTCACCCTCCTCGATCCTCGCTACCGGGACAACGTCCAAAACCTCATCCCTGCGTTGACCCGGGAGCGTAAATTGCGGGAGTACCACGACACACTGGTGAATTCCATCATCTTCTCCTGTCCAACTGAGAGGAGTGCTGCTAGTGCTTTACAAAGCAGCTCAGTGCGTCGAGGCAGTGGGGGAGGCTCTGCCCAAAGAGGGAGCAGAAGCAGTGCCTCTGCCCAAGGCAAGCCCAGTATGGCACAACTCTGGCACACTTTTGTGTGCCCGCCCCAAATGTCTACACCATCACCGGCGGCTCCAGTCAGCAGGAGGCAACGGTTCCGTCAGATGGTGACAGACTACATGGCTTGCCCTCTTACTGTACTCCCAGACGGCTCTTCCCCGTTCAAGTTTTGGGTCTCTAAGCTGGATACATGGCCAGAGCTAAGCCAGTATGCATTGGAGGTGCTGGCTTGCCCTGCGGCTAGTGTCTTATCGGAACGTGTCTTTAGTGCCGCAGGTGGTGTACTAACAGACCGTCGCATGCGACTATCCTCCGATAACGTTGACCGGCTTACTTTCCTGAAAATGAACCAGGCCTGGATCTCGCAGGAATTTGCCACTCCTCTGCCTGATTAAGTAATTGGGTGTCATCCAGGTCTCCTGCTGTGTTCATCTTTCTACCACCTGAACTGCTATTCCTGGGCTCCAACACCGCCAGTTGCGGCTCAGAAGTGCAGGCTGCACAGTAAAAACATACGACCCAGTGTTATTGGGTTTCAGTAACGTCAGCTGATCCCCAGCTGTGTAGCCGGCAATGTGTCCTGCGACCGCCACGCTGGCACAACAACCTAAATGTAAGGGAACCTGTCCCCCCCCCCCCCCCCCCGTCGTTTGTTACTGAAAGAGCCATCTTGTGCAGCAGTAATGCTGCACAAGGAAAAGGTAGCTCTTTTTTTTTAGCTCTTTGCACACGCAGAACTTAACACTTATAAAATGTGTTCACTGATACCGTTATACCGTCCCGGAGCTGGGACTTTCCTTCGTAATGTGACGCAGCACAGCCGTCATTCCTACCCCCTTGGTGCCATGCGCTGCCTCCTCAGCGTTGTTTTAAGCTGTCACGGAGCCTGCGCTGTTCTGTTATCCCTTGGGCATGCCCTATTTGCGCTGCCTGTCTTCTGACATAATTTGGTGCCAGGCTGGCTGCGCCTGTGCGGCCGCGGTGCCCGAGATCCCGCCTCGCAGTGTCTTCTGATTGAGTCACACTGCGGGCCTGGGATCCATGGGCATGCGCAGTGCATATCTTCCCTCGGGCTCTCGCTCATTTCCCTCCGCCTTCTTTAGACTGTGCGCCGTCAGCTGATCCCTAGCATGCCACGGCCGTGACACCGCACAGTCTGAAGAAGAGGGAAGGAGGGGAGTGAGAGTCGAGGTTATGCACTGTGCATGCCCATGGTTCCAAGGCCCGCAGTGGGATTACGTTAGATGAGACTGCGAGGTGGGATCTGGAGCAGCGTGGACGCACAGGCACTGACAGCCTGACACCAAATTATGTCAGAAGACAGGCAGCGCTAATTGGGCATGGCCAAGGGCTAACAGAACAGCGCAGGCTCCGTGGCAGCTTAAAACAACGCTGAGGAGGCAGCGCACGGCATCAAGGGGATAGGAATGACAGCTGTGCTGTGTCCCATTACGAAGGAAATTCGCACCTCCGGAACGGTTTAACGGTATAAAGGGACACATTTTTAGTGTTTACTTCGGTGTTTGCAAGGAGCATAATTAAAAGAGCAACCTTTTCCTTTTGCATCCTTAGTGCTGCACAACATGGCTCTTTCAGCTACAAACGTCTTGGGGGGGGGTTAAAGGTTTCCTTTCAACTTGCTCCAATCAGGCTTCGGCCTACACTCTGTTCCTCTGCTCCTCCTGCTGTCCCTGGGCTCTAACACCGCCAGTTGGTGCCTGGAAGTGCTGTGTGCACAGTCAACAGTCGCTCCTCTGTTATTGGGGTTCAGTAACGTCAGCTGATCCCCAGCTGTGTGTGCGGCAATACCTCCAATCTGCTCCTCCTGCTGTCCCTGGGCTCTAACACCGCCAGTTGGTGCCTGGAAGTGCTGTGTGCACAGTCAACAGTCGCTCCTCTGTTATTGGGGTTCAGTAACGTCAGCTGATCCCCAGCTGTGTGTGCGGCAATACCTCCAATCTGCTCCTCCTGCTGTCCCTGGGCTCTAACACCGCCAGTTGGTGCCTGGAAGTGCTGTGTGCACAGTCAACAGTCGCTCCTCTGTTATTGGGGTTCAGTAACGTCAGCTGATCCCCAGCTGTGTGTGCGGCAATACCTCCAATCTGCTCCTCCTGCTGTCCCTGGGCTCTAACACCGCCAGTTGGTGCCTGGAAGTGCTGTGTGCACAGTCAACAGTCGCTCCTCTGTTATTGGGGTTCAGTAACGTCAGCTGATCCCCAGCTGTGTATCCGGCAACGTGTCATGCGACCGCCACGCTGGCACAACTAAAATGTAAGGGGACCTGTCCCCCCCCCCCCCTAGGCGTTTGTTACTGAAAGAGCCACCATGTGCAGCACTAATACTGCACAAGGGAAAGGTCGCTCTTGAAATTATGCTCCTTGCAAACGCTGAACTACACACTCATGTAATGTGTCCCCTCACACCGTCCAACCGTCCCGGAGGTGGGACTTTCCTTTGTAATGTGACGCAGCACAGCCGTCATTGCTACCCCCTTGGCACCGTGCGCTGCCTCCTTAGCGTTGTTTGATTCCGTCATGGACCCTGCGCTGTTATGTTATCCCTTGGCCATGCACAGTTTGCGCTGCCCGTCCTCTGACATCATTTGTTGTCGTCCTGGCTGCGCCTGTGCGTCCACGCTGCCCGAAATCACACCTCGCAGTGTCGTCTAATGTGATCCCACAGTGGGCCTGGTATCCATGGCCATGCGCAGTGCATATACTAGCCTCTCACTCCCCTTCTTCACGCTTCTTCAGACTAGGCGGCGTCAGCTGATCCCTAATAGCATGCCACGGCCGTGACGCCGCACAGTCTGAAGAAGCAGGAAGGAGGTGAGTGAGAGGCGATGATATGCACTGCGCATGCCCATGGATCCCTGGCCCGCAGTGGGACTACATTAGATGACACTGCAAGGTTGGATCTCGGGCAGCTTGGACGCACAGGCACTGCCAGCCTGACACCTACATGATGTCAGAAGACGGGCACCGCTAACTGTGCATGGCCAAGGGATAACATTACAGTGCGGGCTCCGTGACAGAACCAAACAACGTTGAGGAGGTGGTGCCCGGCACCAAGGGGGTTGGAATGACGGCTGTGCTGTGTCACATTACAAAGGAAAGTCCCACTTCCGGGATAGTTTGACGGTGTGAGGGGACACATTATATGAGTGTGTACTTCAGCGTTTGCAAGGAGCATAATTTTCGGAGCCACCATTTTCCATGTGCAGTATTACTGCTGTACAAGATGGCTCTTTCAGCAACAAATGCCTGGGGGGGGGGGTTAAAGGTTCCCTTTCAACTTGCTCCACTGCAGGCTTCGGCCTACACTCTGCTCCTCTTTGATTCCCTGGGTTTCAACACTGTCAGTTGCCACCTGGAAGTGTTGTCTACACAGAAAAAAACACTAGGTGATGTGTCAGTGGGGTTCAGCACCGCCAGCTGTTCCCCTGCTGTGTAGTCGGCAACGTGTCCAGCACAAGCCACGCTGGCACAACAGAACAAAAGCTGCCACCAGTGCAGGCTTCGGCCTACACTCTGCTCCTCTCCTCCTCCTGCTGACCCTGGGCTCAAACACCGCTAGTTTTTGCCCGGAAGTGCTAGCTGCACAGAGAAAAACACCAGCCAATGTGTTAGTGGGGTTCAGCAACGCCAGCTGTTCCCCTGCTGTGTAGCCGGCAACGTGACCTGCAAACGCCACGCAGGCACATGAACTGAAATTAAAGGGAACCTGGCCCCACCCCCCCAGGTGTTTCTATGTATAACAGCCACCTAGTACAGCAGTACTGCTGCATTTGTACAAGGTGGCTGACTTTTTCTCCTTGCCCACGTGGAACTCAACACGTACAAAATGTGTCTCATTGAGACCATTCCACTGTCCCTGAGGTGTGACTTTCCTTTGTAATGATACGCAGCACCCCCCTTGGTAGCGTTTCCCGTCTTTTGTCATCATGGTTAGCTGGCTGCGCCTGTGCATCCGCCCTGCTAGAAACAACGCCCCTCGTTGTCATATTTATTTTGTCAGCGAGGGTGTGGTTTATGGGCACGAGCAGTGCATATGTTCGCCTGTCTTAACTCATCTCCTTCCGCCTTCTTCAGACTGTGCGGCCTCCTGGCCGTGGTAGGCGATAAGGGATCAGCTGAGGCCGCCCAGTCTGGAGCAGGTGTAAGGACATGTGTAAGCGGCAAACCTATTTACTGCACAAGGCCACGAATCCCAGCCACGCAGTGTGATTTTTTGAAAACACACTGTGGGTCTGGGATTCATGTCCATCGCTAACCGCAACGGCCGACATGAAATGAGGTCAGAAGACAGGAAGCGCTCACAGCGCATGGCCAAGGGATCACAATAGCGCAGACTCCTGTACAGCAAATAACAACGCTCAGGAATCTGCGCCCAGTACCTAGGTGCAAATTTTTACACCTGTGCTGCGTCTCGTTAAAAAGACAAGTCACGCCTCCACAACTGTTTGACAGTATAATGGGCTAAATAGTGTACGTGTTTTAGTCAGCGTGTGCAAGGAGCAAAACAAATAGAGCAACCTTTTACTTGTGCAGCATTAATGCTGCACAAGGTGTGGCTCTTGTACCTTGCAACACCTGAGGGGGGGGTTAAAGGTAACCTTTGAAATTGGTTCAACTAGGCTTCGGCCTACACTCTGCTCCTCTACTCCTCCTGCTGACCCTGGGCTCAAACACCGCTAGTTTTTGCCCGGAAATGCTAGCTGCACAGAGAAAAACACCAGCCAATGTGTTAGTGGGGTTCAGCACCGCCAGCTGTTCCCCTGCTGTGTAGCCGGCATCGTGTCCAGCACAAGCCACGCTGGCACAACCGACCAAAAGCTGCCACCAGTGCAGGCTTCGGCCTACACTTTGCTCCTCTCCTCCTCCTCCTGCTGACCCTGGGCTCTAACACCGCTAGTTTTTGCCCGGACATGCAATGTGCACAGAGAAAAACACCAGTCAATGTGTCAGTGGGGTTCAGCAACGCCAGCTGTTCCCCTGCTGTGTAGGTTGCAACGTGACCTGCAAACGCCACGCAGGCACATGAACTGAAATTGAAGGGAGCCTGCCCCCCACCCACAGGTGTTTCTATGTATATCAGCCACCTTGTACAGCAGTACTGCTGCATTTGTACGAGGTGGCTGACTTTTTCTCCTTGCCCACGTGGAACTCAACACGTACAAAATGTGTCTCATTAGAGACCATTACAATGTCCCTGAGGTGTGACTTTCCTTTGTAATGACACGCAGCACCACCCTTGTTAGCGCTGCCCGTCTTTTGACATCATTGGTTAGCTGGCTGCGCCTGTGCATCTCCCCTGCTCGAAACAACGGCCCTCGGTGTCTTATTTTTTTGGACAGCGAGGGTGTGATTGATGGGCATGTGCAGTGCATATGTTTGCCTGTGTTCACTCATCTCCTTCCGCCTTCTTCAGACTGGGTGTCCTCATGGCCGCGGCAGGCGATAAGGGATCAGATGAGGCCGCCCAGTCTGAAGCAGGTGTAAGGACATGTGTGAGCGGCAAACATATTTAGTGCACCAGGGCACAAATCCCAGCACCGCAGTGTGATTTTTTAAAAACACACTGTGGGTCTGGGATTCATGTCCATCGCTAACCGCAACGGCCGACATGAAATGAGGTCAGAAGACAGGAAGCGCTCACAGCGCATGGCCAAGGGATCACAATAGCGCAGACTCCTGTACAGCAAATAACAACGCTCAGGAATCTGCGCCCAGTACCTAGGTGCAAATTTTGACACCTGTGCTGCGTCTCGTTAAAAAGACAAGTCACGCCTCCACAACTGTTTGACAGTATAATGGGCTAAATAGTGTACGTGTTTAATTCAGCGTGTGCAAGGAGCAAAATTAAATAGAGCAACCTTTGACTTGTGCATCATTAATGCTGTTCAAGGTGTGGCTCTTGTACCTTGCAACACCTGAGGGGGGGGTTAAAGGTAACCTTTGAAATTGGTTCAACTAGGCTTCGGCCTACACTCTGCTCCTCTACTCCTCCTGCTGACCCTGGGCTCAAACACCGCTAGTTTTTGCCCGGAAATGCTAGCTGCACAGAGAAAAACACCAGCCAATGTGTTAGTGGGGTTCAGCACCGCCAGCTGTTCCCCTGCTGTGTAGCCGGCATCGTGTCCAGCACAAGCCACGCTGGCACAACCGACCAAAAGCTGCCACCAGTGCAGGCTTCGGCCTACACTTTGCTCCTCTCCTCCTCCTCCTGCTGACCCTGGGCTCTAACACCGCTAGTTTTTGCCCGGACATGCAATGTGCACAGAGAAAAACACCAGTCAATGTGTCAGTGGGGTTCAGCAACGCCAGCTGTTCCCCTGCTGTGTAGCTTGCAACGTGACCTGCAAACGCCACGCAGGCACATGAACTGAAATTGAAGGGAGCCTGCCCCCCACCCACAGGTGTTTCTATGTATATCAGCCACCTTGTACAGCAGTACTGCTGCATTTGTACGAGGTGGCTGACTTTTTCTCCTTGCCCACGTGGAACTCAACACGTACAAAATGTGTCTCATTAGAGACCATTACAATGTCCCTGAGGTGTGACTTTCCTTTGTAATGACACGCAGCACCACCCTTGTTAGCGCTGCCCGTCTTTTGACATCATTGGTTAGCTGGCTGCGCCTGTGCATCTCCCCTGCTCGAAACAACGGCCCTCGGTGTCTTATTTTTTTGGACAGCGAGGGTGTGATTGATGGGCATGTGCAGTGCATATGTTTGCCTGTGTTCACTCATCTCCTTCCGCCTTCTTCAGACTGGGTGTCCTCATGGCCGCGGCAGGCGATAAGGGATCAGATGAGGCCGCCCAGTCTGAAGCAGGTGTAAGGACATGTGTGAGCGGCAAACATATTTAGTGCACCAGGGCACAAATCCCAGCACCGCAGTGTGATTTTTTAAAAACACACTGTGGGTCTGGGATTCATGTCCATCGCTAACCGCAACGGCCGACATGAAATGAGGTCAGAAGACAGGAAGCGCTCACAGCGCATGGCCAAGGGATCACAATAGCGCAGACTCCTGTACAGCAAATAACAACGCTCAGGAATCTGCGCCCAGTACCTAGGTGCAAATTTTGACACCTGTGCTGCGTCTCGTTAAAAAGACAAGTCACGCCTCCACAACTGTTTGACAGTATAATGGGCTAAATAGTGTACGTGTTTAATTCAGCGTGTGCAAGGAGCAAAATTAAATAGAGCAACCTTTGACTTGTGCATCATTAATGCTGTTCAAGGTGTGGCTCTTGTACCTTGCAACACCTGAGGGGGGGTTAAAGGTAACCTTTGAAATTGGTTCAACTAGGCTTCGGCCTACACTCTGCTCCTCTACTCCTCCTGCTGACCCTGGGCTCAAACACCGCTAGTTTTTGCCCGGAAATGCTAGCTGCACAGAGAAAAACACCAGCCAATGTGTTAGTGGGGTTCAGCACCGCCAGCTGTTCCCCTGCTGTGTAGTCGGCAACGTGTCCAGCACAAGCCACGCTGGCACAACAGAACAAAAGCTGCCACCAGTGCAGGCTTCGGCCTACACTTTGCTCCTCTCCTCCTCCTGCTGACCCTGGGCTCAAACAACGCCAGTTTCTGCCCGGACATGCTAGCTGCACAGAGAAAAACACCAGCCAATGTGTTAGTGGGGTTCAGCACCGCCAGCTGTTCCCCCGCTGTGTAGCCGGCATCGTGTCCAGCACAAGCCACGCTGGCACAACCGACCAAAAGCTGCCACCAGTGCAGGCTTCGGCCTACACTTTGCTCCTCTCCTCCTCCTCCTGCTGACCCTGGGCTCTAACACCGCTAGTTTTTGCCCGGACATGCAATCTGCACAGAGAAAAACACCAGTCAATGTGTCAGTGGGGTTCAGCAACGCCAGCTGTTCCCCTGCTGTGTAGCTTGCAACGTGACCTGCAAACGCCACGCAGGCACATGAACTGAAATTGAAGGGAGCCTGCCCCCCACCCACAGGTGTTTCTATGTATATCAGCCACCTTGTACAGCAGTACTGCTGCATTTGTACGAGGTGGCTGACTTTTTCTCCTTGCCCACGTGGAACTCAACACGTACAAAATGTGTCTCATTACAGACCATTACAATGTCCCTGAGGTGTGACTTTCCTTTTTAATGACACGCAGCACCCCCATTGTTAGCGCTGCCCGTCTCCTGACATCATTGGTTGGCTGGCTGTGCCTGTGCGTCCCCCCTGCCCGACACAACGCCCCCCGTTGTCTCATATATTTTGACTGCGAGGGTGTGATTGATGGGCACGAGCAGTGCATATGTTCCCCTGTTTTCACTCCCCTCCTTCCGCCTTCTTCTGACTGTGCGGCCTCATGGCCGCGGCATGCGATAAGGGATCAGCTGAGGCCGCCCAGTCTGAAGCAGGTGTAAGGACATGTGTGAGCGGCGAACATATTTACTGCACAAGGCCACGAATCCCAGCACCGCAGTGTGACTTTAGGAAAAGCCACTGTGGGTCTGGGATTTATGGCCATCGTTAACCGCACCGGCCAACATGAAATGAGGTCATGAGACGGCCTGCACTAACAGGGTATTGCCAAGGGATAACACAAGAGCGCAGACTCCTGTACAGCAAATAACAACGCTCAGGAATCTGCGCCCAGTACCTAGGTGCAAATTTTGACACCTGTGCTGCGTCTCGTTAAAAAGACAAGTCACGCCTCCACAACTGTTTGACAGTATAATGGGCTAAATAGTGTACGTGTTTAATTCAGCGTGTGCAAGGAGCAACATTAAATAGAGCAACCTTTGACTTGTGCATCATTAATGCTGTTCAAGGTGTGGCTCTTGTACCTTGCAACACCTGAGGGGGGGGTTAAAGGTAACCTTTGAAATTGGTTCAACTAGGCTTCGGCCTACACTCTGCTCCTCTACTCCTCCTGCTGACCCTGGGCTCAAACACCGCTAGTTTTTGCCCGGAAATGCTAGCTGCACAGAGAAAAACACCAGCCAATGTGTTAGTGGGGTTCAGCACCGCCAGCTGTTCCCCTGCTGTGTAGTCGGCAACGTGTCCAGCACAAGCCACGCTGGCACAACAGAACAAAAGCTGCCACCAGTGCAGGCTTCGGCCTACACTTTGCTCCTCTCCTCCTCCTGCTGACCCTGGGCTCAAACAACACCAGTTTCTGCCCGGACATGCTAGCTGCACAGAGAAAAACACCAGCCAATGTGTTAGTGGGGTTCAGCACCGCCAGCTGTTCCCCCGCTGTGTAGCCGGCATCGTGTCCAGCACAAGCCACGCTGGCACAACCGACCAAAAGCTGCCACCAGTGCAGGCTTCGGCCTACACTTTGCTCCTCTCCTCCTCCTCCTGCTGACCCTGGGCTCTAACACCGCTAGTTTTTGCCCGGACATGCAATCTGCACAGAGAAAAACACCAGTCAATGTGTCAGTGGGGTTCAGCAACGCCAGCTGTTCCCCTGCTGTGTAGCTTGCAACGTGACCTGCAAACGCCACGCAGGCACATGAACTGAAATTGAAGGGAGCCTGCCCCCCACCCCCCCAGGTGTTTCTATGTATAACAGCCACCTTGTACAGCAGTACTGCTGCATTTGTACAAGGTGGCTGACTTTTTCTCCTTGCACACGTGGAACTCAACAAGTACAAAATGTGTCTCATTACAGACCATTACAATGTCCCTGAGGTGTGACTTTCCTTTTTAATGACACGCAGCACCCCCATTGTTAGCGCTGCCCGTCTCCTGACATCATTGGTTGGCTGGCTGTGCCTGTGCGTCCCCCCTGCCCGACACAACGCCCCCCGTTGTCTCATATATTTTGACTGCGAGGGTGTGATTGATGGGCACGAGCAGTGCATATGTTCCCCTGTTTTCACTCCCCTCCTTCCGCCTTCTTCTGACTGTGCGGCCTCATGGCCGTGGCATGCGATAAGGGATCAGCTGAGGCCGCCCAGTCTGAAGCAGGTGTAAGGACATGTGTGAGCGGCGAACATATTTACTGCACAAGGCCACGAATCCCAGCACCGCAGTGTGACTTTAGGAAAAGCCACTGTGGGTCTGGGATTTATGGCCATCGTTAACCGCACCGGCCAACATGAAATGAGGTCATGAGACGGCCTGCACTAACAGGGTATTGCCAAGGGATAACACAAGAGCGCAGTTTCCTGTACTGCAAATAACAACGGTAAGGAATCTGCGCACAGCACCTAGGTGTAAATTTGTACACCTGTGCTGCGTCTCCTTAAAAAGACTAGTAGTCACGCCTCCACTACTGTTTGACAGTATAATGGGCTAAATAGTGTACGTGTTTAATTCAGCGTGTGCAAGGAGCAAAATTAAATAGAGCAACCTTTGACTTGTGCATCAATAATGCTGTTCAAGGTGTGGCTCTTGTACCTTGCAACACCTGAGGGGGGGGTTAAAGGTAACCTTTGAAATTGGTTCAACTAGGCTTTGGCCAACACTCTGCTCCTCTACTCCTCCTGCTGACCCTGGGCTCAAACACCGCTAGTTTTTGCCCGGAAATGCTAGCTGCACAGAGAAAAACACCAGCCAATGTGTTAGTGGGGTTCAGCACCGCCAGCTGTTCCCCTGCTGTGTAGTCGGCAACGTGTCCAGCACAAGCCACGCTGGCACAACAGAACAAAAGCTGCCACCAGTGCAGGCTTCGGCCTACACTTTGCTCCTCTCCTCCTCCTCCTGCTGACCCTGGGCTCTAACACCGCTAGTTTTTGCCCGGACATGCAATGTGCACAGAGAAAAACACCAGTCAATGTGTCAGTGGGGTTCAGCAACGCCAGCTGTTCCCCTGCTGTGTAGCTTGCAACGTGACCTGCAAACGCCACGCAGGCACATGAACTGAAATTGAAGGGAGCCTGCCCCCCACCCACAGGTGTTTCTATGTATATCAGCCACCTTGTACAGCAGTACTGCTGCATTTGTACAAGGTGGCTGACGTTTTCTCCTTGCCCACGTGGAACTCAACACGTACAAAATGTGTCTCTTTGAGACCATTCCACTGTCCCTGAGGTGTGACTTTCCTTTCTAATGATACGCAGCACCCCCCTTGGTAGCGCTTCCCGTCTTCTGACATCATTGGTTGGCTACTTGCGCCTGTTCGTCCGCCCTGCCTGAATAAAATGCTCCTCGTTGTCTTAATTATTTTGACTGCGAGGGTGTGATTGATGGGCACGAGCAGTGCATATCTTCGCCTGTCTTAACTCATCTCCTTCCGCCTTCTTCAGACTGTGCAGCCTCATGGCCGCGGCATGCGAGAAGGGATCAGCAGAGGCCGCCCAGTCTGAAGCAGGTGTAAGGACGTGTGTGAGCGGCCAAAATATTTACTGCTCAAGGCCACGAATCCCAGCACCGCAGTGTGGCTTTATGAAAAGGCACTGTGGGTCTGGTATTAATGGCCATCGTTAACCGCACCGGCCAACATGAAATGAGGTCATAAGACGGGCAGCGCTAACAGGGCATTGCCAAGGGATAACACAAGAGCGCAGACTCCTGTACAGCAAATAACAACGCTCAGGAAGCTGCGCCAAGCACCAAGGCGTTATTTTGGACACCTGTGCTGCGTCTCATCAAAAAACCAAGTCACGCATCCACTACAGTTTGACTGTAGAATGGGGTAAATTGTGTATGTCTTTCATTCAGCGTGTGCAAGTAGACAAATTAATAGAGCAACCTTTCACTTGTGCAGCATTAATACTGCACAAGGTGTGTCTCTTGTACTTTGTAACACCTGAGGGGGGGGTTAAAGGTTTCCTTTGAAATTGGTTCAACTAGGCTTCGGCCTACACTCTGCTCCTCTCCTCCTCCTCCTGCTTCAACACGGGCTCTAACATCGCAAGTTTTTGCCCGCAAGTGCTAGCTGCACAGATAAAAACACACGCCATTGTGTTAGTGGGGTTCAGCAACGCCAGCTGTTCCCCCAGTGTGTAGCCGGCAAAGTGTCCTGCAAACGCAACGCAGACACAAAGCTGCCTCCAGTGCAGGCTTCGGCCTACACTCATCTCCCCCTGCTTACCCTTTGCTCCAACACCGCTAGTTGGGGCTCTAGGAAGACAATCTTTAATAGGCAAGGCAACGCATCCGGGTTCCAGCACCGCCAGCTGGTTCTCGGCAGTGTTCTTGTCACAGGTACTCCCTCGTGCCAAGCCTGGTTTCAGCACCGTCAGCTGTTTCCGGGTTGTGTCAACTTCACTGAGACGCCTATGCTTGCCCCGTCGTGGGGCGGTCGAGTTAGCCAACTCCAGGGTGCCTCCAGTTTAGGAGCTTCCTATGTGGGCTGCGTGAACTGGTAGTCAAGGCTGGTTCTGTAGTGCCAGTAGGCCCAGCTCCCCCTGTAGGACTGTTGGGGTTCGGTAACTGCGGCTGCCTCGCGGCCTAGCTGTTCTCTCCTCTCCTGTGGGCCTTGGGGTCCACCACCTGGTTCCAGCACCGTCAGCTGGTTCCGGGCCGAGCCTTTGGCTTAGGTGCCTCCTCCTGGGTAGCCGAGTTCCGCCAACGCCAGGCGGTCCTTGGTAGTGCTTTTAAGCGCGGGCACCTACAGCTTAGTAACCGGGTTCCAGCACCGTCAGCTGGTCCTCGGTCGTGCCATTGGCTCTTGCACACTGGGGCAACGCATCCGGGTTCCAGCACCGCCAGCTGGTTCTCGGCAGTGTTCTTGTCACAGGTACTCCCTCGTGCCAAGCCTGGTTTCAGCACCGTCAGCTGTTTCCGGGTTGTGTCAACTTCACTGAGACGCCTATGCTTGCCCCGTCGTGGGGCGGTCGAGTTAGCCAACTCCAGGGTGCCTCCAGTTTAGGAGCTTCCTATGTGGGCTGCGTGAACTGGTAGTCAAGGCTGGTTCTGTAGTGCCAGTAGGCCCAGCTCCCCCTGTAGGACTGTTGGGGTTCGGTAACTGCGGCTGCCTCGCGGCCTAGCTGTTCTCTCCTCTCCTGTGGGCCTTGGGGTCCACCACCTGGTTCCAGCACCGTCAGCTGGTTCCGGGCCGAGCCTTTGGCTTAGGTGCCTCCTCCTGGGTAGCCGAGTTCCGCCAACGCCAGGCGGTCCTTGGTAGTGCTTTTAAGCGCGGGCACCTACAGCTTAGTAACCGGGTTCCAGCACCGTCAGCTGGTCCTCGGTCGTGCCATTGGCTCTTGCACACTGGGGCAACGCATCCGGGTTCCAGCACCGCCAGCTGGTTCTCGGCAGTGTTCTTGTCACAGGTACTCCCTCGTGCCAAGCCTGGTTTCAGCACCGTCAGCTGTTTCCGGGTTGTGTCAACTTCACTGAGACGCCTATGCTTGCCCCGTCGTGGGGCGGTCGAGTTAGCCAACTCCAGGGTGCCTCCAGTTTAGGAGCTTCCTATGTGGGCTGCGTGAACTGGTAGTCAAGGCTGGTTCTGTAGTGCCAGTAGGCCCAGCTCCCCCTGTAGGACTGTTGGGGTTCGGTAACTGCGGCTGCCTCGCGGCCTAGCTGTTCTCTCCTCTCCTGTGGGCCTTGGGGTCCACCACCTGGTTCCAGCACCGTCAGCTGGTTCCGGGCCGAGCCTTTGGCTTAGGTGCCTCCTCCTGGGTAGCCGAGTTCCGCCAACGCCAGGCGGTCCTTGGTAGTGCTTTTAAGCGCGGGCACCTACAGCTTAGTAACCGGGTTCCAGCACCGTCAGCTGGTCCTCGGTCGTGCCATTGGCTCTTGCACACTGGGGCAACGCATCCGGGTTCCAGCACCGCCAGCTGGTTCTCGGCAGTGTTCTTGTCACAGGTACTCCCTCGTGCCAAGCCTGGTTTCAGCACCGTCAGCTGTTTCCGGGTTGTGTCAACTTCACTGAGACGCCTATGCTTGCCCCGTCGTGGGGCGGTCGAGTTAGCCAACTCCAGGGTGCCTCCAGTTTAGGAGCTTCCTATGTGGGCTGCGTGAACTGGTAGTCAAGGCTGGTTCTGTAGTGCCAGTAGGCCCAGCTCCCCCTGTAGGACTGTTGGGGTTCGGTAACTGCGGCTGCCTCGCGGCCTAGCTGTTCTCTCCTCTCCTGTGGGCCTTGGGGTCCACCACCTGGTTCCAGCACCGTCAGCTGGTTCCGGGCCGAGCCTTTGGCTTAGGTGCCTCCTCCTGGGTAGCCGAGTTCCGCCAACGCCAGGCGGTCCTTGGTAGTGCTTTTAAGCGCGGGCACCTACAGCTTAGTAACCGGGTTCCAGCACCGTCAGCTGGTCCTCGGTCGTGCCATTGGCTCTTGCACACTGGGGCAACGCATCCGGGTTCCAGCACCGCCAGCTGGTTCTCGGCAGTGTTCTTGTCACAGGTACTCCCTCGTGCCAAGCCTGGTTTCAGCACCGTCAGCTGTTTCCGGGTTGTGTCAACTTCACTGAGACGCCTATGCTTGCCCCGTCGTGGGGCGGTCGAGTTAGCCAACTCCAGGGTGCCTCCAGTTTAGGAGCTTCCTATGTGGGCTGCGTGAACTGGTAGTCAAGGCTGGTTCTGTAGTGCCAGTAGGCCCAGCTCCCCCTGTAGGACTGTTGGGGTTCGGTAACTGCGGCTGCCTCGCGGCCTAGCTGTTCTCTCCTCTCCTGTGGGCCTTGGGGTCCACCACCTGGTTCCAGCACCGTCAGCTGGTTCCGGGCCGAGCCTTTGGCTTA
The DNA here is from genome assembly GCF_032444005.1 of Ranitomeya imitator. NCBI lineage: Eukaryota > Metazoa > Chordata > Amphibia > Anura > Dendrobatidae > Ranitomeya > Ranitomeya imitator. Next base: position 26,231,263 of record NC_091288.1, read on the forward strand.
GGTGCCTCCTCCTGGGTAGCCGAGTTCCGCCAACGCCAGGCGGTCCTTGGTAGTGCTTTTAAGCGCGGGCACCTACAGCTTAGTAACCGGGTTCCAGCACCGTCAGCTGGTCCTCGGTCGTGCCATTGGCTCTTGCACACTGGGGCAACGCATCCGGGTTCCAGCACCGCCAGCTGGTTCTCGGCAGTGTTCTTGTCACAGGTACTCCCTCGTGCCAAGCCTGGTTTCAGCACCGTCAGCTGTTTCCGGGTTGTGTCAACTTCACTGAGACGCCTATGCTTGCCCCGTCGTGGGGCGGTCGAGTTAGCCAACTCCAGGGTGCCTCCAGTTTAGGAGCTTCCTATGTGGGCTGCGTGAACTGGTAGTCAAGGCTGGTTCTGTAGTGCCAGTAGGCCCAGCTCCCCCTGTAGGACTGTTGGGGTTCGGTAACTGCGGCTGCCTCGCGGCCTAGCTGTTCTCTCCTCTCCTGTGGGCCTTGGGGTCCACCACCTGGTTCCAGCACCGTCAGCTGGTTCCGGGCCGAGCCTTTGGCTTAGGTGCCTCCTCCTGGGTAGCCGAGTTCCGCCAACGCCAGGCGGTCCTTGGTAGTGCTTTTAAGCGCGGGCACCTACAGCTTAGTAACCGGGTTCCAGCACCGTCAGCTGGTCCTCGGTCGTGCCATTGGCTCTTGCACACTGGGGCAACGCATCCGGGTTCCAGCACCGCCAGCTGGTTCTCGGCAGTGTTCTTGTCACAGGTACTCCCTCGTGCCAAGCCTGGTTTCAGCACCGTCAGCTGTTTCCGGGTTGTGTCAACTTCACTGAGACGCCTATGCTTGCCCCGTCGTGGGGCGGTCGAGTTAGCCAACTCCAGGGTGCCTCCAGTTTAGGAGCTTCCTATGTGGGCTGCGTGAACTGGTAGTCAAGGCTGGTTCTGTAGTGCCAGTAGGCCCAGCTCCCCCTGTAGGACTGTTGGGGTTCGGTAACTGCGGCTGCCTCGCGGCCTAGCTGTTCTCTCCTCTCCTGTGGGCCTTGGGGTCCACCACCTGGTTCCAGCACCGTCAGCTGGTTCTCGGCAGTGTCTTTTGCTCTTGTACCTTCTGCTCCCCATCCTGGTTCCAGTACCGTCAGCTGGTTCCGGGCAGAGCCTTTGGCTTAGGTGCCTCCTTCTGGGTATCCAAGTTCCACCAATGTCAGGTGGTCCTTGGTAGTGCTTTCAGGCACGGGTACCTCCTGCTTAGTAACCGGGTTCCAGTAACGTCAGCTGGTCCTTGGTAGTTCCATTGGCTCTTGGACATTCGGCTACCCATCCGGGTTCCAGTACCGTCAGCTGGTTCTCGGCAGTGTCTTTTGCTCTTGTACCTTCTGCTCCCCATCCTGGTTCCAGTAACGTCATCTGGTTCCGGGCAGAGCCTTTGGCTTAGGTGCCTCCTTCTGGGTATCCGAGTTCCGCCAACGTCAGGCGGTCCTTGGTAGTGCTTTTTAGCACGGGTACCTCCTGCTTAGTAACCGGGTTCCAGTAACGTCAGCTGGTCCTCGGTAGTTCCATAGGCTCTTGAACCTTCGGGTAGCCATCCGAGTTCCAGTTCCATCAGCTGGTTCTTGGCATTTTCTCAGCCTTCTTGTACCTTCTGCTACATTTCCAAGTTGAAGACCCTAACGTCGACAACCCGGAAGACCACCCCGATGACGACGACCCGGAAGACCACCCCGATGACGACGACGACGACGACGGCGGAGACGACGACGGCTGAGACGACGACGGCGGAGATGACGACACTGGAGACGAAGACCCTGGAGACGACAACATGGAAGACCGAGAAGCAGAAGAACAAGAGGCTGCAGAACAAAGAGCAGAAGAACATTAAGCATAAGACTTAATATCAGAGCAAAAGATATTATCTAAATTATATGCAGAAGAAGACTAAGCAGTGTATGGGGGTGAGTCCGTTCCTCCTCGTGGTGCCCCTGGATAAAGCCTGATGCTGCAGGCCAAACTGAACGCGGACAAATGTAACTTTTGTGACTGGCAGAACGGAAGGTGTAATCTTCCAACTTTTATAGATAACAACTACGGGAATGCCTGTCACAAATGAGAATATGATGAAGAAGTAGAATAGGAAGAATAATAACAGTGGAATAAAAAGAATATGTAGAATAGGAAGAATAATAATAGTTGAAGAAAATGAATATGAAGAATGTAATAAAAAAAAAAATAGGTAGAAGATGAAGAAGAAGATGAATAAGGTGAAGAAGTTGATGTCAAGGATGCTGATGATGATGAAGATGAAAGTGTGGGAAAAGAAAAAAAAAAAAAAAAGAAAAAAAAGAAGGGGAAGGGCGTGGAATAGTGAAACATCAATATCTGACAAAATAAAAAAAATTTACATACTCAATATCTTTTTCAATCCGAACTTCTTTAAAAAAAAAAAAAAAAACATGCTATTCTATTTGATTGGACTAATCCTCATTGCCTTTAATGTCTCCGCCACCTCCCCCATACATCCTACATTATTCTTAGTTGTTTTCCTTCAGGTAGAATGAACCTACAAGGAAAGAAAGGGTTTATTTTAATTCCGATATTTTGGTCCCATTGACTTGCATTGGGATCGGGTATCGGTATCGGCGATATCCGATATTTTTTGAATATCGGCCGATCCAAACCGATACCGATACTTTCCGATATCGGAAGGTATCGCTCAACACTATTCATAACCCATTTATTTTACATAGTTAGAAGTGATTAAATAATCCTGATTGAATAAAATAGCCATAGTCCTGTTATAAGGGTCTTATTAAGACAACCCTATCCCCATTGTCATATCACCAAAAATGGGGTGTGTGCGTTGGGGGAACACTGGAGCTGAACGCCCCTACTAATGTCCATCCACCTTTCCTGACATTTACTGCATATGCAAGTCACTTCACAAATGGTGAGAGATGGATTTTCTCAAAGTAGACACCCATCGGCAACTTTTGCAGTTGTAGCTGGATGTAATCGCAGCAGTTTAACCTCCAAGATGCTGTGGTTAACAGCGACCATGGCATCTAAGTGGTTAGAGAGAAGAGAGCCACCTCGACTTAATTGTAGGAACCTGATGGGTTGGTTTCATGGAAGCTGAAGCCCATGATGAAAAAACTAGATGTAGAACTTTGTTATGGAGCCCCAGAATTTCTATGTACACCCCAACTTGTCCATATGACCAATTAGGTTGTAGTAGGGGTCCTTTAATATGAGTCAGTTAAGGGGATCACTTAATGCAAGTCAGAAGGGCGAGACATTCTGTAAGATTATTATGGTCACCATGTAAATGCTTGGTTGGCCACAGATTCTCGGTCAGGGTTTTCAGAAGCCAAACTTATAGTGGTCCTCTTCTCGTGACAACACCAACTGTTGGCCGGGGTTTTCAGGAGCCAAACTTATAGTGATCAGCTTCTCATGACAACACCAACAGTTGGCCAGGGTTTTCAGGAGCCAAACTTATAGTGGTCAGCTTCTCGTGACAACACCAACTGTTGGCCAGGGTTTTCAGGAGCCAAACTTACAGTGGTCAGCTTCTCGTGACAACGACAACACCCACTGTTGGCCAGGGTTTTCAGGAGCCAAACTTATAGTGATCAGCTTCTCGTGACAACACCAACTGTTGGCCAGGGTTTTCAGGAGCCAAACTTATAGTGGTCAGCTTCTCGTGACAACACCAACTGTTGGCCAGGGTTTTCAGGAGCCAAACTTATAGTGGTCAGCTTCTCGTGACAGCACCAACTGTTGGCCGGGGCTTTCACGAGCCAAACTTATAATGATCAGCTTCTCGTGACATCAGCTGTTGGCCGGAGGTTTTCAGGAGCCAAATGTATTGCGGTCAGCTGATTGTCAAGCCAACTTCCCTATGAAAAGGTGGTCTATGATAAAGATAAATCTTTAAAGCTGCCCCTTCTTTTCTATGAAAGTGAAATTAAAACCGAATAAAAGAAAGTCGTTCACATTTCGTAACCGATATTCTGAGATCTCTGCATGGCCACCAGCCATTTGTGCCCATGTGCTCATGAATAATTCTCTTCAGTCCAAGGAACTGTCCAGCATTAGATGAAATTCTGTTATTGCAGTTGTGTAAATAGCGGATGGTAAAAACCACAGACATCAGAGGACAAAATGCTATTTCTTTTGGCTTCTACATAAACCAGCCGGGATGCCAGGATAGTAGAAACCAGAGCGAAAAGAAAGAGACAAATTTTAACTCAAAAGTTTTTGAAGTCCAAATTCTTTGCTAATCACATTTCCTGAAATATTACATTTCTGTGCCCAAATTGCAAAACATAAAGAAAGTTATGTGGAGACTCGAATGTCCGCGTTCTCCCACTAACGTCTTGTGAACATGAGCCGACTCAGCCCTATTAAATCACCAGAGTCTGCCATAGCAGAGGCGGTTATATCATTTTCTGCTACGCATTTAATAGAAAACATGCTTTACTTTATAAAAAGGCAAAATCCAATAACATATTAATCTGCTGCAGATGTGGATTTTTTTTATTTTATTCACATGACCGAGTAGTAACATAATCTACATACTAAAAGCTGGTAATGGAGCTATTTTGACAAAGGCAGCAGTCAGCTTTCTGCATAAATAGGTGCAAGTGGCTTGTTAAGTTTATACAACAGGAAGGAGAGATGAAAAAGTGACGGTAAAATTGCTCCAATTACCATTTTTGTCTTCATCTTAAACGGCCTCATTTAGACGAGAGACGAGAAAAGCTGAAATATAAGCGGGGACCTATAGAATCAGCATTAAAGTTGCTAATCATCATCGTTGTCCAATGTAAACGAAGGAAGCACATTTGTGATGGCTCAGATCTATGGGGGACCTGACCAGCACTAGTAGGGTTGTACCTACTGTAGTGTTCGACTACCACCTCCATCACTAATATTCTGTATACATTATCTTCTAATATGTCTAAAGGTACCGTCACATTTAGCGACGCTGCAGCGATCTAGACAACGATGTCGATCGCTGCAGCGTCGCTGTGTGGTCGCTGGAGAGCTGTCACACAGACAGCTCTCCAGCAACCAACTATACGAAGTCCCCTGGTAACCAGGGTAAACATCGGGTTACTAAGCGCAGGGCCGCGCTTAGTAACCCGATGTTTACCCTGGTTACCAGTGTAAATGTAAAAAAAAAACACTACATACTTCAATTCCGGTGTCTGTCCCCCGGCGCTCTGCTTCCTGCACTGACTGTGAGCGCCGGCCGGCCGTAAAGCAGAGCGGTGACATCACCGCTGTGCTTTACGGCCGGCCGGCGCTGACAGTGCAGGGAAGAAGAGCGCCGGTGGACATACACCGGAATGGAAGTATGTAGTGTTTTTTTTTTTTTACATTTACACTGGTAACCAGGGTAAACATCGGGTTACTAAGCGCGGCCCTGCACTTAGTAACCCGATGTTTGCCCTGGTTACCAGTGAAGACATCGCTGGATCGGTGTCACACACGCCGATTCAGCGATGTCTGCGGGAGATCCAGCAACGAAATAAAGTTCTGGCCTTTCTGCTCCGACCAACGATGTCACAGCAGGATCCAGATCGCTGCTGCATGTCAAACACAACGATATTGCTATCCAGGATGCTGCAACGTCACGGATCGCTAGCGATATCGTTGTTAAATTGTTCAGTGTGAAGGTACCTTAAGGAGGCTCTAGATAACATATTACTTTCAGGCTCAGACTTGTAGATAATCATTTGTTTGCTGTAAGCATAGTGAAGTCTTCTCTGCTAATACTGGTGCTGTTCACACTACAACACTGCTGCAACAGTGTGTAATTATCTCTGCATGTCATAATCTCTGCAATCAAGTATCCAGTTGAGCTGTTCATCACTGCTGCCTGTGGTTAACTATTTATTTGCTGATTGCATATAAAGGTACCGTCACATTAAGCGATGCTGCAGCAATATAGACAACGAGCCGATCGCTGCAGCATCGCTGTTTAGGTCGCTAGGAGACGTAAAACACTGGCAACAGCAGAACGATGCAGGAGCGATCCAGTGACGTACTTATCGTTCTCGCTGGTTGTTAGCTCCATGAAAAAACATTGCAGGCATCGTTGCTTTTGCTGTCAAACATGACGAATCACACCGAGCTGACGACTAAATAAAGTTCCGGACTTTCAGCGACGACCAGCGATGTCACAGCAGGATCCTGATCGCTGCTGCGTGTCAAACACAACGAGATCGCTATCCAGGACGCTGCAACATCACGGATCGTTGTCGTTCTCGTTGGAAAGTTGTTCAGTGTGAAGGTACCTTATCTTTGCCATCAAACATCTGTCTGCTGATAGCAGGCAACTCTGCCATTAACCAATTGTCTGCTGCAAGTCCTAGATCAATTATACGTCACAATGACGTCACCGCTCTGCTTTCCGGCTCACAGCCAGTGCAGGAGGAGAGCAGAGCACAGCGCTGGAGGACATACGGCTGTAGGTAAGTATCTAGTGTTTTTTTTTTTTTACATTTAGCATGGTAACCAGGGCGGCCCTGCGCTTAGTTACCCGATGTTTACCCTGGTTACCAGTGAAGACATCGCTGGATCGGTGTCACACACGCCGATCCAGCGATGTCTCCAGGGAGTCCAGCGACGAAATAAAGTTCTGGACTTTGTTCAGCGACCAACGATCTCCCAGCAGGGGCCTGATCGTTGGTCGCTGTCACACATAACGATTTCATTAACGATATCGTTGCTACGTCACAAATAGCAACGATATCATTAACAATATCGTTATGTGTGAAGGTACCTTAAGTTAGAGAACCCAGCTCATCTGTTGAACTCATAACACCTGGTCTCAAGGTCTCCTCAAAGTAGATCAAATGGCAAAAAAAAAAAAAAATTGTACTTTTGTACTTACTTTTTAATCCAGCCCTTGGTAAATACGTATGATATATCACCCATTCGGAGGCTCACACAATATGTTGGACCAGTGATCTAATAGCATAACAAATCCAGTGAAACCATGATATAACACACAACAAAAACATCAAGTTATTATGAAAAAGTTTGCTTGTCTTGACAAGTGCAATCCAAAAAAAGCAATGTATTGGCTTCAGTCCTAGAACCTTTTCAAGCCTGAAAAAGGATCGAGAGCTGAATTATCACTTTTTATGGATTGCATGATTCAATGAAAGAAAATATTAGATGGAATCTTGACAGCTTTGTTCCTTTATAATATTTCTACATAGAGAGGAACCGATGAGTCTCTTAATGGAGCCCTCAATGCACGTAACGCCTCTCCTCATTTATGAACAAACTTAAAGGGGATTTATACAGTGGGGCAAAAAAGTATTTAGTCAGTCAGCAATAGTGCAAGTTCCACCACTTAAAAAGATGAGAGGCGTCTGTAATTTACATCATAGGTAGACCTCAACTATGGGAGACAAACTGAGAAAAAAAAATCCAGAAAATCACATTGTCTGTTTTTTTAACAATTTATTTGCATATTTTGGTGGAAAATAAGTGTTTGGTCAGAAACAAACAATCAAGATTTCTGGCTCTCACAGACCTGTAACTTCTTCTTTAAGAGTCTCCTCTTTCCTCCACTCATTACCTGTAGTAATGGCACCTGTTTAAACTTGTTATCAGTATAAAAAGACACCTGTGCACACCCTCAAACAGTCTGACTCCAAACTCCACTATGGTGAAGACCAAAGAGCTGTCAAAGGACACCAGAAACAAAATTATAGCCCTGCACCAGGCTGGGAAGACTGAATCTGCAATAGCCAACCAGCTTGGAGTGAAGAAATCAACAGTGGGAGCAATAATTAGAAAATGGAAGACATACAAGACCACTGATAATCTCCCTCGATCTGGGGCTCCACGCAAAATCCCACCCCGTGGGGTCAGAATGATCACAAGAACGGTGAGCAAAAATCCCAGAACCATGCGGGGGGACCTAGTGAATGAACTGCAGAGAGCTGGGACCAATGTAACAAGGCCTACCATAAGTAACACACTACGCCACCATGGACTCAGATCCTGCAGTGCCAGACGTGTCCCACTGCTTAAGCCAGTACATGTCCGGGCCCGTCTGAAGTTTGCTAGAGAGCATTTGGATGATCCAGAGGAGTTTTGGGAGAATGTCCTATGGTCTGATGAAACCAAACTGGAACTGTTTGGTAGAAACACAACTTGTCATGTTTGGAGGAAAAAGAATACTGAGTTGCATCCATCAAACACCATACCTACTGTAAAGCATGGTGGTGGAAACATCATGCTTTGGGGCTGTTTCTCTGCAAAGGGGCCAGGACGACTGATCCGGGTACATGAAAGAATGAATGGGGCCATCTATCGTGAGATTTTGAGTGCAAACCTCCTTCCATCAGCAAGGGCATTGAAGATGAAACGTGGCTGGGTCTTTCAACATGACAATGATCCAAAGCACACCGCCAGGGCAACGAAGGAGTGGCTTCGTAAGAAGCATTTCAAGGTCCTGGAGTGGCCTAGCCAGTCTCCAGATCTCAACTCTATAGAAAACCTTTGGAGGGAGTTGAAAGTCCGTGTTGCCAAGCGAAAAGCCAAAAACATCACTGCTCTAGAGGAGATCTGCATGGAGGAATGGGCCAACATACCAACAACAGTGTGTGGCAACCTTGTGAAGACTTACAGAAAACGTTTGACCTCTGTCATTGCCAACAAAGGATATATTACAAAGTATTGAGATGAAATTTTGTTTCTGACCAAATACTTATTTTCCACCATAATATGCAAATAAATTGTTAAAAAAACAGACAATGTGATTTTCTGGATTTTTTTTCTCAGTTTGTCTCCCATAGTTGAGGTCTACCTATGATGTAAATTACAGACGCCTCTCATCTTTTTAAGTGGTGGAACTTGCACTATTGCTGACTGACTAAATACTTTTTTGCCCCACTGTATATTAAAAATAGAAAAATGCTTCAATTACCCATGTTGCTTAGTTGCTTAGTGTCTACATACTATAAACTGTTTTTTTTTTAATCTCTAAGAAGCCTAAAGTTAAAGATGACACATTTCATTTATATTTTAGGCAAATATATACTAGATGGTGGCCCGATTCTAACGCATCGAGTATTCTAGAATATGCATGTCCATGTAGTATATTGCCCAGTCATGATGTAGTATATTGCCCAGTCACGTAGTGTATTGCCCAGTCACGTAGTATATTGCCCAGCCACGTAGTATATTGCCCAGCCACGTAGTATATTGCCCAGCCACGTAGTATATTGCCCAGTCACGTAGTATATTGCCCAGTCACGTAGTATATTGCCCAGCCACGTAGTATATTGCCCAGCCACGTAGTATATTGCCCAGTCACGTAGTGTATTGCCCAGTCACGTAGTATATTGCCCAGCCACGTAGTATATTGCCCAGCCACATAGTATATTGCCCAGCCACATAGTATATTGCCCAGCCACATAGTATATTGCCCAGCCACATAGTATATTGCCCAGCCACGTAGTATAGCCGCATAGTATATTGCCCAGCCACGTAGTATATAGCCCAGTCACGTAGTATATTGCCCAGCCACGTAGTATATTGCCCAGCCACATAGTATATTGCCCAGCCACATAGTATATTGCCCAGCCACGTAGTATAGCCGCATAGTATATTGCCCAGCCACGTAGTATATTGCCCAGCCACGTAGTATATTGCCTAGCCTCATAGTATATTGCCCAGCCACGTAGTATATTGCCCAGTCACGTAGTATATTGCCCAGCCACGTAGTGTATTGCCCAGTCACGTAGTATATTGCCCAGTCACGTAGTATATTGCCCAGCCACGTAGTATATTGCCCAGCCACATAGTATATTGCCCAGCCACGTAGTATAGCCGCATAGTATATTGCACAGCCACGTAGTATATTGCCTAGCCTCATAGTATATTGCCCAGCCACGTAGTATATTGCCCAGCCACGTAGTATATTGCCCAGTCACGTAGTATATTGCCCAGTCACGTAGTATATTGCCCAACCACGTAGTATATTGCCCAGCCACATAGTATATTGCCCAGCCACGTAGTATATTGCCTAGCCTCATAGTATATTGCCCAGGCACGTAGTTTATTGCCCAGCCACGTAGTATATTGCCCAGCCACATAGTATATTGCCCAGCCACGTAGTATATTGCCCAGTCACGTAGTATATTGCCCAGTCACGTAGTATATTGCCCAGTCACGTAGTATATTGCCCAGCCACGTAGTATATTGCCCAGCCACATAGTATATTGCCCAGCCACGTAGTATAGCCGCATAGTATATTGCCCAGCCACGTAGTATATTGCCTAGCCTCATAGTATATTGCCCAGGCACGTAGTTTATTGCCCAGCCACGTAGTATATTGCCCAGCCACATAGTATATTGCCCAGCCACGTAGTATAGCCGCATAGTATATTGCCCAGCCACGTAGTATATTGCCCAGCCACATAGTATATTGCCCAGTCACGTAGTATACAGCACAGACAAGTAGTATATTGCCCAGTCACATAGTATGCACCATATCCTTGTTAAAAAAAAGAAGTAAGATAAAAAATAGTTACATACTCATCTTCTGTAGCCTCCCGATCGAAGCAGCCGGTTACCGATGGTCCTTGCGTGCTCCGGTCCCAAGAGTGCATTGCGCTCTCGCAAGATGATGACGTAGCGATCTCACGAGACCGCTACGTCATCATCTCGTGAGATCGCAGCATGGACCGGTTCCCGGAGCATCGCGAGCGGGAAAGGCCTGTTGTGGATCCGAGGGGCCGACGGACGGTGAGTATATAATGATTTTTTATTTTTTTAATTATTTTTAACATTAGATCTTTTTACTATTCATGCTGCATAGGCCACATGAATAGTAAAAAGTTGGTCACACAGGGTTAATAGCAGCGTTAAAAGACCCACCGTGCCGAACTAACAGCACGGCGGTGCACCCCTTTGCTTCTCAGAGCTTCCAGCAAAAGTTAATAGCAAGCTGGACAGAAAAAACAGAAAACAAACTAGAAGCACTTATCTAGCAGAGCAGCAGGCCCAAGGAAAGATGCAGTAGCTCAGATCCAACACTGGAACATTGACAAGGAGCAAGGAAGACAGACTCAGGTGGAGCTAAATAGCAAGGCAGCCAACGAGCTCACCAAAACACCTGAGGGAGGAAGCCCAGAGACTGCAATACCACTTGTGACCACAGAAGTGAACTCAGCCACAGAATTCACAACAGTACCCCCCCCTTGAGGAGGGGTCACCGAACCCTCACCAGAACCCCCAGGCCGACCAGGATGAGCCACATGAAAGGCACGAACAAGATCTGGGGCATGGACATCAGAGGCAAAAACCCAGGAATTATCTTCCTGAGCATAACCCTTCCATTTGACCAGATACTGGAGTTTCCGTCTAGAGACACGAGAATCCAAAATCTTCTCCACAATATACTCCAATTCCCCCTCCACCAAAACAGGGGCAGGAGGCTCCACAGATGGAACCATAGGTGCCACGTATCTCCTCAACAACGACCTATGGAATACATTATGTATGGAAAAGGAGTCTGGGAGGGTCAGACGAAAAGACACCGGATTGAGAATCTCAGAAATCCTATACGGACCAATAAAACGAGGTTTAAATTTAGGAGAGGAAACCTTCATAGGAATATGACGAGAAGATAACCAAACCAGATCCCCAACACGAAGTCGGGGTCCCACACGGCGTCTGCGATTAGCGAAAAGCTGAGCCTTCTCCTGGGACAAGGTCAAATTGTCCACTACCTGAGTCCAGATCTGCTGCAACCTGTCCACCACAGAATCCACACCAGGACAGTCCGAAGACTCAACCTGTCCTGAAGAGAAACGAGGATGGAACCCAGAATTGCAGAAAAATGGAGAGACCAAGGTAGCCGAGCTGGCCCGATTATTAAGGGCGAACTCAGCCAACGGCAAAAATGACACCCAATCATCCTGGTCAGCGGAAACAAAACATCTCAGATATGTTTCCAAGGTCTGATTGGTTCGTTCGGTCTGGCCATTAGTCTGAGGATGGAAGGCCGAGGAGAAAGATAGGTCAATGCCCATCCTACCACAAAAGGCTCGCCAGAACCTCGAGACAAACTGGGAACCTCTGTCAGAAACAATATTCTCAGGAATGCCATGTAAACGAACCACATGCTGGAAGAACAAAGGCACCAAATCAGAGGAGGAAGGCAATTTAACCAAGGGCACCAGATGGACCATTTTAGAAAAGCGATCACAGACCACCCAAATGACCGACATTTTTTGAGAAACGGGAAGGTCAGAAATGAAATCCATCGAAATATGTGTCCAAGGCCTCTTCGGGACCGGCAAGGGCAAAAGCAACCCACTGGCACGTGAACAGCAGGGCTTAGCCCTAGCACAAATTCCACAGGACTGCACAAAAGCTCGCACATCCCGTGACAGAGATGGCCACCAGAAGGATCTAGCAACCAACTCCCTGGTACCAAAGATTCCTGGATGACCGGCCAGCACCGAACAATGAAGTTCAGAGATAACTTTACTAGTCCACCTATCAGGGACGAACAGTTTCTCGGCCGGACAACGATCAGGTTTATTAGCCTGAAATTTCTGCAACACTCTCCGCAAATCAGGGGAGATGGCAGACACAATGACTCCTTCCTTGAGGATACTCGCCGGCTCAGATAACCCCGGAGAGTCGGGCACAAAACTCCTAGACAGAGCATCCGCCTTCACATTTTTAGAGCCCGGAAGGTATGAAATCACAAAATCAAAACGAGCAAAAAATAACGACCAACGGGCCTGTCTAGGATTCAAGCGCTTGGCAGACTCAAGATAAGTAAGGTTCTTATGATCAGTCAAAACCACCACGCGATGCTTAGCACCCTCAAGCCAATGACGCCACTCCTCGAATGCCCACTTCATGGCCAGCAACTCTCGGTTGCCCACATCATAATTACGCTCAGCAGCAGAAAATTTCCTGGAAAAGAAAGCACATGGTTTGAACACTGAGCAACCAGAACCTCTCTGTGACAAAACCGCCCCTGCACCAATCTCAGAAGCATCAACCTCGACCTGGAACGGAAGAGAAACATCAGGTTGACACAACACAGGGGCACAGCAAAAACGACGCTTCAACTCCTGAAAAGCTTCCACGGCAGCAGAAGACCAATTAACCAAATCAGCACCCTTCTTGGTCAAATCGGTCAATGGTCTGGCAATGCTAGAAAAATTACAGATGAAGCGACGATAAAAATTAGGAAAGCCCAGGAATTTCTGCAGACTTTTTAGAGATGTCGGCTGAGTCCAATCCTGGATGGCCTGAACCTTAACCGGATCCATCTCGACAGTAGAAGGGGAAAAGATGAACCCCAAAAATGAAACTTTCTGCACACCGAAGAGACACTTTGATCCCTTCACGAACAAGGAATTAGCACGCAGTACCTGGAAAACCATTCTGACTTGCTTCACATGAGACTCCCAATCATCTGAGAAGATCAAAATGTCATCCAAGTAAACAATCAAGAATTTATCCAGATACTCACGGAAAATGTCATGCATAAAAGACTGAAAAACAGATGGAGCATTGGCAAGTCCGAACGGCATCACCAGATACTCAAAATGACCCTCGGGCGTATTAAATGCCGTTTTCCATTCATCTCCCTGCCTGATTCTCACCAGATTATACGCACCACGAAGATCAATCTTAGTAAACCAACTAGCCCCCTTAATCCGAGCAAACAAGTCAGATAACAATGGCAAGGGATACTGAAACTTAACAGTGATCTTATTAAGAAGGCGGTAATCAATACACGGTCTTAGCGAACCATCCTTCTTGGCTACAAAAAAGAACCCTGCTCCCAATGGTGACGACGATGGGCGAATATGTCCCTTCTCCAGGGACTCCTTCACATAACTGCGCATAGCGGTGTGTTCAGGTACGGACAAATTAAATAAACGACCCTTAGGGAATTTACTACCAGGAATCAAATCGATAGCACAATCACAATTCCTATGCGGAGGTAGGGCATCAGACTTGGACTCTTCAAATACATCCTGAAAGTCCGACAAGAACTCTGGGATGTCAGAAGGAATGGATGACGAAATAGACAAAAATGGAACATCACCATGTACTCCCTGACAACCCCAGCTGGTTACCGACATAGAGTTCCAATCCAATACTGGATTATGGGTTTGTAGCCATGGCAACCCCAACACGACCACATCATGCAAATTATGCAGTACCAGAAAGCGAATAACTTCCTGATGTGCAGGAGCCATGCACATGGTCAGCTGGGCCCAGTACTGAGGCTTATTCTTGGCCAAAGGTGTAGCATCAATTCCTCTCAACGGAATAGGACACCGCAAAGGCTCCAAGAAAAATCCACAACGTTTAGCATAATCCAAATCCATCAGATTCAGGGCAGCGCCTGAATCCACAAACGCCATGACAGAATACGATGACAAAGAGCACATTAAGGTAATGGACAAAAGGAATTTGGACTGTACAGTACCAATAACGGCAGAGCTATCGAACCGCCTAGTGCGTTTAGGACAATTAGAAATAGCATGAGTAGAATCACCACAATAGAAACACAGTCTGTTCAGACGTCTGTGTTCTTGCCGTTCTACTTTAGTCATAGTCCTGTCGCACTGCATAGGCTCAGGTTTACTCTCAGACAATACCGCCAGATGGTGCACAGATTTACGCTCGCGCAAGCGACGACCGATCTGAATGGCCAAGGACATAGACTCATTCAAACCAGCAGGCATAGGAAATCCCACCATTACATCCTTAAGAGCTTCAGAGAGACCCTTTCTGAACAAAGCCGCTAGTGCAGATTCATTCCACAGAGTGAGTACTGACCACTTCCTAAATTTCTGACAATATACTTCTACATCATCCTGACCCTGGCATAAAGCCAGCAGATTTTTCTCAGCCTGATCCACTGAATTAGGCTCATCGTAAAGCAATCCCAGCGCCTGGAAAAATGCATCAACATTACTCAATGCAGAATCTCCTGGTGCAAGAGAAAACGCCCAGTCCTGTGGGTCGCCGCGCAAAAAAGAAATAATAATCAAAACCTGTTGAATAGGATTACCAGAAGAATGAGGTTTCAAGGCCAAAAATAGCTTACAATTATTTCTGAAGCTCAGGAACTTAGTTCTGTCACCAAAAAACAAATCAGGAATCGGAATTCTTGGTTCTAGCATCGATTTCTGATCAATAGTATCTTGAATCTTTTGTACATTTACAACGAGATTATCCATTGAGGAGCACAGAGCCTGAATATCCATGTCCACAGCTGTGTCCTGAAGCACTCTAATGTCTAGGGGAAAAAAAAGACTGAAGACAGAGCTAAGAAAAAAAAATGATGTCAGGATTTCTTTTTTCCCTCTATTGGGAATCATTGGTGTGGCTCCTTGTACTGTTATGGCTGGCAATCAGGCAACACAGCGTGCAGTAATCAGCGCACATACAGAGATCTGGCAATAACCAAAAACAATAGGACGAGCTCTGAGACGTGGAATCTCTGTAGACTGCAGTACCTGATCTATCCTCACACAACTATAAGCAGCAGTGGATTGCGCCTATCACTACCTATGCAACTCGGCACTGCCTGAGGAGCTGACTAGCCTGAAGATAGAAATACAAGCCTGACTTACCTCAGAGAAATACCCCAAAGGAATAGGCAGCCCCCCACATATAATGACTGTTAGCAAGATGAAAAGACAAACTTAGGAATGAAAAAGATTCAGCAAAGTCAGGCCCGATATTCTAGACAGAGCGAGGATAGCAAAGAGAACTATGCAGTCTACAAAAAACCCTAAAACGAAAACCACGCAAAAGGGCAAAAAGACCCACCGTGCCGAACTAACAGCACGGCGGTGCACCCCTTTGCTTCTCAGAGCTTCCAGCAAAAGTTAATAGCAAGCTGGACAGAAAAAACAGAAAACAAACTAGAAGCACTTATCTAGCAGAGCAGCAGGCCCAAGGAAAGATGCAGTAGCTCAGATCCAACACTGGAACATTGACAAGGAGCAAGGAAGACAGACTCAGGTGGAGCTAAATAGCAAGGCAGCCAACGAACTCACCAAAACACCTGAGGGAGGAAGCCCAGAGACTGCAATACCACTTGTGACCACAGAAGTGAACTCAGCCACAGAATTCACAACACAACGGGCACTGACTGCGGGGAGGAAAGAGCGGCCATTTTCTTCCGGACTGTGCCGGTCGCTGATTGGTCGTGGCTGTTTTGCCGCGACCAATCAGCGACTTGGATTTCCAGGACAGACAGAGGCCGGAACCAATGAATATCTGTGACAGACAGACAGACAGACGGAAGTGACCCTTAGACAATTATATAGTATATATATATATATATATATATATATATATATTCACATTTTATATTTTAAAAATTGCAAAAAGGAAAATGGGCTGATGCAAAAGTTAGCACCCCCTTTCGAAAGTATCACAGATTGTAAATGCTTTTTGTAGCCAGACAACAGTATTTCAATTCTTGTTTGAGAGAAAGGGGCTGATGCAAAAGTTAGCACCCCCTTTCGAAAGTATCACAGATTGTAAATGCTTTTTGTAGTCAGACAACAGTATTTCAATTCTTGTTTGAGAGATTATCATCCATTCTTCCATAGGTAATTCTTTGAGTTCTGTGAGATTCCGGGGCCGTCTTGCATCCTCTGCTATTTTGAGGTCTCGCCACAGAATTTCAATGATGATCAGATCAGGGGACTGTGAGGGCCATTGTAAAACCTTCAGTTTGTGTCTTTTGAGGTCGTCTATTGTGGATTTTGATGTGTGTTTAGGATCATTATCCATTTATAGAAGCCATCCTCTTTTCAACTTCAGCTTTTTTACAGATTGGTGTTATGTTTGCATCAAGAATTTGTTGAAATTTCATTTAATCCATTTTTCCCTCTTCCCGTGAAATGTTCCCTGTGCCATTGGCTGCAACACAGTCCCAAAGCATGACTGATCCACCCCCATGCTTAATGGTTTGCGAGATGTTCTTTTCCTGAAATTCTGTACCCTTTTTTTCTCTACACATGCCTTTGATCATTGTGGCCAAAGAGTTCTATTATAACCTCATTGGTCCATAAGACTTGTTTCTAAAATGCATCAGGCTTGTTTAGATATTCTTTTGCATGCTTCTGATGCTATATTTTATGGTGAGGACGCAGGAGAGGTTTTCTTTTGATGACTTTTTCCATGAAGGCCATATTTGTACAGGTGTCTCTGAACAGTAGAACAATGTACCACAACTCCAGAGTCTGCTAAATACTTCTAAAAGTCTTTTGCTGGCACTCAGAGGTTCTGATTTGCCTCTCTAGCAATCCTATGAACAGTTCTCAGTGAAATTTTCCTTGGTCTTCCAGACTTTATCTTGACCTCCACTGTTCCTGTTAACTGCCATTTCTTAATTACATTTCTAACTGAGGAAAGGGCAACTTGAAAATGCTTTGCCATCTTTTTATGGCCTTCTCCTGCTTTGTAAGCTTCCACCAATTTTTTGTACAGTGCTAGGCAGCTGCTTACAGGTGCCAATGACTGCTCTTTTTTTGGCATAAGGTTAGAGGAGACTGGGTTTTTATAAGGCTGGGAAATTTGCATCACCTGACCTTTCCTAACGATGATAGTGAACAAGCCACCACCCTAACAGGTTGATTAAGGTCAACTATATTTGAGAACATAAATCTTCAATGGTGGCCAAACATTTGCATTATGTCATTTTCTTTTTGTAATTTTTAATGTACAAAATTACAATATATGTGTATATATACTGTGTATATATATATATATATATATACATATATATACAGTGGGGCAAAAAAGTATTTAGTCAGTCAGCAATAGTGCAAGTTCCACCACTTAAAAAGATGAGAGGCGTCTGTAATTTACATCATAGGTAGATCTCAACTATGGGAGACAAACTGAGAAAAAAAATCCAGAAAATCACATTGTCTGTTTTTTTAACATTTTATTTGCATATTATGGTGGAAAATAAGTATTTGGTCAGAAACAAAATTTCATCTCAATACTTTGTAATATATCCTTTGTTGGCAATGTCAGAGGTTAAACGTTTTCTGTAAGTCTTCACAAGGTTGCCACACACTGTTGTTGGTATGTTGGCCCATTCCTCCATGCAGATCTCCTCTAGAACAGTGATGTTTTTGGCTTTTCGCTTGGCAACACGGACTTTCAACTCCCTCCAAAGGTTTTCTATAGGGTTGAGATCTGGAGACTGGCTAGGCCACTCCAGGACCTTGAAATGCTTCTTACGAAGCCACTCCTTCGTTGCCCTGGCGGTGTGCTTTGGATCATTGTCATGTTGAAAGACCCAGCCACGTTTCATCTTCAATGCCCTTGCTGATGGAAGGAGGTTTGCACTCAAAATCTCACGATACATGGCCCCATTCATTCTTTCATGTACCCGGATCAGTCGTCCTGGCCCCTTTGCAGAGAAACAGCCCCAAAGCATGATGTTTCCACCACCATGCTTTACAGTAGGTATGGTGTTTGATGGATGCAACTCAGTATTCTTTTTCCTCCAAACACGACAAGTTGTGTTTCTACCAAACAGTTCCAGTTTGGTTTCATCAGACCATAGGACATTCTCCCAAAACTCCTCTGGATCATCCAAATGCTCTCTAGCAAACTTCAGACGGGCCCGGACATGTACTGGCTTAAGCAGTGGGACACGTCTGGCACTGCAGGATCTGAGTCCATGGTGGCGTAGTGTGTTACTTATGGTAGGCCTTGTTACATTGGTCCCAGCTCTCTGCAGTTCATTCACTAGGTCCCCCCGCGTGGTTCTGGGATTTTTGCTCACCGTTCTTGTGATCATTCTGACCCCACGGGGTGGGATTTTGCGTGGAGCCCCAGATCGAGGGAGATTATCAGTGGTCTTGTATGTCTTCCATTTTCTAATTATTGCTCCCACTGTTGATTTCTTCACTCCAAGCTGGTTGGCTATTGCAGATTCAGTCTTCCCAGCCTGGTGCAGGGCTACAATTTTGTTTCTGGTGTCCTTTGACAGCTCTTTGGTCTTCACCATAGTGGAGTTTGGAGTCAGACTGTTTGAGGGTGTGCACAGGTGTCTTTTTATACTGATAACAAGTTTAAACAGGTGCCATTACTACAGATAATGAGTGGAGGAAAGAGGAGACTCTTAAAGAAGAAGTTACAGGTCTGTGAGAGCCAGAAATCTTGATTGTTTGTTTCTGACCAAATACTTATTTTCCACCATAATATGCAAATAAAATGTTAAAAAAACAGACAATGTGATTTTCTGGATTTTTTTTTCTCAGTTTGTCTCCCATAGTTGAGGTCTACCTATGATGTAAATTACAGACGCCTCTCATCTTTTTAAGTGGTGGAACTTGCACTATTGCTGACTGACTAAATACTTTTTTGCCCCACTGTATATGTATATATATATATATATATATATATATATATATATATATATATACAGTATAGACCAAAAGTTTGGACACACCTTCTCATTTAAAGATTTTTCTGTATTTTCATGACTATGAAAATTGTACATTCACACTGAAGGCATCAAAACTATGAATTAACACATGTGGAATTATATACTTCACAAAAAAGTGTGAAACAACTGAAATTATGTCTTATATTCTAGGTTCTTCAAAGTAGCCACCTTTTGCTTTAATGACTGCTTTGCACACTCTTGGCATTCTCTTGATGAGCTTCAAGAGGTAGTCACCGGAAATGGTTTTCACTTCACAGGTGTGCGCTGTCAGGTTTAATAAGTGGGATTTCTTGCCTTATAAATGGGGTTGGGACCATCAGTTGTGTTGTGCAGAAGTCTGGTGGGTACACAGCTGATAGTCCTACTGAATAGACTGTTAGAATTTGTATTATAGCAAGAAAAAAGCAGCTAAGTAAAGAAAAACGAGTGGCCATCATTACTTTAAGAAATGAAGGTCAGTCAGTCCAAAAAATTGGGAAAACTTTGAAAGTGTCCCCAAGTGCAGTTGCAAAAACCATCAAGCGCTACAAAAAACTGGCTCACATGAGGACCGCCCCAGGAAAGGAAGACCAAGAGTCACCTCTGCTTCTGAGGATAAGTTTATCCGAGTCACCAGCCTCAGAAATCGCAGGATAACAGCAGCTCAGATTAGAGACCAGGTCAATGCCACACAGAGTTCTAGCAGCAGACACATCTCTACAACAACTGTTAAGAGGAGACTGTGCAGCAGGCCTTCATGGTAAAATAGCTGCTAGGAAGCCACTGCTAAGGACAGGCAACAAGCAGAAGAGATTTGTTTGGGCTAAAGAACACAAGGAATGGACATTACACCAGTGGAAATCTGTGATTTAGTCTGATGAGACCAAATTTGAGATCTTGGCCTCCACAGTCACCAGACCTGAATTCAATCGAGATGGTTTGGGGTGAGCTGGACCGCAGAGTGAAGGCAAAAGGGCCAACAAGTGCTAAGCATCTCTGGGAACTCTTTCAAGATTGTTGGAAAACCATTCCCGGTGACTACCTCTTGAAGCTCATCAAGAGAATGCCAAGAGTGTGCAAAGCAGTCATCAAAGCAAAAGGTGGCTACTTTGAAGGAAGAACCTAGAATGTAAGACATATTTTCAGTTGTTTCACACTTTTTTGTTAAGTATATAATTCCACATGTGTTAATTCATAGTTTTGATGCCTTCAGTGTGAATTTACAATTTTTCATAGTCATGAAAATACAGAAAAATCTTTAAATGAGAAGGTGTGTCCAAACTTTTGGTCTGTACTATATATATATATATATATATATATATATATATATATATATATATATATAAATATATATATATTGCCTAAAGTACAAAGTAAATGTGTCATCTGTAAATTTAGCCCTTTTGGAGATCATTTTATCTTCAACTTGTTTAATCGTTCACAATAACAGTAATTTTGAAAATGGGTGCACAACCTGCAGCTCTGCTTGTTTACATCCTAATGCAGCAGGGAGGGGAGATGTCACTAATTTAGGAGGCTGCACTAAGTATCCTCCTGCCCCTACATCCCTCACTTCCATCCCTTGTTACTTCTTGGTTTATCTTGTTCCACAGGCTCAATATTTATCTATATTGTTTCTTCTGTAAAATGTTACAATGGGTACTAAGCTCAATCTTATTTCCATACCCTTTCACCCGAGTTGAATTCACTGTTCTCCTTGGTAGGCATTGTCAGACTGAAGAACATTGGGCCCACCGGATCGATTCTGAGTTCCCACCTTTTTCCCCCACTGAAGTGTTATGAAAGGTAATTCAGTACCACAATGGACATAGAGGTCAGCGCACATACCGTGACCTGGCAATAACCCAAAAAACAAGAACGAGCTCTGAGACGTGGGAACTCTGTTGACCGCAATCCCTAATCCTCTCCAACCACACTAAAGGCAGCCGTGGATTGCGCCTAACGCTCCCTATGCAATTCGGCACGGCCTGAGAAACTAGCTAGCCTGAAGATAGAAAATAAGCCTACCTTGCCTCAGAGAAATACCCCAAAGGAAAAGGCAGCCCCCCACATATAATGACTGTGAGTTAAGATGAAAAGACAAACGAGAGATGAAATAGATTTAGCAAAGTGAGGCCCAACTTTCTGAACAGAGCGAGGATAGGAAAGGTAACTTGCGGTCAACACAAAACCCTAAAGAAAACCACGCAAAGGGGGCAAAAAGACCCTCCGTACCGAACTAACGGCACAGAGGTACACCCTCTGCGTCCCAAAGCTTCCAGCAAGCAGAAAAAAAGAAATTGACAAGCTGGACAGAAAAAAACAGCAAACAAATAGCAAAGAGGAACTTAGCTATGCAGAGCAGCAGGCCACAGGAACGATCCAGGAGGAAACAGGTCCAATACTAGAACATTGACTGGAGGCCAGGATCAAAGCACTAGGTGGAGTTAAATAGAGCAGAACCTAACGACTTCACCACGCACCTGAGGAAGGAAACTCAGAAGCCGCAGTACCACTTTCCTCCACCAACGGAAGCTCACAGAGAGAACCAGCCGAAGTACCACTTGTGACCACAGGAGGGAGCTCTGCCACAGAATTCACAACACTGAAGCGCCTCGTAGCAACTGCAAGGTTTGCACTATGAACTCTCCTGAAGGAGAAGCCAGGACCCGCCGGAGGATTCTACGGTTCTCTGGTGGGCCAGTCCAACCCTGTTGGTAGGTGTTTGTTTTCCTCCCTCACAGCTCGAACTACCACTCTTCCTATGATTACTGTGCTGTGACAGACTATTTGCACAGCTCTGCTACACCAGGCACAACCCAACACAGCTAGGTCTGCTACACCAGGCACAACCCAACACAGCTAGGTCTGCTACACCAGGCACAACCCAACACAGCTAGGTCTGCTACACCAGGCACAACCCAACACAGCTAGGTCTGCTACACCAGGCACAACCCAACACAGCTAGGTCTGCTACACCAGGCACAACACAACACAGCTGGGTCTGCTACACCAGGCACAACACAACACAGCTGGGTCTGCTACACCAGGCACAACACAACACAGCTAGGTCTGCTACACCAGGCACAGCACAACACAGCTGGGTCTGCTACACCAGGCACAACACAGCTAGGTCTGCTGCACCAGGCACAGCACAACACAGCTAGGTCTGCTACACCAGGCACAACACAACACAGCTAGGTCTGCTACACCAGGCACAACACAACACAGCTAGGTCTGCTACACCAGGCACAGCACAACACAGCTGGGTCTGCTACACCAGGCACAACACAACACAGCTAGGTCTGCTACACCAGGCACAGCACAACACAGCTAGGTCTGCTACACCAGGCACAACACAACACAGCTAGGTCTGCTACACCAGGCACATTGGCACAACACAGCTAGGTCTGCTACACCAGGCACAACACAACACAGCTAGGTCTGCTACACCAGGCACATTGGCACAACACAGCTGGGTCTGCTACACCAGGCACAACACAACACAGCTAGGTCTGCTACACCAGGCACAACACAACACAGCTAGGTCTGCTACACCAGGCACAACACAACACAGCTAGGTCTGCTACACCAGGCACAACACAACACAGCTAGGTCTGCTACACCAGGCACAACACAACACAGCTAGGTCTGCTACACCAGGCACAACACAACAAAGCTTGGTCTGCTACACCAGGCACAACACAACACAGCTAGGTCTGCTACACCAGGCACAACACAACACAGCTAGGTCTGCTACACCAGGCACATTGGCACAACACAGCTAGGTCTGCTACACCAGGCACAACACAGCTAGGTCTGCTGCACCAGGCACAACACAACACAGCTAGGTCTGCTACACCAGGCACAACACAACAAAGCTTGGTCTGCTACACCAGGCACAACACAACACAGCTAGGTCTGCTACACCAGGCACAACACAACACAGCTAGGTCTGCTACACCAGGCACAACACAACACAGCTAGGTCTGCTACACCAGGCACAACACAACACAGCTAGGTCTGCTACACCAGGCACAACACAACACAGCTTGGTCTGCTACACCAGGCACAACACAACAAAGCTTGGTCTGCTACACCAGGCACAACACAACACAGCTAGGTCTGCTACACCAGGCACAACACAACACAGCTAGGTCTGCTACACCAGGCACAACACAACACAGCTTGGTCTGCTACACCAGGCACAACACAACACAGCTAGGTCTGCTACACCAGGCACAACACAACACAGCTTGGTCTGCTACACCAGGCACAACACAACAAAGCTTGGTCTGCTACACCAGGCACAACACAACACAGCTAGGTCTGCTACACCAGGCACAACACAACAAAGCTTGGTCTGCTACACCAGGCACAACACAACAAAGCTTGGTCTGCTACACCAGGCACAACACAACACAGCTAGGTCTGCTACACCAGGCACAACACAACACAGCTAGGTCTGCTACACCAGGCACAACACAACACAGCTAGGTCTGCTACACCAGGCACAACACAACACAGCTTGGTCTGCTACACCAGGCACAACACAACAAAGCTTGGTCTGCTACACCAGGCACAACACAACACAGCTAGGTCTGCTACACCAGGCACAACACAACACAGCTAGGTCTGCTACACCAGGCACAACACAACACAGCTAGGTCTGCTACACCAGGCACAACACAACAAAGCTTGGTCTGCTACACCAGGCACAACACAACACAGCTAGGTCTGCTACACCGGGCACAACCCAACACAGCTAGGTCTGCTACACCAGGCACAACACAACAAAGCTTGGTCTGCTACACCAGGCACAACACAACAAAGCTTGGTCTGCTACACCAGGCACAACACAACACAGCTAGGTCTGCTACACCAGGCACAACACAACACAGCTAGGTCTGCTACACCAGGCACAACACAACACAGCTAGGTCTGCTACACCAGGCACAACACAACACAGCTAGGTCTGCTACACCAGGCACAACACAACACAGCTTGGTCTGCTACACCAGGCACAACACAACAAAGCTTGGTCTGCTACACCAGGCACAACACAACACAGCTAGGTCTGCTACACCAGGCACAACACAACACAGCTAGGTCTGCTACACCAGGCACAACACAACACAGCTAGGTCTGCTACACCGGGCACAACCCAACACAGCTAGGTCTGCTACACCAGGCACAACACAACAAAGCTTGGTCTGCTACACCAGGCACAACACAACACAGCTAGGTCTGCTACACCAGGCACAATGCAACACAGCTGGGTCTGTTATAGCAAACATAAATTAACACAACATAGTCAGCACTGACACACCAAACCAAATACAACACATCAGTCAGCTCTGCTACATCAGACCCAAAACAATAGAGCTAGCTCTGCTACACCAAACACAACACTGTCAGCGATGCTACACCAAACCTAACACAAAACAACATAGTTAACTCTGCTACATCAGACCCAACACAACACATCAGTCAGCTCTGCTACATCAGACCCAACACAATACATCAGTCAGCTCTGCTACATCAGACCCAACACAACACATCAGTCAGCTCTGCTACATCAGACCCAACACAACATTAAGCTCTGCTACACCAAATCCAACACAACACATGCAGCTCCACTACTCCAGACACAACACAAAGAATGACTGTTTTCCGTCGTTTCACCATTTCCATGTCTATTGATCCTGTGTTTTCCATAATGCAATGACTTTTCCATCTTGGTGTAATTTCAATGTTGAGAGGTAAGAATGGGGTCAATAAAAAGCTGCAGGACACTTCAACATATGGCAACTGGATGAGATACATTATGCTGAAATAGTAGCTGAAGAGCATTCTGCACCCCCTGGAGATGAGTGGGGTCGCCTGAGATTAGACAGGTAGGCATTACCAGCCAGGTAGGGGACGGTGATTTCTAGAACATGGTCTTTAAGTATTATCCACTCAATGCACTTTGCAGACAAGTCGCCGATTGAGACAGTAAAAAAAAATCCTTCTTAAAAAAAATATATGTTTTGTGGCGTAGGATTTATCTGTCTTTCATTCTTACAGTCTGAATATGGAGAAGTCGGAGAAATCCTGCATTTTTCTATGGAACAAGAGAGTCGAGCTTGAAAGGAAAGATGGGATTAATGTACTCAGGGGAGATCTTTATGGAAGCCAATTGCTGAAAATTAGTATGCGCCTCTCACTCGCAGCAGCCAATGGGGACTCGCTGTTATTGATTCACTCGGCAGAAACTGGTTTATCAAGATGGGTTATAAATAAAGCCTTAAAACAAAATGATAGAGAGGAAACGTGCGCAAGAAACAAAATGCAAAGCCTTGAGAAAGGAAGGGAAAAAAAACATCTAGAAGAACACAATATCAAAAAATGTGGGTCAGAATTATTATTATTATTTTTTATTTTTGTGAATAAAGATGAACAGGAGGAAAGATAATTACTTTTTTGCTTTGACCTTGCAATGTTTTTTAAATAAATTAATTCTAGGAAAACTTGAGATTAATTTATGAGGTTCTGCTCCACCCTAATTCCAATATGTCCCACTGCTAGGACCTCCAATGGTCAGCTGGCAGTAAAGCCCCCCGCATACACGTTACATAGCTGCTGGCCGAACAATAGTTTGGCCGATTATTCATTCGGAAACTGTTTGCCCAGATTTCTTTGGCAGCGATCTATCTCTTAAAGATCAAAGCCGGCAGCAGTCCAAAATCAGGTATACCAGATGCATCTGCCTCCCCCAATATCATCCATTGGGGGAAACTCAGGAGACGCTGTTGATATTAGCCTAATGTGTATGGTGGTCCTAATTTTTCAATTTTTCTCTAGCGCCATCGCAGGGGAAACGAAGCATTACACACCACCCATTCAAATAAATGAATTATAGCTCAGGATTGGACAAGTCCCTCAGAGCGAGCGACGCTCCTTGTTACCATTCTTCATTCTGGCCATGATAAGAATCCGTAATGAAGGACATCCCTTTATTAACCCACAGATCCCTAAATGGGTACAAAAAATAGGTTTTATGAAAAAGGCAACCAATTTAAAGGGAGTATTCACTATGTAGTGGGTCACCACACCACATCTCCAAAAGAGGATCTTGAAGCACCTGGGACCAATAAAAAAATCTATACCAGGGGCCTACCAACAATCAAATAATTCATAGCACTACTGTTCCCTTATGCATCAGTGGGCTACTTGGATCCCTCTGAAACTTAGGCCTGGGTCCAACTCCAAACTCTGCACCCCCTGTAGGAACGACTATAGCTAACCTAGCATCCAGCTGAAATGGACATTTGTGAGAGCGTACGTCAGCCAATCACCAGAGTTGGGATCACCTGATTGGCTATGACAGACACAGCTCACAAGACTCCTCCCAATATTCCTTTTCAGATGAATGCCCAATATAATGTTCAGCCCCAGCACTCAGCTCTCTATAGTTGTGGTACCAACTCGTTTAACCCTTTATGTCCAAATGCGGTTGACTTCTTTCCTATAAATTTATCTTACCAATTGCTATGTTTAGTCATGAACCTAATATTTTTTTTTAAGTCCATATGCCCCAAGGAAATTAAAAAAAAAACCTACAGGAGACATGTTAGTGGTCAAACCTGAAGAAGCGATCTAGGTTTCTACGTGAGCATGTATACTCGTCGTTTCCCTTTAACAATTAATTTTATAAGAAGGTCAGTGACACAAAGTAAAAATGTAAAAAAATAAACTGCAAAAAAAAACATTAAAAAAACCAAAGTAATATAAATGTATGTTACATACAGAATTCCCAGCTGTCTTCATAAATCGCGAATTCTTGGCAAAGAAATTCAGCTGCAGTCCTTGTAAAAACATGGTATGCAGGCAAAAACATACAGAAGTAGAAGAGCCGGAGTTGTTATTTAATTGTTTCATAGCTGTAATATAATAACTCACTGCGATAAAATCAGGGCTATAGAGGGCTGTATAAATTATAAAAAACATCATGTCACATGGCCGAGTCCTTGCAAACTGGTAAATCTTGATGAGTTTTTTTTGTACCATATGGACAGGGCGCCCATCACAGACACTGGAGGCAGAGGGAGATTTCCAAAGGTTAATAATATAATTTATTCTGTTTTGACTACAATATTAATCCCCCAAAATGGTAAAAATAGAAAGTGCAAAAATGTCAAACATTTGCCTGGGGCAAAATGTTCATGTTTAACACAAGTATCAGAACTTTGAATTAAAAATCGTTTGTATCGCCATTTTCAGAGACCCTGATATTTTTGCGTGGCATGCCATAGCTTTTATTGATGCCACTTTGAGGTAGATACATTTTATTGATCCTTTTATTTCTGCATGTTTTGATGCTGATGCCAAAAATGGCAATTCTGGCATTTCGATTTCCTTTTTCCATTTTTTTTTTTACCATTTACTATAAGGGTTAATTAATTTTACATTTTTATAGATCGGACTTTTACAATGCCAAATTATGTTTACTTTTTTCTTTATTTATTTTTTCAATTTAGGAAAGGCAGTTATTCATTTTTTTTTTTTTCAGTTTTTGAAAACTTTTATTACTTTACACTTTTTTATAGCTCCACTTAGGGGACTTGAACCCGCGATAATTAATTTGATCACATGTACTATATATATATATTGCAATCATTTAGCATTGCAGTATTTAGTAAATATTCTGATATCCTATGGGAGATTAGCTGGGCTTTGTGGGAACACAATGATGATGGCAGTGGGAATCTTCAGTAGACCCCCCATTGGCAACCCGTGATCACGTCACTGAGGGGTGATGGGCAGCAGAAAGGACACCGCACCAGCACTGCACCTCAGAGATTAACATGGCCACTTAAGTGGCCAAACAGGAGAGATCAGAGCAAGCTCTGATTGCTGCTGTTAGAAGCAGGTGCCAGCAGTACGACACAGCCAACACCAGCTATGTATAGTGTGGGCTCAAGTACTGAGCCTGCTCCATACACCCGCACTCATCGCTGGTATGTGCCATTTCGGGAATGGATTAATGGGGTTAAAGCTGGAGCCTCACTGTAATACACAGCAACCCAATAACAAATTAGGCTCTGCTACATCTGCAGCACACGGCGTGGCGTATTTTGCATATATGATATCATTTGTTTTATATAGAATCCCCTACATATGATTATGGGTTCACAATGAAGGTTTTCTAATACCAGCTGGTAGATCTCTCTGTACAGATCTAGACTAAACAAAATATAAAAAAAAAAAAAAGATGTCGCCAATCAGACTTTTAGCAAAATAATTCTACTAAAAATTGTTCTGCACAAAGGAGCAATAATATTTTGGCTGAATTCGGGCATTAACGATCCCACAGTTTTACGATACTACCATGGCTTGCCGCATTATAAGGTTTCTCCCTTTGGGTCTATAACTTGGTGACTTGTCTGAAGCAAAACATAAATTGCATTTGCTTAAAGGGAAGGAAACTTCCTGAGTTATTTCTTTTTATGTTACATGACGCCTGTACAGAGTATTGGATGATATTGGAGCCTATATCAGGATACATTGTGAAGAATATACTACGATTACCCATAGAAGTCTCCGATTGCTTATTATGATGTTTATTAGACTAGATGTCAAAAGAAAAGTAGGAGCAATATAATGGCAAAGAATTGTGACCAAGGATCCTGGAACTTTTTTTCTGTATTATGGATAAATACTGTTGATATGTTGATCCCATAGACATAGGGCCACAGTGTACCTACCCCTAGGAGCATTGCTACAAGAGAAAACAAAGGCACCTAAGGGTGGCACCATGTTACCGCTCCTGTTTCCAGCATCGCTGCGGCATCTTCCTCTTTCCACTGGCTCTCTCTGTCCCTTGGAGCAATATGTTGGTGTTTGCCATGCCACTGATGTCCACACTGCTACCCTGCTCTGACTAAAAGGAACCTCCTGACAAACCAAGCTCTGCTATATCGCCAGCTAATTCTACCATACCACTGGCCAGTTCTGCCTTGGACTTCCTGACAAACTCAGATCTGCTATATGGCTGAACCAACCCTCCAATATCTTGTGCAACTCAGCTCTGCTCCTCTGGCTCCGCATCACTGAGGCTCCTCTGTGGCATTGTGGATTAAATCTCTATTTTGTTATAGTCATTCCTCCTTTTTTAGACCACACCCTCCACAACACTTCTGCAGACCTCTTCACCACTTACAAGCCCCCTCCACATCTCTTCCATGCCCCCTTCACACATCTTCTACGCCCCGCAACAATTCTTCTGTGCCCCTTCCACACCTCTTCCACTCCTCTCCACATCTCTTCTTTGCCTCTCCACATCTCTTTCCTGCCCTCTCCACCCTTCTTCCACACCCCCTCCACACTTTTTCAGTGCTTCATCCACCCCTCTTCTGTGCACCATACACTCCTCTTCCAAGCCCCATCCACACCTCTTCCAAGCCGCCTCTATGCTTTTCCACGCCCCTCCACACCTCTTTCAGGCCACCTCCACACCTCTTCCGTACCCCCTCCACAACTCTTTTGTACCCCCTCCACACCTCTTCCTTGCCCCCTCCACGCTTTCCATGCCCCCTTCACAATTCTTCCATGCCTCCTTCGCTCTTTCCACGCCCCTCCACACCTCTTCCATGCCCCCTCCACGCCTCTTCTGTGCCCCCTCCACATCTGTTTCATGCCCCCTCCACACCTCTTCCATGCCCCCTCCACACCTCTTCCGTGCCCCCTCCACATCTGTTTCATGCCCCCTCCACACCTCTTCCATGCCCCTCTGCCCTTTCCATGCCCCTTCCATACCTCTTTCAGGCCCCTCTCCACACCTCTTCCGTACCCCCTCCACACCTGTTCCATGCCTCCTCCACACCTCTTCCATGCCCCCTCTACGCTTCCCATGCACCCTTCACTACTCTTCCATGCCTCCTTTGCCCTTTCCATGCACTCTCCACACCTCTTCCATGCCCCCTCCGCCCTTTCCATACCCCCTCCACACCTCTTTCATGCCTCCTCCGCCCTTTCCATGCCCCCTCCACACCTCTTCCATGCCTCCTCCGCCCTTTCCATACCCCCTCCACACCTCTTTCATGCCTCCTCCGCCCTTTCCATACCCCCTCCACACCTCTTCCATGCCTCCTCCGCCCTTTCCATACCCCCTCCACACCTCTTTCATGCCTCCTCCGCCCTTTCCATACCCCCTCCACACCTCTTCCATGCCTCCTCCGCCCTTTCTATACCTCCTCCAGACCTCTTCCAGGCCCCCTCCATCAGCTCTATTGTGAAGGAATTCTACCCTAGACGCAATGCGCCATGGTGCAGTATTAAATGGTGATACCGCATGGCGGCGAGCAGAGTGCCTACAGCTCCATAATAAAGGAGAATCATAGGGACTCCCCGTGTCTCCGTGTGACAGATGTCTGTGCATCGTCCCTGCCGAAAGCACACACTTATCAAGCTGCATATTACAAGAAACCTGAACTCTAAAATAACAAGGGATTTGCAGGTACTTTGTCAAACATATCTCCTTGGGCCAACGCCTCATAATTATCCCATAGAGGAGCACATCCGGTCTGTATATACAAAAATGATAGGGATTATCCTGTACAAGCAAAAGCAGGAAAAATAATACAATGGTGCCTGCCATTTATTGACTCTACTCCGCGTCCTTTTCTCTCCGCAGTCGTAGAAAGTTGTGATTCTGTAGGATTCCTCCGAAAAAATGTCATTTGTTTAATTTTCCCTTAATCCTCGTTCTTTGCTCAGGGGTATCCCAGCCATCTTCTATAGATCGCGGTGATGACATGAAGAATAATGGCGGCTTAGGAACTTTGTGTAGGAGACTGTTAGCACGGATTATGTACATTTAACCGACAGTCAAGAGAGCGCAACTTCCCTCCAGACGGATACAGTATGGACGAGTGAACAGGACGGGATTATATGAAAACAATCCCATGGCGGGCTATGACTGATGAATTAGCCGGTGTTTTCTTAGAGGGCGCATTATCCATTCACTGGTCCGGCCAGGAAATGTTACAATAAACTCTGTTCAGAGATAGAAATGTTTTGTCACTTATCCATGTGAGATAATTATCCTGACTGGGCTAAATGGGGCGTGGGCTCGGGGGTAACAATTACCGTATATATTATTCTAAAAACTGTTAACACAGTCGTGCACTGCAAATTTTTACCCTTTCGACAACAGTTAAAATTGTTGTCTAAAATGAATAAAATTGCCTGCAAACATAGATTCCTAGGATCATCCTGCCCTATATATTCACTAGGAGATCTTTTCCACATATATGACTCTTTAATGATGCGATCAGCCCAGTGTTGGTGCTACACACCTTTCCTGGTTATCCTAGGCTCTGCTCCCTTCCCCTCAGTCTGCTGTCCTCTGTTGTGCTCCACATCGACTTTTGCAGGTCGCCTGGTGTGGCTCAGTGACATCTCTCTACGCCTTTTAAGGCCCATTAGGACACACATCTGCATATTCACATCTACTTTTGTGTACTCCATCTTCAATTCACACCGAGCTTAATCTTCTTCTATCCCTGCTGACTTCACTGCATCCGTCCTGTGGCTCCCAAGATTCCTGAATGTGCCATATCCCTGCTCCCCATGTGTCATGCTGCTAGGTACACCAATTTTACATAGTGGGTCTACCGTTGGGTTCACTTTACATAGTGAGCCTAACAGTTGGAAAAATTTTGGTGGAGTCGTAAGGGCAAACAAAATTGGTGGGGTTCCTATCACAAATAATAGTGAATAACTAAAAGGGTTTGTACAAAGTTAGTAAGTTATTCTCTATCGATAGGCTAGGGCAGGGGTGGACAAACTATTGGTGCAACCTGTGCAGCCGCACTGGGGTCCAAGAGATTAGGGGGCCACTAATACCTCCAAACCAACAAATTACTTCTGTCGCAGACACATTATTGGACTGCAAAGGGCCCATATAGTGTTCTTGCATAGAGGCCCTCTTCAGTGTATGTATGCCCCGGGCATAGGGGAAAACCTATTCATTGCTGGGGGTCCGACCACTGTACTCAGCTATTTCCATAAGTCCCATAGAGAATAAATGAAGCACACATACTTGAACTCTGCTCCATTCTTCAGATCCATATTCTCAGCATCCATGGATTCCCATCGGTCTACCCCACCTCCAGAGATCAATAAGTTATCCCCTATCTTAATAAGAGGTCCATACACATTAGAAAATGCCGGATTTTAATGGAAAATCTGACCATCTATTGTGTATTGGATGTTCACTAGACAATCATTCAAAGAGATTGGGCATGTTGGATCTCAACATGCCTGATCCATTCTTTTCAAGAGGTTTCTATTTTTTGTTATCTCCTTTTTCCTTATTTAGAACACATGCATGCTCATTGATCTGAGTGTGCATGTCTATGGGAAAGCCAGAATGAATAGTTGTCGGACTGACGAGCATTCTGCAACCCGTACATTGTTCATAAATATTAGATGATTATTGCCAGGCTTTGCCAATCTAAAAAAGGATTTGACAACAATCTAACCTTCACGCGGGCAGCCCCAAAAGAAGGTATTACCATCCAGCGCATTTTTCACATATCCAATAGATTTTAAGGGGTAATACCATCTTGAGCATTTTTGGAATTTCTGATATATTTTGGCGATCAGCCACAGAATTACAAAACATCCATCAAATTAATGGACGAGCAATTGGTACATGGTTGTGTTAATTCTACGGGAGCAGAAGACTCTTTTTGTAACAGTTCCATGCTTTTGCTTATATGAGAGGGTATTCTATGGTTTCCATTTACCCTAATGATCAAAGGCATTGTCCCTATGGATTTTAAAAAGTTTCATAGGCAGCAACGATGGGTAACTGGTAGATCTAGTAACCCCCTCCTATCATACGCCATTTACAATGCTGATTAATTCTATGATACAGACGAGCATTGGACCTTCCGAGGCACAAGGGTCTAAATTTGCTTCCTCTGCCCCCTACAGCTACACTGTATGGAAGATATAGCTATCCAAGTCAGTGCCCAGAAATGATGGAGGGTATAGTAGAAAATGTATAGATTTATCCTCCGGTACATCATTTTTGTGCAGCAGTCTGTCATTCCATGACAAAAATCCAATAAAAAAATAGAACAAATAATCAGATGCCAATGTGATCCCAGAAAGCCTCAATCAATATCTTGGTACGTTCAGTTTCCATGTCGTTAATCTCATTTATTCACGCTTCAATAAACAGTAACACAAGAATGTCTCTGTTTTCCATGATTGCGTTTCGGCAAAAAGCAAAAAAAGGAAAATCAGAACCACATGTAACAACATTTCTAATGAACGCAAAAAGTGTATATTGGAGCACTGTAATAACATCAGAGCCACTACAGCAAAAACGACCTCGTAGTAATTACACTCGTAGGCTCAGGCTACTTTCACACATCCGTCCCGCGCCGTCAGGCATAATCCAGCAGTGGGACGGATTGCTGGATCCAGCGCAATTAGTGTAAAAACTGATGCGCCGGATCAGCTTTTCTTCCGGATCCGGGATAAAGATATAATGTAAAAAATAATTTAAAAAAATAAAAAATCGTGATATTCTCACCTTCCGGCAGCCCCGGCAGCCTTCACGCTCCTCGCGATGCTCCCGACAGCTCCCGTTCCCAGTAATGCCTTGCGGCAATGACCTGTGATGACGTAGCGGTCTTGCGAGACTGTTACGACATCTGGGGTTATTGTCGCAAGGCATTACTGGGAATGGGAGCTGGCTGGAGCATCGCGAGGAGCGTGAAGGCTGCCGGGGCCGCCGGAAGGTGAGAATATCACGATTTTTTATTTGTTTTATTATTTTATACATTATATCTTTTTACTATTGATGCTGAATAGGCAGCATTAATAGTAAAAAGAGAGAGAAAGAAAACAGGGCATGCGCAGTTTGGAGGCCGGACTCCGGCGCCGGATATCGTCATGTGGCGCATCTGACGCCCATAGGCGTCCATTGTAAGAAAAGCTGGACGGCTCCGATTCCGGCGCCGTCAGGTTTTTCGCCGGAACAAAAAAACGTTCCTCTGTACGTTTTCTCCGTCCACCGGACCGGCAATTTTTGAAAAACGGCTGAAACAGAAGGCCATCAGGCGCAATCCGGCGCTAATACAAGTCTATGGGAAAAAAACCTGTTCCGGCGGCATCATTCGCCGGATCCGTTTTTTTTCACAATTTTCCGGATTGTGACTGATGGCAAAAAACGGATGTGTGAAAGTAGCCTTAGTGTGATCATGTTTGAGCCTTGTGTTTTTGCCTATATGCCAGGAAAAGCTCCCGGTGTATCCGACAAATGCATGAACAGTGGATTTAAAAAGTCTATGCACCCCTGGTAAAATACCAGATTTTTATATGTAAAAAAAATCATACTAAGAAGAATAATTTCAGAACTTTTTCCACCTTTAATGTCAACCATAATCTGTATAAATCAATAGAAAATAAACTGAAGTATTTTGGGGTAGGAAATGAAAGAACTAAAATAATTTATTTGCATAAATATGCACAGCCTTAAACTAATACTTTATTGAAGCACCATCTGAATTTATGACTACATCTTTTTGAGTAGGATTCTATCGACATTGCACATCTTGAATTAGCAATCTTTGCCCACTCTTCCTTGCAGTAGATAGTCATCTGTAGGATTACAGGGGATCTGTGTACAGAGCCCTCTTTAGGTTACATACAAATATTCAATAGCCTTAAGGTCTAGACTTGGGCTGTGCCATTCCAAAAACTCTGATTTTCTTCTGGTGAAGCCAGAAGATGTGCGTGGAAAGCATGGCTATGGCTGAAAGATGACAAAAATAGATATTTTTCACATATATTTCCCATCCAGGAGGCTCCTAAAATAAGGGGAGTCCTCCAGAACTACCAAAAGAGTCAGCAGACCTCTAGAAACCAGTGATTCTCAAAGGTTTCTTCATTCAAAAAGGCGGTAAGACACCAGTGATGGGGTGTGGCTACCATTGAAATTTGCGGTAAATAGGTAGTCGATCCAGATGATTTCCTACAAAACCTGACAAGTATTCCAGCAGTGTATGTTATGCTGAGCGCCGACACTGGAGATCTATAAGACAGAGGTGATCTCCTGTGAAGAACAAGCACTTGGGCTAACAAAAGACAGATGAGAGAGGAATCATCTGCTTCATATTTGTCCATTAAAGGATTTTACAGGCTTATCCATATGATAGCAATATCATATAAAGTGATTTAGGAAAAGCAGAATCTCTAGGAGTGAAATTTTCATAAGTAGAAGAACAGGTGTGCAACGACCATTACTGGTACTGATTTGCTTTGGGACCGGGAACTTTAGGTAACCTTTCTAATGGTAAGCTAGTAAATGCTGGAGAACATCGTGGTTTGAGGATTTGAGGATCGGTATCATCAGCCATCCTTGTACCTTTCGGTCTTTGAACAATGGTTTGGCTTATTATTTGTAAAGACAACGGGTTGTGATCGAAGATGCAACCTGACAATCAATGTCTCCTTATCAATCTGGCCTCATTGTTGATGCTGCATCTAAACATCAATATCAGGGTTTCCCTGTAGAGATTGAGACCACTAATGGATCAGGACAATCAGATTTTGTGTCTCCACCCACAATTGATTTTTTTTCAACTAAACATTGTCCCTCTCGTCATTTGTTATTATTGAAAGTGCGGCCATTTCATAAATAATAAATGTGTTAAGCAATACATACTCTACTCCGTACGTGATAACTCCCAAACTATAAGAACCACCCAAAACAAAGTGTCTGTGAGGTGGAGGACAACCAGGCCTGAGATGGTGAACTGGGCAGGTGGGTTGGGTAAACCTATTTTTAGGGACTGTTATATTGATGGACTATTTTTAGTTTAGTCCTTCAATATCTGATTCTAACGCAAGCGTGTGTCTATATATCTGTGTTCGCGTCATGTACATAAGCTTGTGGATGTGACTGGTATTGCAGGAAAGGTAAGTGAATGGGCCTGAATTCCGGCAACAGGCACAATCATAACCAAATATGTGACACTGTGCCTGGAAAGACATTCAGTTGATCCATGAGAGAGCCAGCAAAAGGACCCTCACCAATCAGAGATTGATGATCTAGCCTTAAAGATGACATTCCACTGGATTTTTGTTAATTTAAGTTTATGTTACCTCTTCCATTTGCCGTTGTTCCACTGATTCTGAAACAGTTATTCTTTTTCTTCTGTGCCCCTCCGTTCCAAAGGTATACCCCCCAGAAATAAAGATGCAAATGTTCCCCCTTACTGGGCGTATACCACAGAATGTATCTGTGGGAGTGGCCATGTTTTGATTGGACAACATCAGAGGAAAACAAGCATACGCCCACAGAAAAGATCTGTGGTATACGCCCAGATTGTTGAAGGGAAAATTTTCACCTATATTTCCGAAGGGTATAATTTTGGAATGGAATGGCTCACAAAAAAAAGAAAAACTGTTCCAGAATCTGTGGAGCAGCACCAATTAGTG
Organism: Ranitomeya imitator; assembly: GCF_032444005.1. NCBI lineage: Eukaryota > Metazoa > Chordata > Amphibia > Anura > Dendrobatidae > Ranitomeya > Ranitomeya imitator. The sequence continues at coordinate 26,268,215 of NC_091288.1, forward strand.
GAGTTGCTTAAATTAAATAATAATAATAATAATAATAAATATTGAAAAGTCCTGGGGCTGGACCATAAATATCACTGGACCAAAAAAGATTTTTTAACTGAACGTCCGGAGAGCTGGCCCTCACAGTCTTCATACTAGTCTTTTATGAGTGTGAGTGCCAGAGTCCTGATCATTAGAGCAACTGTTGGAGAATAAGTATTACCATTTTCTTTGCTAAAAAGGAAAGCCAACCTAAACTAATATTATACTCTTTAAGGTGAAATACAAAACTTTGTGTATAGCCACGCCACTTTTATAAATAATAATAATAATAATAATCTTTATTTTTATATAGCGCTAACATATTCCGCAGCGCTTTACAGTTTGCACACATTATCAGTGTCCCCGATGGGGCTCACAATCTAGATTCCCTATCAGTATGTCTTTGGAATGTGGGAGGAAACCGGAGTGCCCGGAGGAAACCCACGCAAACACGGAGAGAACATACAAACTCTTTGCAGATGTTGTCCTGGGTGGGATTAGAACCCAGGACCCCAGCGCTGCAAGACTGCAGTGCTAACCACTGCGCACTGCGCAAAGTCATGCCCTCTGAGCCCATTCCCCATTTCCCCACACTACAATCCTTTTCTACCTGAATTTTAAAAAACACTGTAGGAATAATTGGTTTCCAGGAAATTTCAGGCAGAAAAGTTGTTTTTTGGTCTTTTTTATTTTGTAATTTTTCATATCACTTTTCAGCTAGTGCTGTGTACACTCAGTATACGGGTCATCTTGTTATCATCAGAGAGTGGTATTACAGTAAAAGGTAGCACAGCAAGCTGAAGACGGATAACATAGGGTTATGCCATTAGGTTAACGCAAAAGCTCACTTTTACCACCTCCCTCCCGCACCGTAACCTCTGCGCATGTCACAGAGCACGACCATTACTTTTTCTATACATTTTGAATGAATAATTTTTTTATGGGCAAAAAGGTTTTTTTTTTTGTAATTGGTCAAAAACTATGAGTTTTCTAGTGGAAACTGTTTCAGGAAACGCTCCTCCTTTGGGTAGTTTTTGGGAGAGTTTTTTATTTCCTAAATTATTTTCAACACTTTTTCCTGATCAATTTTTGCAGCTTTTTTTATAGGACAGTGCCTAGTTTAAAGCTTTTTTTTTTTTTATCAGGAGGTACTTCAAACTATGCACTTTTGTTCTTCCCACCAAGCATTTCACAAAAGCTGAAGTGGCAAAAAAAAACACTAAAAGACTGAACATATGAGCAATAAAGTGGTTTTACAATAGAAGGGAATAGGAAGAGTCTTGCAAAGTGATTTACTTCGGAACAGGTCCACTTAAAAAACTCCGCAAAAATCTCTGTGTGCACTTACCTTTAATGTTTCGGAGTCTCACAACATCATAATTCTGTTTTTTGAGATCTAAATGAAGAGGAAACAACTTACGGTATATCATATCATAAGTTAAATATTAGTCCATGAATTCATTTTCCGACCTAAAACATTTTAGCAAATCTCTTGATTATCTGATCGGTAGCCAAGATTACGAATTCGAAAATATTCTTTCCAAACAAAATTAGGACAAACATAAACAAAAAAACCAACAAAAGAAATAACAATGTTTCATCCAAAATTCTGCTTAATACTTTTGGGAACAATTACGGAGGCAGCAGCCAGAGCACCAGGTGGTGGTGTTAAATCCCTGCTAAGTTAAGGGGATCCAACTGGATATTTACACTGGATGTAAAACTGTAAAACTGAAGCGCGGTGTTGCCAATGTTTTGGAGTGAAAGCAGCAATTACCACCTTAAAAGCCTCCTTTGAAGTATCTAGAAGGCAACAACAACAACAAAAAAGCGATTGCGGCAAAAGACGAGAAATGCAACCAGATATGTATATAGCGTGTGGAAGAGGAAACACTTTTCAAAAGTTTTAAACTAAAATACTGGGATTAAGTGAAAGCATTGATGTAAATTGTAGCTCCTCTCGCTTCCGAGCAAACATCTGGCCCCGTTCTATAGATGAGGTTTTCATGGACTGAAACCAATTATATCTTTCAGGAATTGCTCAATTAATCTCTTCCAGAGTGAGGGAAAGAAGCCCAGACATTAGCGATTATATATCTGGCAGAGGATGTGCCGGCATGCTGGGGTTCTGATGGATTTAAAGAGCTCTAGAGCCACGGGGTGCCATCCCACGTCTACGGGAGCGACACAGCATTAGTGAAATGGTATATTTAATCAGCGCTTTCAGGGTAAAGAGCAGGTGAATATTCTGTGTTGTGCACATTAAAGAGCGATTCCAATGGTTTGATGGCGGTATCAATAGTAAACCTTCCCAAGTTAAATTTTAGAGAATGGTAGTTTTCATTCGGAGTCTCAATCCCATCATGAAGCGGAATGGAGAACCAAATACTGCTCCATAAGGATAAAGATAAGGACCTAAACACGTTAGGACTGGGTTGGCAAAAGGCCCATCGGTATCGTAGATTCTTGGGGAGCACTGTCCAGCTATATGCAAAAATAAATAGCCTGACCCTAGTATATAAACTTATATTTGCTTCCACATAATAATAATTTGACTAGCATGTTTAATAAATGATTAGATTACACCTTGTTCTGCAAATTGTGAATCAAGTGTAATAGCACTACTCATTAGTATTCCTTCACGGGGCGGCCTACCGGAGGATTCTCCTCTTCTCCAGTCGGCCAGTCCGAGCCTGGTTCAGGTCATACCCTTATAAATGTAAGTAACTATTTGCAGGTGTCCTTTGACAGAACCCAAACTCAGGACCTAGAGAATGGAAGGCAGTGACTCTAGCAGTGAGCCACAGGCTGCACTGCTGTGTAGGATGGAACCATTATACTTTAAGTAAGAAGAAAAAAAAGATGATTTTTGTTCCCACCCCATAAAATTTCTAAACAGTAATGGTGCAAACACTACTAGATTTCTAAATACACTTAAAAAAAACCCTCACACCACAAAACACTAAATAATATAGACATATCTAATATCCCTGTAATAACAACCCGTACAATACACTGAACACTTTATTTGTGTGGCATGATAGATAAATAGATACATAGATAGATAATAGATAGATAGATGATAGGTAGATAGATAGATAGATAGATAAATAGATGATAGATAGATAAGAGGTAGATTATAGATAGATAATAAATAGATATATAGACAGGTGTTACGATCGCTGCGCATACTTACCCGGCTTCTCACATCCCTCGGCGCACTCGCTCTCCTGTCCAGCGCCGCTCTGCTTCCTCCTTCGCCGGCTCTCGGCGTCCAGTCTCCCTGCGCATGCGCAGTCGCGTCTCCTCCGCCGCTGAGCCCTCTGGGAGGTCGCGACCCGGTGGCTCCGCCCCAACATGGCGGCGCCCATCGGGTATTTCTTCCCGGCGTCTCCCTAGGTAAGACGCCTTTGCTTTGTAGGTGCACTCTCTGCCGTCAGTGTCCCTATGTCCTAGGCTCCCTTTCGCCATTCCTGTTTCCCTGCTCAGTCTTCGCTTTGTTTCAGTGTTTTGTCCTGCCAAGTTCCGTGTTCCTGCTGTGTTCCACCAAGTTCCGTGTTCCTGCTGTGTTCCACCAAGTTCCGTGTTCCTGCCGTCTTCTGCCAAGTTCCGTGTTCCTGCTGTGTTCCACCAAGTTCCGTGTTCCTGCCGTCTTCTGCCAAGTTCCGTGTTCCTGCTGTGTTCCACCAAGTTCCGTGTTCCTGCTGTCTTCCACCAAGTTCCGTGTTCCTGCCGTCTTCTGCCAAGTTCCGTGTTCCCGCTGTATTCCACCAAGTTCCGTGTTTCTGCCGTCTCCTGCCAAGTTCCGTGTTCCTGCCGTCTCCTGCCAAGTCCTGTGGTCCAGCCTTGCCCGTCATCGCCTGTGTTCCTGTCTTTATCAGTTAAGTCCTGTTTTCCTCTTATTCCCCGTCATTCTAATAGCTCTGTAGTCTCTATCTTGGGTCGTCCCTTTGGCTCTAGCTGTTGTGTCTCCATTCCCCCGAGGTCCTGCTCCTAACGCTCCCTGTATAGGGGGTGACTCCATCTGGTCCGCTCGACCCCGGGGGCTCTAGAGTCACGACCCAGAGGGTCCACTCTTAGATTTCAGTTCGAATCCTTACAGTAAGCAAAGGCCATGGACCCCGCTGGGGCCTCTGCTGCGCAAAAAGAACTACTCTTTTTGCGGGAGAATCAGTCCCGAATAATGTCCTTTTTGAAAGCTATGGACTCTCGCTTGTCTTCGCTCCTGCCCTCTGATCCTGGCAACGCCGCTCTACTCATTGGCTTACAGCAAGAGTTAGCTCAGCAGCGTGACACCCAGGCCCATATACTTAGTTATATGTCTTCAATAGACGATCGGCTGCTTTCTATCCAGACGGCCGCTTCTACTTCTGCTCCTGCTTCTCACCCTCCACCCCGCTTGGCTAAACCGCCGCGGTACAATGGGGATCCTAAATCTTGCCGAGGATTTTTAAACCAATGCCGTCTTCATTTTGAGCTTCTGCCCCAGCATTACCCAACGGATCGGTCCAAGGTTGCTTTCCTCATTTCCCATCTGGAGGGTGACGCCTTGGCATGGGTTAATCCACTCTGGGAGCGAGACGATTCCCTAGTCTCCCGGTTGTCAGAATTTTTGGAGACTTTCCGTCTGGTCTTTGACGAACCTGGACGTCTGGTCTCTACTACTGAGGCGCTGTTTTCTCTCCAGCAGGGATCGCTATCCGTAGGCCAGTATGCTATTCAGTTCCGCACCCTCTCCTCTGACTTGGGCTGGAACAATGAGGCTTTGGTAGGTGCTTTCTGGCGGGGCCTCTCTGGGCGCATAAAGGATGAGTTAGCTGGTCGGGACACCCCTACAGTGTTGGAGGAATTAATTTCTTTAGCTGCCCGCATTGACCTTCGGTTCCAAGAACGCACCCGCGAGCGGAGATTTCTTCGTCCTTCTCCTGCCGCCCGTAAGCCACTCAGCCTACAGCCTAGAGCTTCCTCTCAGGCGTCCACACCGGAACCTATGCAAGTGGACCGTCTTAAGATGTCTGAACAACGTCGTAAAGAGAGACGCACTCAGGGGTTATGTTTTTACTGCGGGAGTGCTGCTCATTTATTGCGTTCTTGCCCTGAACGTCCGGAAAACTCCTCCGCCTAGGTCAGGTAAGAGAGGCCTCCCTAGGTGTGTGTGATCCCTCTCAACCCCTTACTTTGTCCGTGCTGTTGCATATTGCGGGCAAGGGCATTTCTCTGGATGCGTATGTGGATTCGGGCGCTGCAGGGAATTTTATCAGGTTGGAAGAGGTTTTGAAATTCTCCGTTCCAGCCAAAACCTTAGAGGCTCCTGTGATTCTTGCATCTGTGGATGGTAAACCTTTACAGGAGACCATTACTCAAGTGACACTTGAGGTGGAACTTCAGGTTGGGGCTCTGCACAAGGAGAGAATTGCATTTTATGTTTTAGCGGGTCTGTCTCATCCTATGCTCTTAGGTCTTCCTTGGTTACGGAACCACGAGCCCATTTTAGATTGGCGCAATGGTAATATCTTGCGCTGGGGTGAGCTTTGTCGGGAACGTTGTCTGCTGCCGGTGCGTCCTGTGGGATCTTCCTCTAATTCTCCTACCTCTTCTTTTTCTGCCTTACCCTCTGTCTACAGCGCTTTTTCTGATGTCTTCAACAAGAAGGAGGCTGAGGAGCTTCCGCCTCACCGTCTCTATGATTGTCCCATAGATCTCGTGCCTGGAACTAATCCGCCCAGGGGCAGAATCTATCCTCTCTCTCCTGCTGAGACTCAAGCTATGTCTGAGTACATTCAAGAAAATCTTGCTAAAGGATTCATCCGCAAGTCTTTTTCTCCGGCCGGAGCAGGGTTTTTTTTCGTTAAGAAGAAAGACGGTTCTCTCCGTCCCTGCATTGATTATCGAGGCCTAAACAACATCACGGTGAAGAACAAATATCCTCTGCCACTCATTCCAGAACTCTTCGACCGTCTTCGGGGTGCGCAAATTTTTACCAAACTAGATCTACGTGGCGCATACAATCTGGTTCGTATTCGAGCAGGTGATGAGTGGAAGACTGCTTTCAATACTCGTGACGGTCACTACGAATATTTAGTTATGCCGTTTGGTCTCTGCAACGCCCCCGCGGTTTTCCAGGAATTTGTAAACGATGTATTTCGGGATCTTCTCTACTCCTCAGTCGTAGTTTACCTTGACGACATTCTCATCTTTTCTCCGGATCTTTCCACTCACAGGCGAGATGTCCGTCGTGTTCTGCAAAGGCTAAGGGAGAATCATCTGTTCGCTAAGATTGAGAAGTGCGTCTTTGAACAATCTTCCCTTCCCTTCCTTGGATATATTGTCTCAAGGTCTGGCTTAGAGATGGATCCAGAGAAGGTTTCTGCTGTCCTGAATTGGCCCCATCCTCTTGGAACAAAAGCAATCCAACGTTTTCTTGGCTTTGCCAACTACTATAGACAATTTATTCCTCATTTTTCTTCTATGACCAAGCCAATCTCTGCTCTAGTTCACAAGGGAGTCAACTCCAGTCTTTGGACCCCTGAGGCTGAAGAGTCCTTTTTGTCTCTTAAACAAAGTTTCGCTACGGCCCCTGTGCTTCATCGTCCCGATGCTAATAGACCGTTTGTCCTTGAGGTCGACGCATCCTCTATTGGAGCTGGAGCTGTACTTCTGCAAAGATCCTCGTCCGGACGTTTGGTGACCTGTGGTTTTTTTTCTAAAACCTTTTCCGCTCCTGAGCGTAACTACTCTATAGGAGATAAAGAACTATTGGCCATCAAGCTAGCCTTGGAGGAATGGCGTTATCTCCTTGAAGGGTCCCTTCATCCATTCACCATTTACACAGACCACAAGAATCTGGCCTATATTCAGTCTGCTCAAAGACTAAATCCACGACAAGCCAGATGGTCTTTATTCTTCGAACGATTTGAATTTGAACTTCATTTCCGACCCGGAAATAAGAATGTCAAGGCAGATGCTCTTTCAAGATCCTTTCAGCCTCAAGACATTGAGGATTCTCCAGCTCACATCATTGATCCTGCGAAGATCGTCACTCTTGCTCCTCTAAGAGTGTTCTCAACTCCTCCTGGCAAGACTCTTGTGGCTAATCAAGACAAGGAGAGAGTTTTATGTTGGGGTCACTGTTGTGAGTTCTGTTTTTGGGCTCCCTCTGGTGGTTACTGATGGTACTGGGTGACTTGTCTTTCCTGGGTTTCTGGGTTCCACCTGTTCCATCAGCATATGGGAGTTTCCTATTTAACCTGGCTTTGCTGGCATTTCCTCGCCGGTTATCAATGTATCCAGTGTGTCTTGTTACCTCTGCTCCCTGCTCCTAGAACCTTCTGGACAAGCTAAGTTTGGATTTTCCTGTTTTGTGTTTTGCTTAATTTGGTTTTTAGTCCAGCCTGCAGATATGTGATTCTCTGCTGCTGGTTGCTCTAGTGGGCTGAAATTGCTTTTCATGTACCATGAGTTGGCACATGAGTTCAAGTAATTTCAGGATGGTTTTTTTAAGGGTTTTTCGCTGACCGCGCAGTTCACTTTTGTATCCTCTGCTATCTAGCTTTAGCGGGCCTCATTTTGCTGACACTGTTTTCATACTACGTATGTGTTTTCCTCTCATTTCACCGTCATTATATATGTGGGGCTGCTATTTGCTGTGGGGTATTTCTCTGGAGGCAAGAGAGGTCTGTGTTTCTTCTGATAGGGGAAGTTAGATCTTCGGCTGGAGCGAGACGTCTAGGATCATCGTAGGCACGTTCCCCGGCTACTTTTATTTGTGTGTTAGGTTCAGGGTCGCGGTCAGCTCAGGTTCCATCGCCCTAGAGCTTGTTTGTATCTGTGCTTGTCATTTTTGTGATCCCCTGCCATTGGGATCATGACAGTATAACCGGCCCACAAAGTGTTAATTGTATTGGCTGAAGTAGGAGGATAAGTAGCCTGAGGAAGTTTTTTTTTTTTTTTTTTTTCTTTCCCCTTTCCCTCAGAGTTTGCTGCCTAGCCTTATTGCAGCCTGGCTACTTCCTCCTCCTCTTAATCTTTGAATGGCTCTGATCTCAGCTGTTTATCATGGACGTCCAGAGTTTGGCTTCCAGCCTGAATAATCTTGCCGCTAAGGTTCAAAATATACAGGATTTTGTTGTACATGCTCCTATGTCTGAACCTAGAATTCCTGTCCCAGAGTTTTTTTCTGGAGATAGATCTCGTTTTCTGAATTTTAGGAACAATTGCAAGTTGTTTCTTTCTTTGAAATCTCGCTCCTCTGGAGACCCTGCTCAGCAAGTCAAGATAATTATATCTTTCCTGCGGGGTGACCCTCAGGATTGGGCATTTGCATTGGCACCAGGGGACCCTGCGTTGCTTAATGCGGATGCATTTTTTCTGGCATTGGGTTTGCTCTATGAGGAACCTAACCAAGAGATTCAGGCTGAAAAAGCTTTGTTGGCCCTCTCTCAGGGGCAAGATGAAGCAGAAATTTATTGTCAAAAATTTCGGAAGTCGTCGGTGCTTACTCAGTGGAATGAGTGCGCTCTGGCTGCAAAGTTTAGAGATGGCCTTTCTGAGGCCATTAAAGATGTTATGGTGGGGTTCCCTGCGCCTGCTGGTCTGAATGAGTCTATGACTATGGCTGTTCAGATTGATCGGCGTTTACGGGAGCGCAAACCTGTGCATCATTTGGCGGTGTCGTCTGAACCATCACCTGAGATAATGCAATGTGATAGAATTCAGTCCAGAAGTGAACGGCAAAAGTATAGGCGGAAAAAAGGGTTGTGCTTTTATTGTGGTGATTCAGCTCATGTTATATCAGCATGCTCTAAACGCACAAAAAAGGTTGATAAGTCTGTTGCCATTAGTACTTTACAGTCTAAGTTCATTCTGTCTGTGACTCTGATTTGTTCATTATCATCCATTTCCGTCGATGCCTATGTGGATTCAGGCGCTGTCCTGAGTCTTATGGATTGGTCATTTGCCATTCGCTGTGGGTTTAGTCTGGAGCCTCTGGAAGTCCCTATTCCTTTGAAGGGAATTGACTCTACACCTTTGGCTATGAATAAACCTCAGTACTGGACACAAGTGACCATGCGTATGACTCCCGTTCATCAGGAGGTGATTCGCTTCCTGGTACTGTATAATTTGCATGATGTTCTAGTACTTGGTCTGCCATGGTTACAAACTCATAATCCAGTCCTTGACTGGAAATCAATGTCTGTGTTAAGCTGGGGTTGTCAGGGGGTTCATGATGATGCACCTCCGATTTCTATCGCTTCATCTACTCCTTCTGAGATTCCTGTGTTTTTGTCTGATTATCGGGATGTTTTTGAGGAGCCTAAGCTCAGTTCGCTTCCTCCTCACAGGGATTGCGATTGTGCTATAAATTTAATTCCAAGCAGTAAATTTCCTAAAGGTCGTTTGTTCAATCTGTCAGTGCCAGAGCATACTGCTATGCGGGATTATGTTCAGGAGTCCTTGGAAAAGGGACATATCCGTCCATCTTTGTCCCCTTTGGGAGCAGGTTTTTTTTTCGTGGCCAAAAAAGATGGTTCCTTGAGGCCTTGTATAGATTATCGTCTTTTGAATAAGATTACCGTAAAATATCAGTATCCTTTGCCATTGTTGACTGATTTGTTTGCTCGCATTAAGGGGGCTAAATGGTTCACTAAGATTGATCTTCGGGGTGCGTATAATCTTATACGAATAAAGCAAGGTGATGAGTGGAAAACCGCATTTAATACGCCTGAGGGCCATTTTGAGTATTTGGTAATGCCTTTTGGACTTTCTAATGCTCCTTCAGTCTTCCAGTCCTTTATGCACGATATTTTCCGTGAATATCTGGATAAATTTATGATTGTGTATTTGGATGATATTTTGGTTTTTTCTGATGACTGGGAGTCTCATGTTCAGCAGGTCAGGAAGGTGTTTCAGGTCCTGCGGGCCAATTCCTTGTTTGTAAAAGGCTCAAAGTGTCTCTTTGGAGTCCAGAAGATTTCTTTCTTGGGGTATATTTTTTCCCCTTCTACTATTGAGATGGATCCCGTCAAGGTTCAGGCTATTTGTGACTGGACGCAGCCTACATCTCTTAAGAGTCTACAGAAGTTCTTGGGCTTTGCTAATTTCTATCGTCGTTTTATAACTAATTTTTCTAGTGTTGTTAAGCCTTTGACGGATTTGACTAAAAAGGGTGCTGATGTTGCTAATTGGTCTCCTGCGGCTGTGGAGGCCTTTCAGGAACTTAAGCGCCGGTTTTCTTCTGCTCCTGTGTTGCGTCAGCCAGATGTTTCGCTCCCTTTTCAGGTTGAGGTTGATGCTTCCGAGATTGGAGCGGGGGCGGTTTTGTCACAGAGAAGCTCCGATGGCTCAGTGATGAAGCCATGCGCGTTTTTTTCTAGAAAGTTTTCGCCGGCTGAGCGGAATTATGATGTTGGTAATCGGGAACTTTTGGCCATGAAGTGGGCATTTGAGGAGTGGCGTCATTGGCTAGAGGGTGCTAGACATCGTGTGGTGGTCTTGACTGATCACAAAAATTTGATTTACCTTGAGTCTGCCAGGCGTCTGAATCCTAGACAGGCTCGTTGGTCACTGTTTTTCTCTCGTTTCAATTTTGTGGTTTCATACCTGCCAGGTTCAAAGAATGTGAAGGCGGATGCTCTTTCTAGGAGTTTTGTGCCTGACTCCCTTGGAAATTCTGAGCCCTCTGGTATCCTTAGGGATGGGGTGATTTTGTCTGCTGTCTCCCCAGACTTGCGACGTGCTTTGCAGGAGTTTCAGGCGGGTAAACCTGATCGTTGTCCGCCTGAGAGACTGTTTGTTCCGGATAATTGGACCAGTAGAGTCATCTCCGAGGTCCATTCTTCTGCGTTGGCAGGTCATCCTGGAATATTTGGTACTAGAGACTTGGTGGCCAGGTCTTTTTGGTGGCCTTCCTTGTCGAGGGATGTGCGTTCTTTTGTGTAGTCTTGTGAGGTTTGCGCTCGGGCTAAGCCTTGCTGTTCTCGGGCCAGTGGATTGTTGTCACCTTTGCCTATCCCGAAGAGGCCTTGGACGCACATTTCCATGGACTTTATTTCGGATCTCCCTGTCTCTCAAAAAATGTCCGTCATCTGGGTTGTGTGTGATCGCTTTTCTAAAATGGTTCATCTGGTACCCTTGCCTAAGTTGCCTTCCTCCTCTGAGTTGGTCCCTCTGTTTTTTCAGAATGTGGTTCGTTTGCATGGGATTCCTGAGAACATCGTTTCTGACAGGGGATCCCAGTTTGTGTCTAGATTTTGGCGGACGTTCTTAGCAGTTTGCTAATCGCCGTCGCCGCGTGGGTCCTCGACTTCTTGTTGGTGACTTGGTGTGGTTGTCTTCTCGTTTTGTTCCTATGAAGGTCTCTTCTCCTAAGTTCAAGCCTCGGTTCATCGGTCCCTATAGGATCTTGGAAATTCTTAACCCTGTGTCGTTTCGTTTGGATCTCCCGGCATCGTTTGCTATTCATAATGTGTTCCATCGGTCGTTGTTGCGGAAGTATGAGGTACCTGTTGTTCCTTCGCTTGAGCCTCCTGCTCCAGTGCTGGTGGAGGGAGAATTGGAGTATGTTGTGGAGAAGATCTTGGATTCTCGTGTTTCCAGACGGAAACTCCAGTATTTGGTCAAGTGGAAGGGTTATGGTCAGGAGGATAATTCTTGGGTGGTTGCCTCGGATGTTCATGCTGATGATTTGGTTCGCGCTTTTCATAGGGCTCATCCTGGTCGCCCTGGTGGTTCTCGTGAGGGTTCGGTGACCCCTCCTTAAGGGGGGGGTACTGTTGTGAGTTCTGTTTTTAGGCTCCCTCTGGTGGTTACTGATGGTACTGGGTGACTTGTCTTTCCTGGGTTTCTGGGTTCCACCTGTTCCATCAGCATATGGGAGTTTCCTATTTAACCTGGCTTTGCTGGCATTTCCTCGCCGGTTATCAATGTATCCAGTGTGTCTTGTTACCTCTGCTCCCTGCTCCTAGAACCTTCTGGACAAGCTAAGTTTGGATTTTCCTGTTTTGTGTTTTGCTTAATTTGGTTTTTAGTCCAGCCTGCAGATATGTGATTCTCTGCTGCTGGTTGCTCTAGTGGGCTGAAATTGCTTTTCATGTTTCATTGCTCTCATGGAGCAGAACAATATTGTATCATACAATTATTAGGTTCTGTAGAAGGACGTAGATCTGGGTATTTATTATGATGGAATATAGGCTGAACTGGATGGACAAATGTCTTTTTTCGGCCTTACTAACTATGTTACTATGTTACTATGTTACTATGTACCATGAGTTGGCACATGAGTTCAAGTAATTTCAGGATGGTTTTTTGAAGGGTTTTTCGCTGACCGCGCAGTTCACTTTTGTATCCTCTGCTATCTAGCTTTAGCGGGCCTCATTTTGCTGACACTGTTTTCATACTACGTATGTGCTTTCCTCTCATTTCACCGTCATTATATGTGGGGGGCTGCTATTTGCTGTGGGGTATTTCTCTGGAGGCAAGAGAGGTCTGTGTTTCTTCTGATAGGGGAAGTTAGATCTTCGGCTGGAGCGAGACGTCTAGGATCATCGTAGGCACGTTCCCCGGCTACTTTTATTTGTGTGTTAGGTTCAGGGTCGCGGTCAGCTCAGGTTCCATCGCCCTAGAGCTTGTTTGTATCTGTGCTTGTCATTTTTGTGATCCCCTGCCATTGGGATCATGACAGGTCACTCCTCCAAAATTGCAGGACATGTAGGAGTCAAGAAGACACTTTCTCTGATCTCTCGGTACTACTGGTGGCCATCTCTCCGACAAGACGTCACCAAATTCATCGCTTCTTGTCCTTCTTGTGCAAAAAATAAAGTCCCTAGGCAACTTCCTTCCGGTCTCCTGCATCCTCTGCCTGTGCCTTCCGTTCCTTGGAGTCATATAGCTATGGACTTCATCACTGATCTACCTTGTTCCTCGAATTGCTCTGTCATCTTGGTTGTTGTAGATCGGTTCTCTAAGATGGCTCACTTCATCGCTTTACCTGGTCTGCCTTCCGCTCCTGAGTTGGCAAAGATCTTTTTACACCAAATCTTCCGTCTTCATGGTTTTCCACATCATATCGTCTCAGACCGTGGAGTACAATTTACCTCACGTTTTTGGAGAGCTCTCTGCAGTCTATTGAAGGTTAACTTGGACTTTTCTTCCGCCTATCATCCTCAGTCCAACGGACAAGTGGAGCGAATTAATCAAGTTCTGACTACATATCTGCAACATTTCTCCAATGCTCACCAAGATGACTGGGTCTCTCTTCTCCCCTGGGCCGAATTCTCATATAACAATCTTCCCAGCGAGTCTTCCTCCAAAACTCCTTTTTTTGTAGTCTATGGTCAACATCCGAACGTTCCTCTTCCTGTTTCTCTTTCCTCGGGGGTACCGGCAGCAGATTTCTTGTCCCGGGAATTCTCTACAATTTGGAATGAGACCAAGGTGGCTCTTGAGAGAGCTAGCCTTAATATGAAAAAGTTTGTTGACAAGAGGCGTTTGGATGCTCCGCCATATTCTCCGGGTGATAAAATTTGGCTTTCCTCTCGCTATATCAAGCTTAAAATTCCCTCTTGCAAACTGGGTCCCCGCTATATTGGTCCTTTTCCCATCTTGAGTCGCATTAATGATGTCTCTTATAAGTTGAAGCTGCCTGCCTCTTTGCGCATTCCCAATGCCTTCCATGTGTCTCTTCTCAAACCTGCAGTCTTTAATCGCTTTCACTCCGCTACCTCTCCCTCTCCTCAGCTCTGTACTTCTGATGGAGTCTTTAATGTTAAAGATATTCTTGCCAAAAAGGTAGTCAGGGGTAAAACCTACTTTTTGATTGATTGGGAGGGATTTGGTCCTGAGGAGAGGTCCTGGGAACCTCGAGAGAACATCAATGCTCCTCTCATCATGAAAAGATTTCTTTCTAGCCTTAAGAAGAGGGGGACTAAGGAGGGGGGTACTGTTACGATCGCTGCGCATACTTACCCGGCTTCTCACATCCCTCGGCGCACTCGCTCTCCTGTCCAGCGCCGCTCTGCTTCCTCCTTCGCCGGCTCTCGGCGTCCAGTCTCCCTGCGCATGCGCAGTCGCGTCTCCTCCGCTGCTGAGCCCTCTGGGAGGTCGCGACCCGGTGGCTCCGCCCCAACATGGCGGCGCCCATCGGGTATTTCTTCCCGGCGTCTCCCTAGGTAAGACGCCTTTGCTTTGTAGGTGCACTGTCTGCCGTCAGTGTCCCTATGTCCTAGGCTCCCTTTCGCCATTCCTGTTTCCCTGCTCAGTCTTCGCTTTGTTTCAGTGTTTTGTCCTGCCAAGTTCCGTGTTCCTGCTGTGTTCCACCAAGTTCCGTGTTCCTGCTGTGTTCCACCAAGTTCCGTGTTCCTGCCGTCTTCTGCCAAGTTCCGTGTTCCTGCTGTGTTCCACCAAGTTCCGTGTTCCTGCCGTCTTCTGCCAAGTTCCGTGTTCCTGCTGTGTTCCACCAAGTTCCGTGTTCCTGCTGTCTTCCACCAAGTTCCGTGTTCCTGCCGTCTTCTGCCAAGTTCCGTGTTCCCGCTGTATTCCACCAAGTTCCGTGTTTCTGCCGTCTCCTGCCAAGTTCCGTGTTCCTGCCGTCTCCTGCCAAGTCCTGTGGTCCAGCCTTGCCCGTCATCGCCTGTGTTCCTGTCTTTATCAGTTAAGTCCTGTTTTCCTATTATTCCCCATCATTCTAATAGCTCTGTAGTCTCTATCTTGGGTCGTCCCTTTGGCTCTAGCTGTTGTGTCTCCATTCCCCCGAGGTCCTGCTCCTAACGCTCCCTGTATAGGGGGTGACTCCATCTGGTCCGCTCGACCCCGGGGGCTCTAGAGTCACGACCCAGAGGGTCCACTCTTAGATTTCAGTTCGAATCCTTACAACAGGTAGATAGACAGATAATAGATAGATAGATATGAGATAGATAGATGATAGATAGATAGATAGATAGATAGATAGATATGAGATAGATAGATAGATAATAGATAGATAGATGATATATAGATAGATAGATAGATAGATAATAGCCAAAAATAGGGCAGCACACCAAATGTAGATTGCAGCGCCCCAGAGTCCTGGTCGTTGCAGTATTGTCATTCTTCCACCAGGGGGAGTGATGTTACGTCTGATGGCACCGAAGGAGTTCACCCTACCAGGTATCACAAGACCCACAGCACACTTCACACTCCAGGTCACCAGGGGGAGCAAGGGTTCTATCTATTAGGCCACTCCTCACATTAGGTAAAACTGGTGGGTTGGATAGGAAGTGGGGCAGAAGCTGAAAGGAGTCAGAGGAGGAGAGGAGAGAAGCTGACTAGAGGGAGAAGCTAGCTGGGCTCAGCCCAGGAAATACCTGTCAGGCAGACAGAGGAAAAGGAAAGAACATCAGAGGCTCAGCAAGGAAGAAAGACACGGAGCTGCACCTGCAACCCATGCGGCAGCATCCTAAGAAAGGACACGAGAGGAATTGGGTTGTAGGGAGTGAGACACGAAGTCATGGCAAAGGAGAATAGAAAACCAGAAGGAGTCCTGTCCTGTGAGAGGCTGCCTCTTTCTGGAGCGCGGGCCAGTGGCCGGAACACCGAGGGAGTAATAGACTCTATGCTTTACTTCAGAGACCGGCAGGGCAGTCAATTTCAAGTTGGCTGTCCGACCTAAGAACCTAAGCAGACAAGGTGGCAACGTGGAGGAGGGGCGACACTAGGGCCCCTATAAAATAGCCTCAGGCCACCACCATCATACGGGTTTGACCAATCCATCTGGGGGACCGAGAGAACAGATAACATCTACAAAAGTTGTGAGGACCTTTCCGAGTTGTTCACCAGGGGGGACTACAACGCCCGAGCGCTAGTAGGAAGGCTACTGATTTCCACCTCGATAAGGGGACTCTGGAAGTGTCATCAGACCGGCTGGACTCTGTCTACCCTGTAATCCGGCACTCTGGACTGCGGATGCAAAAGCCTTCAGTAAAAGTAAAGAGACTGCGTCCTTTGTGTCCTCGTTATTAACTGCGCCTCACACCATCACCATCTACACCTCTGGGAAGCCCTGGGGATATACTTCACCTGTGGGAAGGTATACCATCTAGCTGCCATAACATCACCCCAGAGGACCCCTAAGCAGCGTCGGTCACCCTGACCGAATACCACAGGTGGCGTCACGAACACTACCGTTATCTACAAACTCTGCCTATTATTTGGGCGCCCCTCATAGGGCCACGGTCCGGGTCGGGCCACCGTGACATCCTCGCTGAAGGAACTGAAGGACCCGGTACCGAGTACCCCATTGCCCTTACGTACGTGGGGGCGCAGCAAAGATAATAGATGGATTTTTATGCTTGCAGAGTTTTTTTGTGACCACCTTGAGGGCTCTGCCCCCTATTGATGTGCGCTGCTTCATCCTTTCCATTTTTTGGTAAATGGACTATTTACCATTATTACATTTCTGTGTTTTCATTTCCGCCTCCTTTGATGGTATTATACCAGGATACAGTCTCAGGTTGCTGTCAGTTAGAACACAAAAGCTTCTTCTCTTTGTACAAAATGCAGATTTTCCTCAGCAGCAGCGATTACACAGGCACCTACCAAACAGTACAAGGTCAAGTGATTAAAATAAAATAGAATTTTTTTTTTCCAGGCAAGTCTTAAAGTGTTTGTCTTGTAGGATGAGTTGTGCTGGAGGAGACTCCACTCCACAATTGTTTGCAAACAGAGAAATTGAGGTCACAGTCTTTTTGTCGCAGTAATGTCACCTCACATCCAGGGACAAGTCACTAGTTCTTGCTGTGATCGGGAACAAAAGCCTCCAAGATTTCTAGTACCTGCTACACAGCAATGAATGCAACCCAATTGACAGCACTTTATTCTGTTAACCCCTAACGCTCATGTTTGCATTTGACATGATGCAACCACAGCAAAAAAATAAAATATTTATGCTAAATAAGAAATATTTGGACATATGTACGTTTCTCATTTATTTTAAAGGTATGGATATATTTTATAATCTAATTTTCTCTTTGACTGAAAAGTGGGTGTGGTCAAAAATAAGTTAATTATATATTTCCTATAGACCCCATTCTCGAGGAGCTTATGGTCCAATTCCACTACAATCTAACTTATGGAAAACCAGTATTTATTTAGGAAGAAAATATGATCCTATCGCTTTTATCTTATCGATTTTCCTTTTTTTCCTATTATTTTCTCCTACCTAGAAATGAACTGGGCCAAAAGTTCATAATTATATATTTATTATAGACTCCACCCTAGAGGAGCCTGCATTCCAATTCAACGACACTCTAAATAAAGGAAAACCAATATTTATTTAGGAAGAACACACAATTATATAAATCTTATTATTCATTTTTTTCTCAGCTATTTTCTTTTATTTTAGAGATAGGTGGGGTGAAAAGAAATTGAATTATACATTTATTATAGACTCCACCCTAGAGGAGCCTGCATTCTAATTCTAAATAATCTAAATAAAGGAAAACCAATATTTACTTAGGAAGAACATACACTTATATCAATCTATTATCCTTTCTTTTCTCAATTACTTTCTTTTGTTTTAAAGCTGGGTGGGGTGAAATGAAATTTAATTATACATTTATTATAGACTCCACCCTAGAGGAGCCTGCATTCTAATTCCACTACAATTGAAATAAAGGAAAAGCAATATTTATTTAGGAAGAACATACACTTAAATCAATCTATTATTCATTTTTTTCTTAATTATTTCCATTTATTTTAGAGCTAGTTGGGGTAAAAAGAAATGCAATTATATATTTATTATAGACCCCACCCTAGAGGAGATTGTGTTTTAATTTCACTACAGTCTAATTCAAGGAAAACCAATATTTATTTAAAAAGACCGTGCAGCCTAGTTTTTCTCATCTATTTTACACTTTTCTCTATTACTTTGTTTTACTTTAGAAGTAGGTTGGGTGAAAAGTAATTTGATTATACATTTATAATACACTCAGCTCTAGAAGAGCTTGTGTTCTAATTCTACAACAATCCAAGCAATAATTATTTTGGAAGAACATACACTCCTATTTTCCTATTTTCATTCATCTCTTTTACAGTTTTCTCTGATGTTTTCTTTTATTTCCCAAGTGGGTTGGGTCAAAAGTAATTTCATTATACATTTGTTATAGATCCCGCCCCAGAGGAGCGCACATTTTAATTTCTATTTAAGGCCATGATTCAAGTGCTGCAACAGGTTCAAAAGTGAATCCACTCATACAGATGTCATACGTTGCCGAGTATCATGGCAAATGTTCTTTCCATTCTAATGTCAGCAGTGCTACACTTCTTCTGTACATTATTATAATAATAAACTAGACAGATTATAAAATGATCTCACGAAGAGGTCTTCTTTGACTACTAATCAGTTGAGAACATATTGACAAGACAGATGATCTTCCTTGGTTTTTGTCATTTCCCTGAATCAGCTTCACTTTGATCAAGTCAGAAGATCGTCATATAGGATCCATTCCTCCATTGACAGAAGCTAATTAGCAGAAACTTTGACACCATCTGTCTGCTAGAGTTTGACTAACATACTCACCTGCAGTCAGCGGGTCATAATACAAAGAGTTGTAGCCTAGAGCTGTCATGTGTCTCTCTATGACCATGAGACAATAACGAGACGTGGCAGAGCTCTTTCCCACAGTGCCATCTTTGCACACACAGCAAAGTTTTGTTTTTGTGTCTTCATTCAATTTACATGAGTCTTGTATTTAGGTCACAAAAAAACTTTAAAAAAGATAATTTCCAAACATATAAATAGGATAAAGCATAATCTCCAAAATTTCTATTAATGAGAGAAAGCAGCTTTGGCAGCTGGTGTTATTTCTGGCCATAGCTGTGACCCGTTGTATCTAATACTTACTACTTATATACCAGACAAGTAAGCAGGGGTAGCTTGGCCTACTGAAGGATTTCTGGTCCTCTACTTGAACTGTCCAAAACCATAAGTTCTGATCTAATAATATGCCACAGCCAAAATAAGGGACATGGCTTTATAACTCCATTACAGACAGCATTACTGGGGTACATACATGACAACTTTATTAGAGACCGTACCAACATGCATGCCAGAATCCACCCCTGAACTTTGTCAGGCAGGTCCTATTTAAGTGATTTCTTGATTGAGAACAGTTGTGGCAGTAATCAGGCCTGGGTGTGAGTAGGGAATTTGAACTCAGCTTCCCAAAAATGTGATAAACCACAGTTAATTTATGTTTTAAAGGGGGGGGGGAGTGGAGGGAAAATCACCTTTCCACACAGGGCCACTCAGGTTTGGATTTATTTTCCCCTTAATAATAAAGACCTTCATTTATAAACTGCATTTTGTATTTTCTTGTGGTGGTATCTTTGTCTAGTATTTAAATTTTTTTGGCGATCTGGAACATTTAAATGTGAAAAACATGTAAAAGAATAGGAAATCAGGAAGGGGGGCAAATAGTTTCTCACATAAGTGTATGTCTGGATGCTACTGCTGGGTCTGAAGACATAACAAATAAATCATTGTGGTAGCTCTGAACTGTTACTTTAACAGCAATCAAACTCATGGAAAACCAATATTTATTTAGGAACAAGATTCACTCCTATCTATCAACTTTCCTTTATCTATTTCCTTTTTTCTTTCAGAAATGGGTGAGGCTAATTTAGATATTTACTACAGACCCCGCCCCAGAGGAGCTTACATTCTAATTTTGCTACATTATCTACACTCATACCCATGTTCTATAAATAGTGGTGGTGTGCGTTTAGACCTTTAGTTCTTGGGAATCCATCGAGTACCGTATTACTGTGGTATAAACTTGCCAACTTTTATAAATCCCTTCCCGGAAGATAAGGAATTGGAATTTTCACTTAAATAAACACACTCCTTTTCTTAAAGACTATGCATACATTTATATCACATTCTCATCCCCTAAATATATGTCTAGATGCCAAGACCAACTCTGAAAACATTGCAGGAGCTCCATCCTTTGGACGGAGCGTGTAGCACCCAGGAGATTTGGAAAGTCTTCTGAGAGTTTCCACTCGTGAGGGACCCACTAAACATCTCTGGAGATATGGTAAGTGGACATTCTGTGCTATATAGAATCACATTTTAAGTTAGGGTCCATGCACAGGGCAGTGCTATAGATTGATATTGTGCAGTTCCATAGTATGTGGCGTAGAGACCGCTGTGGGTCCACACTGAGCCAAGTCTCATTTTTAATGTGAAGTATTTGAACACACTGCTTAAGAAGTGGGCATATGTTACATATACACTGATGTATATGCTTTCCCCTGTACCCGAAGTCCGCTGCCTCGGAGTAACCTTCGACTCTGCCCTGTCCTTCAAACCACACATCCAAGCTCTTTCCACCTCCTGTCGCCTCCAGCTCAAAAATATCTCCAGGATCCGTCCCTTCCTCAACCCCCAATCTACTAAAATGCTTGTGCACGCCCTCATCATTTCCCGCCTTGACTACTGCAACATCCTTTTCTGTGGCCTCCCTGCTAACACCCTTGCACCTCTCCAGTCCATCCTTAACTCTGCTGCCCGACTAATCCATCTCTCTCCTCGCTACTCCTCCGCTTCCCCCCTCTGCAAATCTTTTCACTGGCTCCCATTCCCTCAGCGTATCCAGTTCAAATTGCTAATACTGACCTACAAAGCCATCCACACTGTCTCCTCCATATATCTCTGAACTAATCTCTCGATATCTTCCCTCACGTGATCTCCGGTCCTCCCAAGACCTCCTTCTCTCCTCCACACTTATTCGCTCCTCATCCAATCGCCTCCAAGACTTCTCCCGAATATCCCCCATCCTCTGGAACTCTCTGTCCCAACATGTCCGACTATCAACCACAGTCAGATCCTTCAGACGGAACCTGAAAACCCATCTCTTCAGGAAAGCCTACAGCCTGCACTGACACCGCTGCTGCCTCATCACTATCGAAGCTACCGCCTCACCAATGCCGGAGCTGCCGCCTCACCAACACCGGAGCTACCGCCTCACCAACACCGGAGCTCCTGCAACCCTCAACCTACTGTCTCCTTCCCCATAATCCTGTAGAATGTAAGCCCGCAAGGGCAGGGTCCTCGCCCCTCTGTATCAGTCCGTCATTGTTAGTTTGTTTACTGTATGTGATATTTGTAACTTGTATGTAACCCATTCTCATGTACAGCACCATGGAATCAATGGTGCTATATAAATAAATAAATAATAATAATAATAATGTACAGAGTATAATATGGGCCCATAGGTGTCCTGAGTGTGACATTATATAATTATATACCATTGTCCTGGAGATCATGACATCACATACTGTACATACAAGTATACAAGCAGCTGCTAATGATTATGATGTCAAAGAGTTAGGTAACCCCTGACTGGGCATTATGACATCACATATATAACAATAGATGAGCAGCTGATACTGATTATAGCATTATAACTTTAAAAGGATTGTGCCATATTTCACCTGCCAAAATATTTATATGTGCATGTAGCTCTTGCATAAACCAAATTTATCTATACATTTAGCTAGACAGATGTTACTGAAAAATTGCAGTTTGGATCAATATTCAAATGAACCCAAAGTGCTTTTGGAGTGTGAAAGCACTTCCCAAGCCTCTGCTCACCCCAGCTCTGATCCCCGCCCAACGCTGACTTCTGCTTGACTGGCAGCTTCTTTTCTGACTGCAAGCAAAGGAACTGTCAGTCAAGCAGCAGAAGGCAATGCTGGGGAGAGCCAATGCTTGGGAAGTGCTTCCACATGCCTAAAGCACTTCAGTCTCATTTGCATATTGATTCAAACAGCGATTTCACCGTAATGGAGGAACAGACAGGTTAAAGGTATGGATTGACTTGTTCTAGGGGGTGAAATCCTGGAAAGAAGATTCCCTTTCAAGGCCATGAAACTTTGCAATCATTCATTCCAGTTGTATATTTTGAATCCCTTTTAAGGGACCCCTGCCTGAGCATAATGACATCATACATATAACAGCTTAAAAACAGCTGCTGATGTTTATGATGTCATATAGTTACAGGACCACCGTTTGGTAATTAAAGACCTATATTGCAGTATTTCATCAGTTGCTAGTGATTATGATGTCATAGAGGCTGGCCATGACAAGATGATGCCACAGAATCATTAATGTACATAAGGCTCCACTTATAATCAGTGATAATAATACATTTTATTCCTACATTGTTCAGGCCTCATGATCTTTGAGATCTTATGTTCTATTGTGGAAATTACCTTGCAAATTGTCTTTTGCCTTGGCGTCCATTACAGCAAGACATAGCATTACTTGGCTCTTCAGTCCTGTCGTAACAATCTATATATATAATTGTCTAAGGGGCACTTCCATCTGTCTGTCTGTCACGGAAATCCCGCGTCGCTGATCACAGCCCGTATGAGAATTAGTCCCTCCCTACTTCCATCCAGTCAGTGCCCGGCGCCCGCTCCATACTCCCCTCCAGTCAGCGCTCACACAGGGTTAATGGCAGCGTTAACGGACCGTGTTATGCCGTGGTGTAACGCACTCCATTAACGCTGCTAATAACCCTGTGTGACCAACTTTTTACTATTGATGCTGCCTATGCAGCATCGATAGTAAAAAAATCAAATGTTAAAAATAATAAAAAAATAAAAGAACTGCTATTCTCACGTTTCGTCGCGAGACCGCTAAGTCATATGGGTAATTTCGCAATGCATCTCTGGGAACGGAAGCTGGTAGCAGCCACGCGCGCATCGGGACAGCTTCGCTGGATGCAGGAGGGTGAGTATATAACTATTTTTTATTTTAATTATTTTTTTAACAGGGATATGGTGCCCACACTGCTATATACTACGTGGGCTGTGTTGTATACTGCGTGACTGCTGTATACTACGTGGGCAGTGTTATATACTGCGTGGGCTGTGTTATATACTGCGTGAGCTGTGCTATATATTATGTGGGCTGTGTTATATACTGCGTGGCTGCTATATACTTCGTGGGCAGTGTTATATACTACATGGGCAGTGTTATATACTGCGCGGCCTGTATTATATACTGCGTGGCCTGTGTTATATACTGCATGGTTGTGTTATATACTGCGTGGGCTGTTATATACTGCGTGGGCTGTTATATACTGCGTGGGCTGTGTTATATACTGCGTGGGCTGTGTTATATACTGCGTGGGCTCTGTTATATACTGCGTGGGCTGTGCTATACATTACGTGGGCTGTGTTATATACTGCCTGGGCTGTGCTATATACTACGTGGGCTGTGCTATATACTACGTGGGCTGTGCTATATACTACGTGGGCTGTGCTATATATTACGTGGGCTGTGTTATATACTGCGTGGCCTGTGCTATATACTGTGTGGGCTGTGCTATATACTACGTGGGCTGTGTTATATACTGCGTGGCTGCTATATACTACGTGGCTCCTATATACTACGTGGCCTGTGCTATATACTATGTGGCTGCTATATACATACATACATACATACATACATTTTCTAGAATACCCGATGCGTTAGAATTGGGCCACCATCTAGTCCATAATATTGAGCAACTAGAAAGGTGAATATATGGATTTTGGCTTCCTCTGACAAAGGGTCAGTGAGAACCTATAAACCTCTCCCTCGTTATTTTGGAAGCTTGTGACCATATTGCCTCAGTAATTTCTTCATCCCCACATCTGGAATGTATAACGCTCACAGATGGTGCCGCGGCTGCAGACTGTTATTGGTCTTTGTGAATCTTCTGGTGTGGCCCGTTAGCTAACCTCTATAATACATAATTAGTGGTGTCTGTAATGAGGTATTCTCAGCTTGATGAAAATTAGAGGAATGTTAGAGTGAGGACGGAAAGACTCAACCATTTGTAATGAATAGTGACAGGTCTGAAGATTACTATCCAGTCCATGCTTAAACAAACAGTGGGTGACATTTGTGAAAACTGACACCTACCAAAACATCTGCAGACTAGAATCTTTCTATATCAAAACAATAACATTTCCACAAAATCCCCGCAACCCTCAACACCAGATTCTCATGTGAAGAACTTTTCCACCTAAAGTGATAACCAATATCAGGACCACCCTCTGAAGTACTTTGTGAGGGCGCCATTCAGCCATATAGTTACTTCTTGGACACTTGAGGTCACATCAAAGAGGTTGTCACCTCTCCAGAGGAGCATCCATTTTGTAATGGGGATAAAAGTGACCACTGTGGTTAAAAGTTCCTCATTCTGTGGGTCTCTGTGGGTCTCAGTGGGCAGACCTCCACTGATCAATAAATTATCACCTATCTTGTGCATGTGAGAAAACTTGAGATGGGTGAACTTATTCCAGTGAAATTTAATTCTCGAATTTTACAAAACTACACATTCTGTAGAATGTGGATTTTTTAGTTGGGCCCTCAAAAATTCAGCAAAATGCTGGCCAACTGTGGCCCCATCTTACTATACAGTAGAGGGCCAATAGAAGGGTAAAAAGGAAAAGAAATGCACCTCACCGCTCACCTCGCTGGTCACTCCCTCTGCTTCTTGTCAGCTGTCCACTCCTTCACACCTCTCTAATGTTGCATCTCTGGCCTGATGTTCACTCTAGGTCGGGGCTTCCAGTCGCAAACATGCCCCGGACGGTACTGTTCATACTTCAGGGCCTACTTGTGGTAAGAAGTCCTGGCATACAGTGAACGCCGGAATGCATGCAGTGAACACCGGACCGGAGATGTGACACAATGGAGATATTAAGGACTGGATGACAGGCAGACAGAAGTGGAAGCTCTCGGAGAGGTGAGCGGTGAGATATGTTTTTGTTTGCATTTTACATTTTGCCGGGCTGCCAGCTCTGACCTCTGTTCACTATCCAGTCCTCCGTTCCTCTGTCTCGCCACATCTACAAGCCGGTACTCACTCTAGGCCTCTGCTTCTGGCTCTTAGCAGGAGTTCACTGTGACGTGACGGAGGCACAGTGGACCGGATAATGGGCAGGGAGCAGTGAAAGTGGCCGGAGTGCTGAGCAGTGAGAAGAGTACAGGTTTTTTTTGCTATTTTTTACATCTTACGTTTATGATGCCTAGGGGAGAGAATAATAAGGGACAATAAATTTGCAGAGAATAGCTTGTTTGTGAATCACATTCCCCAGAAAAAATACTCCTATTGCTGACATAGCAAAACAGAATCGATCTCATCTTCATCTTCTGACAATTGTATAGGGGAGGGACAGCAGGATAACCGGAGGTCAGCGGTAGGGACAAGAAAGAAAGTGTGCGGAGATACAAGACAGTTATTCAGCTGCCATTTTTGAGACTAGAGAGAACTCCACCAACTTGTTCTATTATTGGTTGTACTCTAGCTGGTGGGCAGGGTCCGTCATGCTGCTGGTCCCATGCTCATCGATGTTCTTCTCGTGCTCTTCTGTCACATCCTCCTCTGGTTGGGACTATTGGTACTTGATTCTTATCTGCCGCCCACTCAGACCTTAAGACTGACCATGGTATTGGGTAAATTGTAACTGTCACAACCTTGGCTAGCCAGACTACGCTCCACAGATCTTGTCTCAGACTTGCATCTAGGGTTATTCTATCTGTCAACTGTTGCTTTAAACAACTTCTCTGAGATTGCGTTCTCGGAAACCCTGCAGAGATGTCCAGATCCCTGTGCAATGGTTTTAGGTTGAGTAAGAAGTGGCCACGTATTTCCCCCACTCCTCAGTTTAGCCCAAGCCAAGTTCATTGCATCTCAAAAGGTTGCCTACAACCAGGTGGGCCTTATGTTAGTGTCCTAAGAGATTTGATAATTGACATCATTGTTGCACCCAACGTCATACAACATATGTTCACCAGAAGGGGGAAAAAGAGGTAATTATTGGGGATGAGCAAAAAGATTCGGATGACCCTGGTCCATGCGTTGTGTCACCACGATGATGGCACACTGAGCCACCTAATCAGTAGAGGAGATGAAGATGCCAGAAGGTGGGAGGAGGTTCATGGGGATCTTTTACGGTGGCCATGGAATAGGGACATGTCCGCAGGATCAGCATTCTGAAAATCTTTTTGTTTATTTTTAGTAGTTATAGGTGTTAGGCAAGATTACAAGATATGTAAAATGGGTCATATTAGCGCAGGAATGTTCCGTGGATGATGTGTGGAATAAATAATGTCACATCACAAAATTATGTTATTTTTCCTAAGAAGGTCTTCTAATTAGCATCAATGGCTATGAAGGTCCACACATTTTTTTCATTGGTCCCACGTATCTGAAATAAAAATGAAGCAGTTTTGCAAATGGACTCTATTTTTCTTCCATTGCTCAACCTGCTAAAAAAAAAATACAAAATACAAAGCTGGGATAAAAAGGAGAAATCCTCTGATCTTTTATCATCGCTGACATTCTTTTCATGAAACAATTCTAGTTCATGACTTGTGTCTTTTGTTTAACAGCGTCACGTCTAAGGTCAAGTTCCATGTAGTATTTGTGCCAAAATGTAACCTTTCCTAAACACAAAAGAAGGAAAGACCAAGAAGTCAGAGATCTGGCAGAGTTTACAGTCAAAAAGCGTAGTGTGTGCGTAATGCTGTGCAACTTCCCCTAAGAAGTTTTTTTTAATGTAGCAATGACAGATAAGACAACCTTATATTCATGGCACGCTACGGGACACAACTATTTAGAGTGATTCGTGGTCTGAAATCGACCTGCTGTCTTACCATTTACCATTGTGGTTAACTGCAGTCCTAATGACGGACACATCTGATACTGAGCCCTTATAATACAGTCAGATTCCCAAAATGCAAACTTCCAAAACAAGCTCCGTACAGTCTCTGAACCAACCAAAACAAAGGCTTAGAGATTTCAGCTCTGAAGCAAGTATAATTGTAAATGCAGCGTGAATAAATGGTAAACACATGCAGTACAAGATCACTGAAAAAATATATTGACAAAGTTACTGATTATTCTAATGTTTCTGCTCAGTTTTAAGTGGAGCAAAATCACATGCGGACCTAGGGAAGATCAAAAAGCAGATTCATGACAAAAACTCATGGATTTCTGCTTCTAATTCCACTTCAATTTGTTGTATTTTGCAACATGAAAACTTTGTTGCCTGGACAAATAAGAATTGTGGAAAATATTTTCCCATGCTACATTATCAGCATTACCTTTCATTGTGCCTGTTCCAAACAGTTAGAAACAGCCTCATAGCATTACACCCCAAAATTTCACAATAGGAACTATGCATTTTAAGTAGCCTTCTCCAGGCACTGTCCAAATCAAGTATCACCAATTATACTATTACATAGTAAAATATGATTTATCATTCTACAAAACAAGTTTGCACTGCTCCAGAGTCCAGTG
This sequence comes from Ranitomeya imitator, assembly GCF_032444005.1. NCBI lineage: Eukaryota > Metazoa > Chordata > Amphibia > Anura > Dendrobatidae > Ranitomeya > Ranitomeya imitator. The sequence continues at coordinate 26,295,574 of NC_091288.1, forward strand.
ATGACGGCTTTACACCGCTCCATCCGACACTCGGCATTGTGCTTGGTGATGTACGGCTGCATGAAGCTGCTCGGCCATGAAGCTCCCGGCGGGGGGCGGTGTTTCTGCTGAGGTTAACCCCTTTCTGCCATTAGACGTGGGGGGAGCGCGGCCGATCGCGGCCGGGTGTCAGCTGCTTATCGCAGCTGACATCCGGCACTATGTGCCAGGAGCGGTCACGGACCGCCCCCGACACATTAACCCCCGGCACACCGCGATCAAACATGATCGCGATGTGCCGGCGGTGCAGGGAAGCATCGCGCAGGGAGGGGGCTCCCTGCGGGCTTCCCTGAGCCCCCCGCAGCAACGCGATGTGATCGCGTTGCTCCGGGGGTCTCCGACCTCCCTCCCTGCATCAAGTCCCGGATCCAATATGGCCGCGGATCCGGGTCCTGCAGGGAGGGAGGTGGCTTACCAAGTGCCTGCTCAGAGCAGGCACTTGGTAACGCTGCACTGCTCTCAGACAGGTCGGTGATCTGTCAGAGTGCTGTGCAAACTGGCAGATCACCGATCTGTATTGTCCCCCCCTGGGACAAAGTAAAAAAGTAAAAAAAAAAATTTTTACAAGTGTGTAAAAAAAAAAAAAAAAATCCTAAATAATGAAAAAAAAAAAAAAATACTATTCCCATAAATACATTTCTTTATCTAAATAAAAAAAAAACCAATAAAAGTACACATGTTTAGTATCGCCACGTCCGTAACGACCCGACCTATAAAACTGGCCCACTAGTTAACCCCTTCAGTAAACACCGTAAGAAAAAAAAAAAAAACCGAGGCAAAAAACAACGCTTTATTATCATACCGCCGAACAAAAAGTGGAATAACACGCGATCAAAAAGACAGATATAAATAACCAGGGTACCGCTGAAAGCGTCATCTTGTCCCGCAAAAAATGAGCCGCCATACAGCATCATCAGCAAAAAAAAAAAAAAGTTATAGTCCTGAGAATAAAGCGATGCAAAAATAATAATTTTTTCTATAAAATAGTTTTTATCGTATAAAAGCGCCAAAACTTAAAAAAATGATATAAATGAGGTGTCGCTGTAATCGTACTGACCCGAAGAATAAAACGGCTTTATCAATTTTACCAAACGCGGAACGGTATAAACGCCTCCCCCAAAAGAAATTCATGAATAGCTGGTTTTTGGTAATTCTGTCTCACAAAAATCGGAATAAAAGGCGATCAAAAAATGTCACGTGCCCGAAAGTGTTACCAATAAAAACGTCAACTCGTCCCGCAAAAAACAAGACCTCACATGACTCTGTGGACTCAAATATGGAAAAATTATAGCTCTCAAAATGTGGTAACGCAAAAAATATTTTTTGCAATAGAAAGCGTCTTTCAGTGAGTGACGGCTGCCAATCATAAAAATCCGCTAAAAAACCCGCTATAAAAGTAAATCAAACCCCCCTTCATCACCCCCTTAGTTAGGGAAAAATTAAAAAAATGTATTTATTTCCATTTTCCCATTAGGGTTAGGGCTAGGGTTAGGGTTAGGGCTAGGGTTAGGGCTAGGGTTAGGGCTAGGGTTAGGGCTAGGGTTAGGGCTGAGGTTAGGGCTAGGGTTAGGGTTAGGGTTAGGGCTATGGTTAGGGTTAGGGCTAGGGTTAGGATTAGGGTTAGGGCTAGGGCTAGGGTTAGGGCTAGGGCTAGGGTTAGGGCTAGGGTTAGGGCTAGGGTTAGGGCTAGGGTTATGGTTAGGGCTAGGGTTAAGGCTACAGTTAGGGTTAAGGCTACAGTTAGGGTTAAGGCTACAGTTAGGGTTAAGGCTACAGTTAGGGTTAGGGTTTGGATTACATTTGCGGTTGGGAATAGGGTTGGGATTAGAGTTAGGGGTGTGTCAGGGTTAGAGGTGTGGTTAGGGTTACCGTTGAAATTAGAGTTAGGGGTGTGTTTGGATTAGGGTTTCAGTTATAATTGGGGGGTTTCCACTGTTTAGACACATCAGGGGCTCTCCAAACGCAACATGGCGTCCGATCTCAATTCCAGCCAATTCTGCGTTGAAAAAGTAAAACAGTGCTCCTTCCCTTCCGAGCTCTCCCGTGTGCCCAAACAGGAGTTTACCCCAATATATGTGGTATCAGCGTACTCAGGACAAATAGGAAAACAACTTTTAGGGTCCAAGTTCTCCTGTTACCCTTGGGAAAATACAAAACTGGGGGCTAAAAGATAAGTTTTGTGGGAAAAAAAGATTTTTTTAATTTTCACGGCTCTGCGTTATAAACTGTAGTGAAATACGTGTGGGCTCAAAGTTCTCACAACACATCTAGATAAGTTCATGGGGGGGTCTAGTTTCCAATATGGGGTCACTTGTTGGGGGTTTCTACTGTTTAGGTACATCAGGGGCTCTGCAAACGCAATGTGACGCCTGCAGACCATTCCATCTAAGTCTGCATTCCAAATGGCGCTCCTTCCCTTCCGAGCCCTCCCATGCGCCCAAACGGTGGTTCCCCTCCACATATGGGGCATCAGCGCACTCAGGACAAATTGGACAACAAATTTTGGGGTCCAATTTCTCCTGTTACCGTCGAGAAAATACAAAACTGGGGGCTAAAAAATAATTTTGGGGGGAATTTTTCTTTTTATTTTCATGGCTCTGCGTTAGAAACTGTAGTGAAACACTTGGGGGCTCAAAGTTCTCACAACACATCTAGATAAGTTCCTTGGGGGGTCTAGTTTCCAATATGCGGTCACTTGTGGGGGGTTTCTATTGTTTAGGTACATTAGGGGCCCTGCAAACGCAATGTGACGCCTGCAGACCATTCCATCTAAGTCTGTATTTGAAATGGCGCTCCTTCCCTTCCGAGCCTTCCCATGCGCCCAAACGATGGTTCCCCCCCACATATGGGGTATCAGCGCACTCAGGACAAATTGCACAACAAATTTTGGGGTCCAATTTCTCCTGTTCCCCTCGGGAAAATACAAAACTGGGGGCTAAAAAATAATATTTGTGGGAAAAAAAATTTGTTTTATTTTTACGGCTCTGCATTATAAACTTCTGTGAAGCTCTTGGTGGGTCAAAGTGCTCACAACACATCTAGATAAGTTCCTTAGGGGGTCTACTTTCCAAAATGGTGTCACTTGTGGGGGGTTTCAATGTTTAGGCACATCAGTGGCTCTCCAAACGCAACATGGCGTCTCATCTCAATTCCAGTGAATTTTGCATTGAAAAGTCAAACGGCGCTCCTTCCCTTCTGAGCTCTCCCATGCGCCCAAACAGTGGTTTACCCCCACATATGGGGTATCAGCGTACTGAGGACAAATTGTACAACAACTTTTTGGTTCCAATTTCTTCTCTTACCATTGGGAAAATAAAAAATTGGGGGCGAAAAGATCATTTTTTTTTCACAAAAATGATTTTTTATTTTTACTGTTCTGCATTATAAACTTCTGTGAAGCACTTGGTGGGTCAAAGTGCTCACCATACCTCTAGATAAGTTCCTTAGGGGGTCTACTTTCCAAAATGGTGTCACTTGTGGGGGGTTTCAATGTTTAGGCACATCAGTGGCTCTTCAAACGCAACATGGCGTCCCATCTCAATTCCTGTCAATTTTGCATTGAAAGGTCAAACGGCACTCCTTCCCTTCCGAGGTCTCCCATGCGCCCAAACAGTGGTTTACCCCCACATATGGGGTATCAGAGTACTCAGGACAAATTGTGCAACAACTTTTTGGTTCCAAATTCTTCTCTTACCATTGGGAAAATAAAAAATTGGGGGCGAAAAGATCATTTTTTTTACAAAAAATATTTTTTATTTTTACGGTTCTGCATTATAAACTTCTGTGAAGCACTTGGTGGGTCAAAGTGCTCACCACACTTCTAGATAAGTTCCTTAGGGGGTCTACTTTCCAAAATGGTGTCACTTGTGGGGGGTTTCAATGTTTAGGCACATCAGTGGCTCTCCAAACGCAACATGGCGTCCCATCTCAATTCCAGTCAATTTTGCATTAAAAAGTCAAATGGCGCTCCTTCGCTTCCAAGCTCTGTCATGCGCCCAAACAGTGGTTTACCTCCACTTATGTGGTATCAGCGTACTCAGGACAAATTGTACAACAAGGTTTGGGGTCCATTTTCTCCTGTAACTCTTGGCAAAATAAAACAAATTGGAGCTGAAGTAAATTTTTTGTGAAAAAAAGTAAAATGTTAATTTTTATTTAAACATTCCAAAAATTCCTGTGAAACACCTGAAGGGTTAATAAACTTCCTGAATGTGGTTTTGAGAACCTTGAGGGGTGCAGTTTTTAGAATGGTGTCACACTTGGGTATTTTCTATCATATAGACCCCTCAAAATGACTTCAAATGAGATGTGGCCCCTAAAATAAAATGGTGTTGTAAAAATGAGAAATTGCTGGTCAACTTTTAACCCTTATAACTCCCTAACAAAAAAAAATTTTGGTTCCAAAATTGTGCTGATGTAAAGTAGACATGTGGGAAATGTTACTTATTAAGTATTTTGTGTGACATATCTCTGTGATTTAATTGCATAAAAATTCAAAGTTGGAAAATTGCAAAATTTTCAACATTTTCGCCATATTTCCGCTTTTTTCACAAATAATCGCAAGTAATATCAAAGAAATTTTACCACTATCATGAAGTACAATATGTCACGAGAAAACAATGTCAGAATCACCGGGATCTGTTGAAGCGTTCCAGAGTTATAACCTCATAAAGGGACAGTGGTCAGAATTGTAAAAATTGGCCCGGTCCATAACGTGCAAACCACCCTTGGGGGTAAAGGGGTTAATGCCAGAGGAGATCTGGACTCTGCAGTTATGGAGTCAGCAGAGCGGTGGTGACTTTTCTGCACTCTGCTTCTCAGCACTGGGTGACCCCGCTCTGTAACATTACGGGGTCTCCACTTTGTGGCTAAGTTGCTACAGTTCCTTCTACTTTTCAATAATGTCACTCACAGGTGATGGGGGAATATTTAGAAGGGAAGAAATGTCATAAACGGACTTGTTACCCCGGTGGCTCTTATTACAGGACCGCGCTGGTATTAGAGAGCTCTGCACCACCGGCTGTTCTGTCACATGTTACGCAGACAGAATGGCGGGGGGGGGGGAGGAGGTTATACACCGGGGGCATCGGGGCAGGATGTTATACAATGGGGGGACAGTAGGGCCAGATGTTATACACCGGGGGACAAGGGACCCGATGCTATAAACTGGGGTGGGGGTCCAGATGTTATACGCCAGGTCGAGGGACCGAATGTTATACACTGGAGGCGTGAGGCCAGATGTTATACACTGGGCAGAGGGGCCAGATATTATACACCAGGGATGAGGGGTCAGGTGTTATATGCCATGGGGGAGGGGCAGGATGTTATTGACTGAGGATAGTGGGGCCAGATGTTATACACCGGGGTGAGGGGCCAGATGTTATACTCCGATGGCGAGTGGCCGAATGTTATACACAGAGGGCGAGGGGCCGGATGATATATGCTGGGGGGCAAGGGGCCAGATGTTATACGCTAGGGAGCGTGGGGTCAGATGTTATGCACTGGGGTCGAGGGGTCGGATGTTATACACTGGGGGGCGAGGGGCCAGATGTTATACACTGGGGAGCGAGGGGCCAGATGTTATACACTGGGGAGTGAGGGGCCAGATGTTATACACTGGGGGGCGAGGGGTCGGATGTTATGCACTGGGGTGAGGGGCCAGATGTTATACTCCGATGGCGAGTGGCCGAATGTTATACACAGAGGGCGAGGGGCCGGATGATATATGCTGGGGGGCAAGGGGCCAGATGTTATACGCTAGGGAGCGTGGGGTCAGATGTTATGCACTGGGGTCGAGGGGTCGGATGTTATACACTGGGGGGCGAGGGGCCAGATGTTATACACTGGGGAGCGAGGGGCCAGATGTTATACACTGGGGAGTGAGGGGCCAGATGTTATACACTGGGGGGCGAGGGGTCGGATGTTATGCACTGGGGTGAGGGGCCAGATGTTATACTCCGATGGCGAGTGGCCGAATGTTATACACAGAGGGCGAGGGGCCGGATGATATATGCTGGGGGGCAAGGGGCCAGATGTTATACGCTAGGGAGCGTGGGGTCAGATGTTATGCACTGGGGTCGAGGGGTCGGATGTTATACACTGGGGGGCGAGGGGCCAGATGTTATACACTGGGGAGCGAGGGGCCAGATGTTATACACTGGGGAGTGAGGGGCCAGATGTTATACACTGGGGGGCGAGGGGTCGGATGTTATGCACTGGGGTGAGGGGCCAGATGTTATACTCCGATGGCGAGTGGCCGAATGTTATACACAGAGGGCGAGGGGCCGGATGATATATGCTGGGGGGCAAGGGGCCAGATGTTATACGCTAGGGAGCGTGGGGTCAGATGTTATGCACTGGGGTCGAGGGGTCGGATGTTATACACTGGGGGGCGAGGGGCCAGATGTTATACACTGGGGAGCGAGGGGCCAGATGTTATACACTGGGGAGTGAGGGGCCAGATGTTATACACTGGGGGGCGAGGGGTCGGATGTTATGCACTGGGGTGAGGGGCCAGATGTTATACTCCGATGGCGAGTGGCCGAATGTTATACACAGAGGGCGAGGGGCCGGATGATATATGCTGGGGGGCAAGGGGCCAGATGTTATACGCTAGGGAGCGTGGGGTCAGATGTTATGCACTGGGGGCGAGGGGTCGGATGTTATACACTGGGGGGCGAGGGGTCGGATGTTATACACTGGGGGGCGAGGAGCCAGATGTTATACACTGGGGAGCGAGGGGCCGGATGTTATACACTGGGGGGCGAGGGGTCGGATGTTATACACTGGGGGCCGAGGGGTCAGATGTTATACACTGGGGTGAGTGGTGAAAAGATATACGCCAGGGGTCGTATAGCCGGATGTTATACTCCGAGGGCCAGATGTGATACACCGAGGGGATGAATGTTATACGCTGGGAGCGAGGGGCAGGATGTTATACACCTTGGGCAGTGTGACCAGATATTATACACTGGAGGACCAGATGTGATACATCGAGGACAGCGGGGCCAGATGTTATACACCAGGGGTCGAAGAGCCAAATGTTAAACACCGGAGAGACACGAGGGGCCGGATGTTATACTCTGAGGACACTGGGGCCAGAAGTCATATGCCAGGCGGTCAGGGACCAAATGTTATACACCGGGGGGCGAGGGGCCGGATGTTATACACAAGGGGCAATGGGGCCGGATAAATAACATGTATATAATGACATATGTCCCTATGTCTTTGTCCATATAGTGTATGCAAAAGTTGGGACAGTCCCTTTACTTATTAGGAAATATGTCCATATTTTTGGCGATATATTGTAGATTAAAGGGACTAGTGATGAACTAAAGATTAACTATTACATATAGTGTTATTTTGATTTTTTTGGGGGGGGGGTTGTTCTTTAACAGTTCTGTTTACGCTGAAGCGCAGACACAAGGATCATTGTTCGCAGTAAGATCCTACTAAGGACAGGCGGTATACTGCGGCCCTATGCCTGTGTTACAAGCTGGAACATCTTGTGCTTTGCTTTCCACATCTGCATGAATCATAACAGTTTGCAGGACAGAAAACATCTCTCCAAATCCGGTATCAGCAAATAAATCACCAATTGCCTTTAAGATTTTAAGATTCAGGAAAAGAAAGAACTGATATAAAGCCCTCCATTCCATTGACTTTCCACTGAATGCGCCAGATAGAATACGATGTGCTCAGGAACAATGTTTTGGCCGTGGGTTCGATAGAAAGAAAAAAAAAGCAAGAACAACTCAATCAATTAAAATAATCACACGAGACTGCTGAGACAACAGAGATAAGCGGCGAGCGCCGTGATAAATAACACAGGGTGGAAACCGCTCCGATGGGGGAAGGATGGATCCGGTCACTGCAATTAAAGGACAAACCTTTCCCGTTCCAACGATATTAAAGAGCTGCCATGGCAAATCCTATCAACTAAGGATCGAAGATACATTTACTTACAAGTGGGATTTACCGTGTACATTTTACGGTATTAATATTTTACACATTGACATAGTTAATAAGCTGGTAACCTTGTATTAAACCTTGCAGTTGCATTAATCAATAGTACAAATGAATCTAATAAACTTTGTAATAAAAATTCTGAGAGCTCTACTTCTTTCTCCACTTATGAGCCACTTCTCCTCTCTCCGCCTCCTAAACTCATTATTCGTGTTGAAAAACAGCAAAAAAAAAAAAACCTTTTGGATGTCTATGCAAAGGGGAGAAGGGAACAGCAGAGTTCAAGACGCAGAGGCACACAGACTATGCTGCTGCTTTCTATTAAGTGTTTTATTTCATCCCAGTGCTGGATTCACAGCTACACTGTTTAGTACTGCTGTATAATGTTCTCCAAGCTGCTGTTGCTTTTTCCTCTGTACGTGGGCTACATAGAGGCACATAGAGCAACTTTTTAAAAAAATTGAGAGTGGGAATGGAAAAAAACAGCAATTCTGACATTTTGGGGTGGGTTTATGGCATTTTTATTTTGTAGGTCAGAGTGATTACAGGAATGACATTTAAATGTCTACTTTTTTGTTTCACTGCTTTTTTTTGTGTTTGTGTCGCTATATTCTAAGACCCGTAACTTTTATATTTTTTCCTAAACTGAGCAGTAGAACAACTGTCTACTAATCAGCCTCCCTCTTACCAAACTCTCCCCGCTCCAATCTGTCCTGAATGCTGCAGCCAGGATCATATTCCTCACCAACCGTTACACCGATGCCTCTACCTTGTGCCAGTCATTACACTGGTTACCCATCCACTCCAGAATCCAGTATAGAACTATTACCCTCATCCACAAAGCTCAGCACCACCCTACATCTCCTCTCTGGTCTCAGCCTACCACCCTACCCGTGCCCTCCGCTCCGCTAATGACCTCAGGTTAGCATCCTCAATAATCAGAACCTCCCACTCCCGTCTCCAAGACTTTCCACGTGCTGCGCCGATTCTTTGGAATGCACTACCTAGGTTAATACGATTAATCCCCAATCCCCACAGTTTTAAGCGTGCCCTAAAAACTCATTTCTTCAGAGTGGTCTACCACCTCAACACATTAACCTAATTTAATTATCCCTATGTGGCCTATTCATATAAGTTAAACCAAAATCAGGTTCCTCGCATCATGTTCTCATACACTTTATGCAGTATTAGCCCTCTGTGTCTGTACTGCCACATACTTAGGCAGTTAACTGGTTCATGCAGCTTTACATGAACACCCGAGCCTTACACTATGGCCGGTCCGAATAACTAAAGCAATTGTTACCATCCACCTCTCGTGTCTCCCTTTTTCCTATAGTTGGTAAGCTTGCGAGCAGCAGGGCCCTCACTCCTCCTGGTATCTGTTTTGAACTGTATTTCTGTTATGCTGTAATGTCTATTGTCTGTACAAGTCCCCTCTATAATTTGTAAAGCGCTGCGGAATACGTTGGCGATATATAAATAAAATTATTATTATTTAATTATTATTAACTGTATTTTTTTTATTGTTACCATTTTGTACATATGTTTTGGTTATTTTTATTTTTATTTTGGGGGGGCAGGTGAGTTGATTAAAAACAAAAAGCTGCATTTCTGGTATTGTTTTTATGAGTGTTTAACAAATCATAAAAAGGGGAATTTTTAAACTCTGACCTTTTTCTGTTTTTTTTTCATAATGTTTCAGAACATTTTAAAAAATATATTGTGGCCAATTCCATTAACACTGGGGCAGTGCAGTTGGTGTTTTTGGAGTACAAGGCACCAAATTCATTAAAGAAGTACTCACATCAAAGTTTTCCTCCTATTAATATATTGCAGTCGTCATATTATATAGCTCTGTGTACTTACAATTGCTCATTTTTCTCTTCTACCCAGATAATTCTTCTATTTTCCATTAGGTGTTTCACATCTGAGGATCTGTTTATACCAAGGAAGGTGACGGGCACAAGAGGGCATTCTTTGCGTCTGGAGGAGAGAAGGTTTTTCCACCAACATAGAAGAGGATTCTTTACTGTTAGGGAATTGCTTGCCTGAGGAGGTGGTGATGGCGAACTCAGTCGAGGGGTTCAAGAGAGGCCTGGATGTCTTCCTGGAGCAGAACAATATTGTATCATACAATTATTAGGTTCTGTAGAAGGACGTAGATCTGGGGATTTATTATGATGGAATATAGGCTGAACTGGATGGACAAATGTCTTTTTTCGGCCTTACTAACTATGTTACTATGTTACTATGTTACATCACGTGATTAACAACTGACTAGCTGAATCCTTCTACGCTCTATGCAGAAACAGGAGGTCAATTTTCCCTTTATGAGTCACTGCAAAAATCCCTGGCAGTGGGGAGTAGGAGAGGAGCAGCTGGGTCAGGAGTTGAAAAGGGAGATGACTCATGCAGGGAATAGAGACTTCCTGTTTCTACATAGTGCAGAGAAGAATTAACTAGGTAGAAAGGCAAAATGAGCAATTGTAATAATATAATGCCATATAAAATGATGATTGCAATATATTAAGATGATAAAAACTTTGCTGGGAGTGGTTTTTTTTAAGATGCCCATGTCTCTTAATGAATTTGGCCCATCTACTGAGTGGCAACGCTCCAGAAATGATACTAGTAGCATCTCTGCCATGCAAGAAACCACATTTTTGATGAACTGGATGGGCAGGCGTAGACATGACCTGTCCCAAATCCTCCCCAGCACCACAGATTTAAAAAAAAAAAAAAAATGCCGTAAAAACATGTTTTGCAAAGATTTTGCAGCTTTTTAAAGCTCTTACACCTCACTTCTGGCGTTAAAGCTTTGACTAATCCGCTCTCATGTTTTTTGCTTTTTTTAGTCCCGACTAGGAGGACTTGAACCTGCGATTGAAATTATTTTAGCCATTTTGCCACACACCTGCCTTGTTGACCTGGCTGTAACTTTGGGTCCCAGGTAGGTATTGTATAGGAGTCCAACATTTTTTGACGCGCGAGTTGGATCATTTAATGATGGCATCAGAAGACTTCCTGCGTCGGAATCTAGAAATTATAATTTCTATATGCACGATAAAAAAAAAATCTTTTAAAATTTTTGAATGAAGTTGTAGAAAGGGAAATGAGAACACGTCCTATAAATGACATTATTATATAAGGCTCTATTTATAAGATGGTGCTCGCTCGAAGAACTCGGTGGAAGTGACTCTGCTCTTTTCCTTTCACATGAGACGTGAGAGATAGTTTTATCTCATTTCCTTCCTCTATCACCTGCGCCACTAGGTCTATACAATCCCAGCAGAATTTCGTCAGCTAGGTTTCCTGGTTACTAAACATCCTCCATGGATCCAGAGTCAAGGGAAATACCTTCCAGCGTCAGCGGCTCGGTGCCGTCATGACAGACGTGAATGAGAAACTCGTATGAGCTGCTCACGTCCAGATGAAATGAATAAAGGAAGATATTAATAAAATGATCAAACAAAATCAGTGATGTCACACAAGAAATCACTTAATTGGAACCTGTCGGCACTAACTGTCATAATGATACAAATGTGTCTGGTAAATGCCAAGAGAAGTGTCTAGTGGACTAGGGACGTTTTTAGCTGATCCCTGGTCAACACTGGAACATCCATCCATTCAGTATAGGTTTTGTCCTGGAGACTGGCTCCATTGTGCCCATCCAGCTTGCATGTGTCAAATAAACCCTTGCAAAACGAGTTTCCACCAGAAAGAAGAAAACTGTTTCTGTGGTGTTACCTTTATCCTATACACATTCGAAAACCCATAATATTTGACATTTTCTGCTCTCAGCTGTATGAGGTCAAGTTTTTGGCAAACTAGACTTTTTATTGCCACCGTTTTGGAGTTTTCTTTTGTTGTTACTGTATTCATCACTCTGAATATATAATGAGATCATTGATTGTGTGATACTGTGATTCCAATTATGTGATATATCTTGTAACACCCGGCCAGAGGCAACTACAAAGATGGCTGATCCCTTTATTAGCCTCTGGCTGGCTTCTCTCTCTGTAAACCATATAGGTGCCACAGTTGCTATTGATCAAGGCATCTAAGGTGGTAAATGACTAAAATGATTCCCTTAAAATGTATAATCAGAAATGTAATTACTGTATAAATCTGTTTATTACATTGAATCTGCATTAAAAACATTTTTGAAAACTTGTCATTTTCACACTGATCACTAGGGTTAATTTAAGATTAACATGTCATGTTCTTTACAAAAAGACTTTTAGAAGCCTCAATATAATATCATCACAAGTAGGATTATAATGAAGTATAACACCTCTATATACAGAAGATAACACAGGATCCACCATTCACAATAGGTGATGTCACAGCTCACCTCCTCCTCCTGTACAATGACTGATAACACCTCTATATACAGTAGATAACACAGGATCCACCATTCACAATAGGTGATGTCACAGCTCACCTCCTCCCGTACAATGACTGATAACACCTCTATATACAGTAGATAACACAGGATCCACCACTCACAATAGGTGATGTCACAGCTCACCTCCTCCTCCTGTACAATGACTGATAACACCTCTATATACAGTAGATAACACAGAATCCACCATTCACAATAGGGGATGTCACAGCTAACCTCCTCCTCCCTGTACAATGACTAACATCTCTATATACAGTAGATAACACAGGATCCACCATACACAATAGGTGATGTCACAGCTCACCTCCTTCTCCTGTACAATAACTGATAACACCTCTATATACAGTAGATAACACAGGATCCACCATTCACAATAGGTGATGTCACAGCTCACCTCCTCCTCCTGTACAATGACTGATAACACTCTATATACAGTAGATAACACAGGATCCACCATTCACAATAGGTGATGTCACAGCTCACCTCCTCCTCCTGTACAATGACTGATAACTCCTATATATATAGTAGATAATACTGGATCCACCATTCGCAATAGGTGATGTCACAGCTCACCTCCTCCTCATGTACAATAACTGATAACACCTCTATATACAGTAGATAACACAAGGTCTACCATTCACAATAGGTGATGTTACATCTCACCTCTCCTCCTCCTGTACAATGACTGATAACACAGGATCCTCCATTCACAATAGGTGATGTCACAGCTCACCTCCTCCTCCTGTACAATGACTGATAACACCTCTATATACAGTAGATAACACAGGATCCACCATTCACAATAGGTGATGTCACAGCTCACCTCCTCATGTACAATAACTGATAACACCTCTATATACAGTAGATAACACAAGATCCACCATCCACAATAGGTGATGTCACAGCTCACCTCCTCCTCCTCCATTCACAGTGCCCTTTGTACGCGCTCATTAAATGCTTGATGATAATGCCTAATGCTGCTAATGTACATTCCAGAATTTCCAGAAACAACAGGAAGTAAGAGTCAGCTTCTTTGTACAGCCGAGCAGTCTCTCTGTGGACGTGTTCTTCTGCAGTGTAAATAGGTGGCAACAGTGGAATGAAGCCCTTTAGTGGGACAATAAAAAATCCAATTAGCAAACAAAAAGCGCCATAAAACACACAGAGGAGGGCGACTGTATTTAATATACCGTGCTTTTTTCTAAAAAAAAAAATATCCTAGAGTTTGTATGTTCTCTCCGTGTTTGCGTGGGTTTGGGGGGGAGATGGACCCAATGAACAAGTTTCTGGGAGAAAATCATAATATATAGCAGAAAATCATAGAAAGACAGAGAACACACAACCGCCATGCAGATGTTTGCCTGATTGGCTACAAGCCCAGGACCTCAGTGCTGCAGCAGCTGCGCTAAGCACGCGGCCGTCATGCTGCGCGCCCAATAAATGTAATACACGAATCATATTTTAACATTTAAAGGGAATGTTCTCTACTATAAAAGTTAACTTTAATAGTCCCAGGGTGGTGTAAGAAATGAAAGACCAATGTTAACCTACCGGACCAAAGCCAATCTTCAGGTAAGAACAATCAGCACTGGGCTTCACGTGACCGCTGCAGCCGATCAGCAATCACTGATCATCTGCAGCCTTCACAATTCATCCAAACAGAAAGAAGCCTCTCTCTTCCTGTCCGGATGGAATATGATGGCTGCAGCTGATTGTTGATGTCGGGTGACTGTTAGGGAACAGTGAATGTTGAGGAGCAGTGTCAGTTTCGGAGGTTTATAGGGTTTTTGGTTTTTGCTTCTTACACCACTTTAGACCCTTAAAGTTGAACTATTTAAATAGGGGGACAACCCCTTTAAGTAATTGTATTGCCTATGCAGGTTTTCTATTGCAATTTACTTTTTTAGGGTTATAGTCTATGCTATATACCAGAGCTGCATTCACACTTCTAGAGGCTTCAGAGCTGAAATAATCAAGTGGCTCATTGTATGGTGTTTGCATTCTGGGAGATGACGTCTTTACACTCTTTACACCAGCAATAGGCAAGTGGCTTACCTATTTATAGGTGTGTCTAATGACAAACTTGTTGATGGTTTCCAATGACATCCAGCAGAACTATGAATGCTGCTCTGGCTTGTAATAAAGAACCATTGAAAGTCATGTATATAAAATTATATAGAAAAAAAATTGCTTAAAAATAAGCTAAAAACTATATCTTGCAAATTTTACACATTTTATGGCAGGAGAAAACAAGTCAACGTTGTCTGAAGGCGCATAATATTTTAAGAGTTTTTGCTCCGTCTGTACCTAATAAAGTAGCAGCAACGATGAATCCGAAACTCCACGATTATAATGTGTCCTCATGGATTCGGCGACTCTACTCGGCGGCACAGTGACATTTTACGGTGGGAGTTTGATGGAAGCGGCATTTGTTGCGGATGACCCAGCTGCCAATATTATCATTGTAAATGCGCCGTGTCCGTGTCTGAGTGATTAGGCGTCACAACTCGCACTCCAGCACATGATATAGGAGCGACGGGACTTTTATTACCCGCCGTCCATCTCGTTTGATATCATCAGATTCCGCCAGCCGCCGACACCATCACGGCCCACCGAGGACTAAACCTTACTTCATCCTTCTGACTGACTGAACATAAATAAATATGGAACATATTCTCCTCAGTCGTGAACGGAGCTGACTGTTACAAAAATAATCACCCAGAAAAAGCAATTTCCTGAAAAATACTGACACAGAAATCAGAATGTTTTTTCTTTAAACTAAATTTGTGTTTGAGATCGCAGAACATTTAAAGTGGAAGTGGATCAGCAACTCATAAGGTTCTGCCAATATATCAACGCACATTGTAAGGCTAGGTTCAGATTGCGTTAGTGCAATCCGTTTAGCGCCTAGTGCTAGCGGATTGCGCTAACGCAATGTTTTGTAAAGGGGTCGCGTTAAACGTCCCCGCTCTTGCAGATCTCCGATCTGCGAGAGCGGGGAACGGACTTCGGGCGCGCCATGGACACTGCAAGCAGCGTCCGCAGCGCACCACAAAACACCGGCACATCGCTAGCGCGTGCCGAAAATGGCACGTGCTAGTGATGCGCGTCCCCATTGCTGTGAATGGGCGCGCTAACGGACGCGTTGCACGGCGTTAATTTCGCCGTGCAACGCTGTCCGTTAGCGCGGTCCCATTAACACAATGGGAACCTAGCCTAAGTGATTTCATGGGATATGTTCACTCAATATGTTCAACAAAATTCACAAGTCGACCAGTGATTTCCAAATCTTCACTATTTATGGAGCTAATTTATAATATTATAATATATATTGTTGTCATGTCCCATCATTTGGGAATCATACAAACAGTATTGCGTTATCACTACTGTATGTTGTTCTATATTGTTGTCTCATTTATATGCAATAAGTTTTTCTCTCTTTTGAAGTTTGTCCTTCCTCTCTCCCTGTCTCTCTGATGTAGCTCTGATGTCAGTAGCGCCTCCATTCTTCCGCATTCTTCTTCCTCATTCACCATCAATCAGCCATCTTAGAAGCTCATGTGTTGCACCCTGTTGCTGAATAGTCTTTTTAAAGGGAACCTGTCACCCTGTTTTTTCAGATTGAGATAAAAATACTGTTAAATAGGGCCTGCGCTGTGCGTTACAATAGTGTATGTAGTGTACCCTGATTCCCCACCTATGCTGCGAAATACATTACCAAAGTCGCCGTTTTCGCCTGTCAATCAGGCTGGTCAGGTCAGATGGGCATGGTGACATCCCTCTTTTCTTCCCCAGCTTTCCGTTGGTGGCGTAGTGGTGTGCGCATGTCCAAGTTCCGAATCCACTGCGCGCACGTGAAGAAACAGCGCGCGATCTGTGCTATTACCCCTGTCATCGGTGGGGGCGGCCATCTTCCTGGGGCCGCGCGTGCGCAGATGGAGTGCTCTTCTGCACGGGGCTTCAGGAAAATGGCCGCGGGGTGCCGCGCGTGGGCAGATGGAGATCGCGGCGGCCATTTTCCTGAAGCCGAGATGCAAACTCGGCTTTGGGAAAATGGCCGCCGCGATCTCCGTCTGCGCACGCGCGGCATCCCGCGGCCATTTTCCTGAAGCCCCGTGCAGCAGAGCACTCCATCTGCACACGCGCGGCCCCAGGAAGATGGCCGCCCCCACCGATGACAGGGGTAATAGCGCAGATCGCGCGCTGTTTCTTCACGTGCGCGCAGTGGATTCGGAACTTGGACATGCGCACACCACTACGCCACCAACGGAAAGCTGGGGAACAAAAGAGCGATGTCACCATGCCCACCTGACCTGACCAGCCTGATTGACAGGCGAAAACGGCGACTTTGGTAATGTATTTCGCAGCATAGGTGGGGAATCAGGGTACACTACATACACTATAGTAACACACAGGGCAGGCCCTATTTAACAGTATTTTTATCTCAATCTGAAAAAACGGGGTGACAGGTTCCCTTTAACCTGCCATATGTGTGCATATCTTCAAGAATTCAGCTGGAAAATAAACCTTCATCTGAAATCTTAATACATGCCTCTTACAGTCAAAACTATCTGAGGACATCACTACATGTGAGTACAGTTTAAAAGAAGCAGCCTAGAGACAGTTTCTCACAGCGCCCTACGCTTGCAGCTTAGTCATGGAGTCAGAATAATTGCAGGAGGGGTCATTATATTATTTTTTACCAGCTTTCCACTATCGCTAATAAACACAGGCATAAGGGATTCCCGATTTCCTGCCTCTATGTATATAGTGCATGTTCACAAGCAGCAGCAACATGGAGGACATTATGCTTCAGTTCTAAGCAGTGTAACTGTGACTCCCTTCTTGCATGCCACTCCTACTCTCTGACATAGAAACTATATGTGAGCAGCCACCATTCACAAAGAAGCATACCTATGGCCAGAAACATGAGGATCACACAGAATGGCATTGTAAGCTACTTGTGGCCCCAGTACTAAGCAGTGCAGCTGTGAATCCCATTTTATATGCCACTCTTATTCTCTCTGACTTAGAAAGTTCATGAGAGCAGACACCAATCACAGACAAGCCTGCCTGTGTCCAGAAGCATGAGGACCACACAGGATGGCATTGCAGGCTATTTGTGGCCCCAGTACTAAGCAGTGTAGCTGTGACTCCCATATTGCATGCCACTCCAATTCTCTCTGACATAGAAAATACATGTGAGCAGCCACCAAACACATAGAAGCATACCTGTGTCCAGAAGCATGAAGACCACACAGAATGGCATTGCAGGCTACTTGTGGCCCCCAGTGCTAAGCAGTTTAGCTGTGACTCCTATCATGAATACCATTCCTATTCTCTCTGACATGGAAAGTAAACCTTAGCAGCAACCAAACATATAGAAGCATGCCCAGGAGCATGTGGACCACACAGGATAGCAATGCAGATTACTTGTGGGCCCCGATGCTAAGCAGTGTAGTTATGAATCAAGCACTAGGTGAGATAAGACACTAGAAAGCAACCGCATTATGTGTGTGTGTGTGTGTTTTATACTTCTCTCTTCCACCTTTTTTGATCAGGATCATTAATTGCATTTAAGAGCGAATGAAGAGTTCAGAACAAAGGGATACTCACTTCCACTTCCCTACTCCCACTTTTCATGCCACTTCTATTCTCGCTGATCTAGAAACTAGATGTGAGGGGCCACCAGACACAGACAAACATGCCAGTGTCCAGAAGGATGATGGTCACACTTGCCATCAGGACTACAGGTTTTATACCCCTGAAGTCTCCAGATTTATCACAGTGACTAATAATGGATGATAAATTTGGTGACATTTTTATCTAACTTTATGCCACCCATTGGTTGGCTTACTTTGCACCACTTTTTGTACCTAATCTTGGAGCAAATTGTCACATTTTAGGGCACTGCCCTATTCCAAGTCACATCCCTTTTATGTAACACCCGATTATTGAATGAGTCCAAAAATGTGTCTAAGACACATAATGAACATTATGTGCGCCATTTTTTTGCCAAGGTCCAGGTACAAGTGTAACACCCCAGTGTCCTGGTTGTTACAGTGGCATTGCTTTCCTCACGGGGAGATTGATGTCACGCTTGGAAGCGAAGGAAGGTCCTCTTTTATCAGGTAACCACAAGGAACACAACATGTTCACACTCCAGGCCAGAAGGGGGAGCTCTGATCCAGCTTGTGGGTGGCTCCCCTATATATATATTCTGGTCCGGAGGGAAAGTGAGACAGTTAGTACCAGACAGTAGACTGGAACAGTCTAAGGCAG
Organism: Ranitomeya imitator; assembly: GCF_032444005.1. Classification (NCBI taxonomy): domain Eukaryota; kingdom Metazoa; phylum Chordata; class Amphibia; order Anura; family Dendrobatidae; genus Ranitomeya; species Ranitomeya imitator. Next base: position 26,314,265 of record NC_091288.1, read on the forward strand.
AGAGAAGAGAGCAGTCAGAAGGGCTGGAGGAGCCGTGTAGCCAAGAAGGTGCTGCAGCTCCTGGGCAGAGAATACAGAAGGAAGACCAGTGTATAGTGAGTGTGCAGGAGAGCGAAGCACAGGAGAGTGACAACTGGGGAGAACAGCTGCGAGAGAGCTACCTCCTTGCAGAGTGCAGACACCGGTAGACGGAAGACCGAGGTTGTGTCAGACTCTAAGAGGCACAGCAGAAATCATCAGGACAGCTGGACTATAAGTCACCTGTCCACCCTAATACCCAGGAGACACAGTGGTGCATAGAGCCTGCCTCGTGATAGAGATCCTGTGAAAAGGCTCGAGCCACCTGTCATACGGGTTTGTGTCCCACTTTTAAAGAGGACAGAGAGAACTGTGAGGACCTTGACAGAAGCCATAGGCAGCAAGGGACTACACCACCACGCCAGTAGGAAGGCTTGTAACTCCACCTGGTAAAGGGGACTCTGAATTCGCTTCAAACCGGCCAGAGCCTGCCTGTACCTGTGATCTGGTGCTCTGGACTGTAGCTGCCTGAAGTCTTCAGTAAACCAGGTAAAGAGACTGCAAACCTGTGTCCTCCGTTTCTTACTGCGCCATTCACCATCTTCCATCTACACACCGGGAGCCCTGTGGACCCAACTTCACCGGTGGGAAGTTATACCATTTTCGCTGCCTTAACTTCACCCCAGAGGACCCCTTTAAGCAGATTCGGTCCCCACTGACCGAATACCACAGGTGGCGTCACACAAACACGGTGAGAACATACAAACTACGTGCAGATGTTGTCCTTGGTGGGATTTATAGGACCCCAGTGCTGCAAGGCTGCGGTGCTAACCACTGAGCCACCGTGCAGCACGTATATACAAATATATGCATTCATTTACAGAAATACAATCTTACCATAAAAATATTATGCTTTAATGAAATCTCTCATTTTGTGCTGTACGTGTTATGAATACAGGCAGAAAGACCGAGCATTTCCAATATTTTAAATTATTTCACGCCAGTGGATATTTTGACGCGCAGTCCATGGTTACAACTCTATGTATATTTATAAAAGATTAATATTTCATTATTCATTGACCAGCGCTCCTCTGTCCACACAAGATATATCTCACGGAGAGGAAGACAGTGATGATTCATTCAGGACTATCTTCCTTGTACATATAGAAGCTTTTGCATCCCTAATATCAGCATAAACAGTACCCGGGCCCGGAGCGAGGTCTGTAGCGGGACCCCGAGAGAAAAACAGAATGAAAAACTGCTGTTTGTGTGAAATAATTTAGAGGTTTTGCCTGGGGTCTGAATTGATGTAGGGGTCTTATTAATTTTCAATTCTGTTTTTTTTAATTAAGTCTTCTTCATTGCCCAGCATTTTTTCGGTGTGCCCTGTTTTCTCACTTACTGTATATGTAAGATAAGTGGTAACTTACCGACTGGTGAGGGTCCGAGCCAATTCTTAGAATAGGGAATTTTTATCCCTGTTGGATAAATGGCGTGGCAGCGCACAAGTCTGACCTCGGCCCAATTCATTCTCTATGGGGTTGTAGGGGATGTGAAATGCATAATATTCCCTTTTCTCCCCAACCCCTTTAAGAATACAAATGTATATTATTAATGTGTTCGTACACGGTGGTACTGCTACACATAAAGTGTATTACCACCGTGTACGAGAGCATTGCTATACCTGCCGTATATTGCTCTATATATGTTTCATGTCACTGTTACATGTTTTGCACAATTGCACACTGTTGTTAGGGAAAGTAAACCCCTGGGCCCAGTTCAGTATTAGGTGAGTAGTGTCCCTAGTTGGCCACTGGACAGGGGCATGTTAGGAAACAGTGCGCATAGGAGGGGCAGAGTAGCATAAGAGTAGTGTAGCTTCCTGTTTTAAGTCAGTCAGGGCCTGGGTGCCCGTGCAGCTCACAGGGCTGCCTGGCCAGAAGTCGATGTGCCCCACAACGTTAAGGGGCCCAGCACAGTACAGCTAGGTAAAGAATTCCTCTAGGAGGAGAGTAATACGGAAACACTGGGAACGCAGCTGAAGGAATATGTCCCCATAGAGAGAAAAGTTGGTTTAGCCGGGCAGCACAAGCAAGATGTGGCAGATCTTTGCCTGGGCGGCAGTTCTTAGAACCGAGGCGAAGCGGTGTAGGACTCCTCCATGTGAGGCAAGAATTCTGGAAAGGAATAGATTCTGCGGGACTGGAAGATACGGTACGACCCAAGGCTGAATATATTGAAGGAGAGGACAGAGCAGGGACAGAAGAGAAGGTAATGAATGCGATACCCGAAGTGCCTGTATTTGAACGGACTGAGCTGAGTAAAACAAGTTGTTATTGAAGTTAAACCGGAGTGTGTCTCCTTTATTGCGGATCCGTCTGTGAGGAATACATCCCCATAGCGGGCAAGTCCGGATGGAGCAGAGAATCAGCACAGAGGTAACACAGCAGGGAAATGTGAACTCTTACTGGGAAGGGACCAGGGAGTGAGCCAAGGTTTAGTATCGGCCATGACTACCTCCCTGGCTCCCCCTTCCTACAGGATCATGGGAAAAATCTCGGCACTTCCAACGAATAGAGAGAGGGTTGAGCATGCACCTTACTGCTCCATACTAGCGGGGATAAAAGTGGCCCATTCTGCAGATCGGTGTGGGTCTCAGAGGTCGGACCACCACAATCGTGTGGGTAGGTAAACTTGTATTCTGCCTACATCCTTTTGTTTGTCTAGTATTTTGGATATTTGGTTGCTCTCTAAATACAGTAATGGTGGCCCGTTCTTGACGGTATCAGTAGGATAATAACGTTAAAGGGAATATCCGAGCCTTTTTTTTTTCTATGGGGCTACGCACTTATAGATAGTGTTGAAAGAGGAGGACAAGGAGCATACACACGGAATATAAATATAAAAAGGTATCTTTATTAATCCAAATACAAACATTAAAAAGTCTTTCGGTAACATGTGACAATCTTTTCCAATCCAATGCAGAGAAAACCATCTGTCCTAATCACACCAAATAAAGAATAATCAGTAGGAGAATGTCTATACAAAGTATATACCAAGTATGCCTATGTACAAAAATATGCTGTATAGCACAGCCCCAGCTTGGGGAAAATCCATCAATCATCCTGGGCGCCGCAACATATTGTAAAAAAGTAGGCTTACCAGAAAGTGGGTGAAAAGGGAGGAAGCCGGATAGGAACCCCGACGCGCGTTTTGCGGCACCACCACGCCGCTTTATCAAGGGGATGACAATTGGGTCACTCAGGACCTTCTAATACCCCACCGGCCACGGTCACATGTATACCCGCAGCCAAACAGAGTGGCGCATTTGGCGCGTGCGCAATGCGATGGCCAGGTCCTTGAGTGCAGACAGGGCGTCAGACCCAGCGTGCATGCGCCGGGGAAATACCCCAGAGCGAGCGCATATAGCAAAAAGATGCCCACCCACAGACAGGAGCCGGCCATTCACAATGCGACGCGCACGGCCAGGACAAAAAGAGCACATTGATGGAAAAATCGTGACTGCACGTAGGTAAAGAAGTGTACCATAAGAACATCATAATAAATAGTCATTTACATCTACATGACACAGAAAAAAAGGCTTAATATACACATATAACACAAATCAAAAAAAGAAAGGTTCAGGTACATAATGGTCCATTCACTTTATGCAGATAGTCCATCATCATAGATCGAAACATGGCATATTCTTATCCATAATCAGTGGCTGTGGTCCCAGATGATAAAAATGGTAATTTGTTTCATAGGTCCGCAAAGGGCAAATGAAGGTCATGTCAGGACCCAAAAATCAGGAAGTTACTGATAATAAAGAAAAAATAAAAGAAAAAATTAAAAACATAATAAAAACAGAAACAAAATAAACCTGGCAACGAACAATGGGGAACAACATGGTGGGAACACATAAAGAACCAACAAGCAGGGAAAATCTACGTTGAGGAGATGTTAAAGATAAGGGGCAAAGCTCAAAGATTCGTTAAGGCCCTTCGGAGTCATAGTATCCAATAGAACAATCCATTTGGTTTCGATCTGTGCCAAAAGTTTTTTTATTGTCACCTCCCCTAATGCCCAAATAAAGTGCATCGATCCCCCTTATCTGAAGCAACCTTTCATCACAATTGTGATATAGCCTAAAATGGCGGGGAATGGTTTTTAAATCAGCAATGTCTGACACTGTCGTGGCCGCGCCAATGTCCCGCACATGCTCCCGCACCCGAACTCTAAGTTCTCGAGTAGTAAGTCCCACGTATACCTTAGGGCATGGACATGTAGCATAATATATCATGTTCACAGTGCTACAGGTTATACGTTGGCTTATTTGGAATTCTTTAGAACCATCACTAGAAACAAAATTGGAGCAGCGCAGGACATTGGCACAGGCAAGACAGTGCCCTCAGTGAAAGGACCCAGGGCGAGGACCACTTGTACCCAAAAAGTTTTTTTGGAGCAGGAATATAATGGCTCCTAACCAATAGATCATTAAGGTTCTTGCATCTCCTATGAGTCACAGGAGGAGAACTGCCCAGAACGGCTGCCAGAGAGGGCTCCGTTTTGAGAACAGACCAATGCTTTCTCAAGATAGAGCGCATATTATTCCATTCATGGTTGTAGGTGGAGATGAACCGTATGGGTCCATCACCACCCACAATACGGCATCGTGTAGTTGAATGTAACAGATCATTGTGCAAGGTTTTCCTAGCGCGATCATATCCAGCCTTTACAGATCTACTGCTATAGCCACGAGCCATGGATCTATGTTTTAAATCAGTTGCCTGTAATTCAAATTTTGCATCAGAGGAGCAAATTCGTCGCATCCTAAGGAACTGTCCGACCAGGACAGCCTTAACAGTGGCTGGATCGTGAGCTGAAGAAGCATGCAATAAAGAGTTGACAGAAGTGGGCTTCCTAAAGACGTCCATCTGGATGCGCCGGCCCGCATCGACCTCCAGGCGAACGTCCAGGAAGTCGACGGTCGTGGTGTTAAAGGTATATGTAAGCCGGATGTTAAAACATTATCATTAAGAGTTCTCATGAAATCCTCGAGCTAGTGGACCGCCCCACCCCACCCCACAAAAATAAGATGTCATCAATATAGCGGTAACAGCACAGCACATGGGAAGTGGCCGGTGGGCCCTCAGCGCCAAAAATAAGGCTCTCCCAGGCGCACTTATAGATAGGTAGTTGCTAACTATTTGCCTATTCTGCCATCACTGACCGCTTCTTCCGGCAATTCTTCTACTTTCTGTGAAGAGCAGTTCCTTCTTTCTGCCGCGTTGTGTCGACATCATGTTGATTGATAGCTGGCTCCCCGCTGCATTAAGCAGAGCTGGCTGTCAACCAACAAATAGTCGCCAGTGACGCCCTGTCATCAGAGCAGAATTGAAGGGAAGGTACTGCTCTGCCGATGTGGTGGTGGATCACCAGCTGAAGTGGTCCGTGACCACTCTGATCCGGGACAGATCTACTCAGGGCAGAACAGGCGTGTAGTTAACAACTACCTGTCGATAAATATTTAGCCTCATAGAGAGAAAAATTAGATACCAGATAACCACTTTAAAAGATGGATTTTTTTATTGATAGAATATGCGGATACGTTGCATAATCTTGGCAGAAAACTCTGCAGCCATTGAGAAAAGTCATCATAGAGGTCTGGGCTGGATGGAGAAGAAAAGGAAAATAAATAACTTCAATCATTGAAGTTGCTACTTGTACGACACTGGATTTAGTTGTTATAGCCTCCCATGAGTGTGTCTGATTGGTATTATATTACCATGGGTAGTCGAAACTTTTCAGTGCAACTGGTATTGATCACTATATGGTCACAAATGGTGACATTATTGGTTTCCATGTTTGGCCTGTACAGTATCTATCCATTATTTGTCTGTCTATCTATCTATCGATGTATTTAGTTTGTACTTGTTGTCGTCCACATCTCCCGCTTGTCTGGAACCTTCAGCTCTTGACTTTCCTCTTGTTGTTTTGAGGCCATGACACAATAATTACAGTTCACCAGTAGACAGAACAGGTTGAATCATCCGTATTGAGACCCCGGGTTTCTTTGTCTGCGATTACAATGTAATAAGCGCCACTGCTCATTTTAAATGAAACTCAACTAAGAACAAAAAAAAGGGGGACACTAATAATGTACTGAACCTAAATGACAATTTGCCCTGGAGGATGCAGCCATTGTATAAAGACAAATGTCTGCGGTGAGCACGGAAGAGCTGGAGACATTTAAGAATCAGACGCATCAATCTACCAGCAAAAAGGGGACAACCGAAACCCGCTGGGGACGAGCTGCTCTTTTCTTCGGTCATTGTTCTTGCAATATTTAGAATGAATGACATGTGTCTTAGGGCGAGTCATTACTTTCTTTTAATCCTTTAAAAATAGGACTTTTTCGCCCAGTGCTTTATATCACAGACAGCAGAACATTCAATGGCGTTTATTTTTATTTTTCTTTTACAATAAAATATTTCACCTGTATGGAGACAGCTGGCGATGGACAAGTGTGAACATCTGCAGATCAGCAAATTTCACCTTCTGTATTTCTTATTAATGAATTGCATTTCCAGAATGGAAATTAACAGCAGATGCTAAAATAAGAATTCGTATTAAAAGGGATTATCCAACAAAAACGTTTCTTTTATTTCAATAAATTCTCATTAGGCTAGGACTCAACCTCTGTCACCCGCCATAGTTTGTGAGGACCAGTAAGTGTCATGTTATTGATCGGAAAGCAGGACTAATATGCTCCTTCTCCCCTCTACTCCTCCTTGGTCAGGCCTCATCTGGAATACTGTGTCCAGTTCTGGGCATCACATATTATTATTATTATTATTATTATACATTTTTATAGCGCCATTTATTCCATGGCGCTTTACATGTGAATACGGGGCAAATATAGACAAATACATTAAACATGAGCAGATACCAAGGCACACGAGTACATAAGGAGGGAGGACCCTGCCCGCGAGGGCTCACAGTCTGCAGGGGGTGGGTGAGGATACACTAGGAGAGGGTAGGGCAGGTTGCGCGGCTGTTCAGTAGGTTGAGGATCACTGCAGGCTGTAGGCTTAAAAAAGACATAAAAAAACTGGAGCAAGTTCAGAGAAGAGCGACCAGGATGGTGGGCGGACTGCAAAGTGTGTCCTTCATGGAACAGTTAAAGGATCTGGGAATGTTTAGCTTGCAAAAAGAAGGCAAAGAGGAGACCTTATAGGTGTCTAAGAATATCTGAAGGGCTGTCACAATGTAGAGGGATCATCATTATTCTCATTTGCACCTGGAAACACAATAAGCAATGGAATGAAACTGAAAGGGAGAAGATACAGATCAGAAAAATCTTTTTGACAGCGAGGGTGATCAATGAGTGGAGCAGGCGGCCACGAGAGGTGGTGAGTTCTCCTTCAATGGAAGTCTTCAAACAGAGGTTGGACAGACATCTGTCTGAGATGGTTTAGTGAATCCTGCATTGAGCAGAGGGTTAGACACGATGACTTTGGAGGTCCTGATGACCCTGGAGGTCCCTTCCAACACTAACATTCTAGGATTCTATGAGTCATAGATATGAACAGAAGTGTTGGAACCACTTTTTTCTTGTATTTCTATGGAGAGGGACAGTACACTTGTGTGCTTTACGCCGGTCAAGAAATTTTGAATTCTATGTTATCTGCACAGGTAGAGGTTTCCCAAAGTAAAATCTCACACCTAATTTACATTTATAACCTGGTTAATTGATGGTTTATAACAGTAAATAAGGGGTTGGACTGCTCTGACCTTTAAGCCCCTGACTTATCCAGAATACAAAGGTACAGCGGTTCCTCCATCTTTTCTCTTGCATGTCGGCACTCCCGTCCATCCAATGTGCAGTGAATTGCAGCACAGCTTTATTGAGTTAAATGTAATCTTTGCAGGTCGGACTCCAGGTAGTCGGATCCCTACTGATCAGTGGCTTAAAGGGAACCAGTTATCGGGATTTTTTAAGTTGTCTAGTGCTGTGTGCCGTGAGCGGTCCGATAGGGCTTGCCCGGACGGTGCTCTGTGCCCCCTCTCAGCATTGTAATGCCACCCCTCCACCTCTATGAACGACGTCCTCTCCATCATCCACACAGCTGGCAGAGCCTCATGACTGAGCATGTGCAGCCTTTCTGCTCTCTGTCCTCATGGTTGGAGGGACTGTGTTATGAAGCAGAGATTTGGCACCTAGCATGGTCCAAAGATGTCCCAGTTGGCCCACTGGCTGCTCATTAGAATCCAGTGCAGGACAACGTCAAAGCTTTTTTTTTAAGTTAGTTGTCTCAGGGTATAATGTGCTTGGTAAAAATGCACTAAAAGTCTGGAGAACGTGGTGACAATTAAGGTCTATAGATATGTTATAGCGCTATAGAGGGTAACTTTAATGAAAAGAGGAGTTGGGAATGCCGGGAGATAAGAGGAGATTCGCAGATCTCCCACCAGGCGGCCACAGAGTACTGACTTGGCCTATGGGCCGGAATCCTGCAAATCGATTCTTCCATAAGTTTACTCACAGAAGTGATACTTACATTACTGTTACTGTTCGCCACATTGCAGATTTGCTGTCGTTATACTTTTCCTCCTACATTTTCTCTTTTATTTCATTTTAATTGGAAGTTTGACATTTAGAAGAAAGTTCTGATAACTATATATTTTGTGATAATCCGGTGTGTTTTCTTTCCTCTCGGCTTTGCAGAGCACGAGCTTAGCGTTCACACATTCTGGATTGATTGTATATTATTAAGGTGCTGAATGACACATCAAGTGATGAACGTGGTTCCTTCTTACAAAGGTAGAAAAGCAACACCATTGATGGGAAATATCTCGATGCGTAAACCTTCAGAACTGGGGGAAAAAAATTGGCAAAATGTTAAAATATATTTTGGGGAGAGGCTGAGAAGTGAGGGCTAAATGACTTCTTGATTCAGATGTTTTTCACTTGCTAGAATATGTTGGTGATGAGGAGGTAATTGTCCTTTAAAATGGGGTTCACCTTCTTGTTGTAACGCTTGGGATGACCACTCATACCCCATTTCTCCTGTTCCCACCCACATGAAATGTCCGAGAGATTGGCAGAGCTGTAAGGGTTGTATTGCATTTCAAAGTTTTGTAATATGGAGGATCTTAATTGAATGGTCTAGTTCCAAAAGCTCATGTATAGTCTACTAAAAAGTTAATATAGGAGATCCCTGATAATGATCTTCATTTCTTGGCCAAATTAGATAATGCTTGCAAAAGCAAATGTTGCTCTGGAGGACTTGTCTTGTCTTCTATCACACAGAAGTCTCCATGATTTGGATGGGGACTATGTAATACTTTACTTCCCCTCTGGAGGCGCTGCAGGGGAATTGAACACTTTAACAGCCAGGTTTTTCTCTCTTTCTAACTGATTGCTGGCAAATCCAGCAGGTGAACAATTTGTATCAGATTATTATCAAGGTGACCTTCTAACAAGTAGACATTTCCAAAGCAGACAACCTCATTACGGCAGGAAAGGTTTGTCTCTGGTTCCTTGCTTTGGCCTAGTAGTAGTTCAGTGGCTTCATTCTGGGCTAGCACTCGGCTGGGGTTGCCTTTGGCTAATATGAACATACTCTCTAACATTGTGTTGTGAATTCTGCTCTTGGGCTCCCTCCGGTGGTTGTTGATGGTAATGCAGTTATTCCTGAGCTGCAGTCTTGGACAGGTGTTTCTGCTAATTGCAATTCGGACTGGGGTATTTAGCTGTGCAGGACTCATTAGTCCTTGCCAGTAGTCAATGTTCCTTTGGAAGTGTTGGTCCTCTGCCTGGCTCCTCCTGCTTGCTGCCAATTCAGCTAAGATAAGTGTTTTCTTCATTTTTTTAGACACACTGCTGTGTGTTTATTTTCTGTGCTTATCTTGTTTCTATTTTGTTCCTGCTAGACTGTGCCTGATGTTTTTCTCAGTCTAGTTGGACTCGCTGGAGTCGCAGATATACTCTCCACACCTTTAGTTAGGTGGTGGGGTTTTTGTATTTTTCTGCTGTGGATATTTTGTAGTGTTTTATGCTGACCGCATAGTATCCTGTACTATCCTTTCCTATCTAGGTAGAAGTGCCTCCTTTGCTTATCCCTGTTTTCTGTCTGCGTGTGTCTTTTCCTCTCCTACTCTCAGTCATTATTTGTGGGGGGCTACGTATCCTTTGGGGATCTACTCTGAGGCAAGAGAGTTTTTACCTATTTCCATCTTTAGGGATATTTAGTCCTTAGGCTGTGTCGAGGTGTCTAGGTCTGGTTAGGCACACCCCACGGCTACTTCTAGTTGCGGTGATAGGATCAGGCTTTGCGGTCAGTAAAGTTACCACTGCTCCAGCGAAAGTCATTTCATGCTGCTCCAAGGCCAAGTGATCATAACACATTGTGAAGGTAAAAATTGGTACAACTCAATAACATTGAGGCATGCATTATGCAGTAATTGTTCACGGAGCCCTTTTTTTGAGTGTCGTTGCAGCTCCCCCAAAAGAGAACAAGCCAAAGTGCTACAATAACAGTGACAAACCCACACAACTATGATTAAAACAGTCATGCAAGTGTTACCATAAAGCCAGAGAACCCATGACTATTACTACAAATGCCAGTGACATTTGCTACACAACATTGATGGTGCCTTTCTAAACCCCCATAAGCACAAGAGCAGGGAACCCCAACCTGTAGCTCGGGAGCCACATGTGGCTCGCGGTCCCATGAATTGTGGCTCGCGGCTGTCTGTCAGCTTGGAACATTAGCTCCAGTTCTAGCAAATAGGTATGAAGAGCACATCTGAAAATGGTGAATTTTGTGAGCAGCCCTGCACAGAAGAGCAGAACTGGGTACACATATACTGGTCTTAGGGGTTTTGAGATGATTTAAGTATTATACGCTGGAGACTAGATGACACCACCTGTCAGAGGAGGTGTTTGAAGCTGGATGTGACAGTGTCTTGGGAGTGCTTTATACGAGAATACTGAATGGGGGTATTGTAGGAACCCCTAGATCTTTGTATACTGCTTTGGGGTGATTGATTTTTGTGTAAAAGTTTTGGTTACCATTATGCCTGTAATGGGGCTTTGGTTGCCACTATTGTGAGGGGGTGGGGGGCTGAATGTGGCTTGCGACCCTCTCTCAAGGCTGGATGTGGATCACGACCCTCTCTAAGAGCTGAATGTGGCTCTCAAGGTCAGAAACGTTGGGGACCTCTGCACTAGAGTCACCCTAACAGAGCAGAAACAGCATTTTTGTCAGGCTCACCAAGTGAGGTGGTTCCTCTAAGCCCCAGGTCCGAGTGGGCACATGGATCCCGGACATTGATGCAGCAGCAGGAAGGCACGTTGGCAGCAAAGACCTGCCACACTCAGGCATCTCAGGAGGAGCAGGACAGATGAAGTGGAACCGAGCTAGGATGGAAACAGTGGCGCACACCAAACACAGGGGTCTAGAGGCTCAATCCCAAGACACAGGTGCGTGTTTCTACTTAAATAGGTCTAGGAATGATGTCATTGATCCACACAAAGTAATCTGCAAAACTCAACGTGGAGCACAACAGAGGACAACAGACCCAGGAGAAGGGAGCAAAGCCCGGGATACCCGAGACAGGTGCGTAACAATTTTATTAGCTGGTCCTCACAATGTAAAAATGTTAGCAAAAGGGTTGGTTTCCTTGGTATGCGCCTCTAAGAGTGCGAACCCAATGGCCTACGGTGACACAGTGGCTCCCAAAAATAATGCAGGCATACACCAATGGAAAGCAATGAGCATGATGCAACAGCCTTACAGGAGACCACTAATGTAGTGGTTTTACCAATCTTACATGAGGCAACAGGTCATCCTGAACAGAGGCACAGGATACTTTGGGCTTGCACTAGTCACACTTTGACTTTTGCTAGCACCCATTTTTCAGCATACTCTGACAGTGCTTGTCACAGCCACCTACTTTGGCAGCAGTGCCCTTCACTAGCTTTCGTTGGGCAATTGGGTAATTTGCTGACTATTGCAGCCTACTCACTCAGTTACCAAGTATCAGTTATAGTCATCTCTGGTGTGACAATCATCTTCACACTCAGACTCCTCTGCTATGGTAATCCTCACCATCAGGATTAATTTGTGCTCCTTGTTACTGTGGCAAATCCTTGCCCTTTTGGGGGGTAATCTTCATATGCAGATGCCTCTCGGTTCCCTTGCGTGGTGGCAATCCTTGTCCTCTCTCTGTAATGGCGGAGCACCTGAGAAAAACTACCTGACAACTTCCCAACAGCAGTACAACCTTCCGCTTCATGCTTTGGACCTCCCTATCACCACATAGACTTTGGTGGTCACCAATACCCCAGTAGTTGTGCCTCATGCTTACCCTTTATCTGCCGTCTTGCAAAAAAATGGCAGCCCTTTCCAGCTTTTATGCAAGAGCCTTCACCTAAATCCATTAATTTCTTAACAATATTAGTTAAATGATCTGAAACAGCTTTAAAAATGAGCTTACTCTTCTTTTAATAAATTAGCATGGCAGTCGGTCGGTTTTCACTTAAGACGTGAGGATAAGAAGCGATTCTTGCCGACGTCTGCATCTCTTTTATCCTGCACAACTTTGAAGCAGAAAAATGATTATTTTTTGGAATTTTGCCGCGATCAGGATTTCGGCTTTTCCTAATTATATTTTCTCCCTGTGTTCGGGGAGAGAAAGTCCTCCATTTTGGGAGACCTGTACAGCTGCTATCAGCCTGGGCCTGGTGGTTATTATGCACTTTGTAATTAGCGGGGACAGTAAAGTCCCTCTTAGTGGCCGGGGTTTCTTCTGTCAGATCATTTTTAATCTGCTCTCAGCTGTGAAAGGCTGATAAGCACTTCTGAAACCTCTACACACCACATACACCACTTGAATCTTTTTTTTTCTCAAATTCTAGTGTACTCATTACAGAAAATTCCGCTAAAATAGACCTCGATGCATCAAAATTACCCACACCGGCTAGAGCTGGATTCTATTTTTTTTTTCAGACCGTCTCTTGTAAAACATTTCATATTGAAAGAAAGGTTCACAAGTCAATGTGCAATTGTCTTATTGCTTGTTCCGAAACAATCTGTCTCCGACATCATTCTCTGAAATTAAAATGTTGGGTAATGAGTCTACAAGTAAATGAATACACCGCAGGGGGTGACATAACACATACATAGCAGTATGGACTCATGGCATGGGCACCATAATATTCTACTGCCACCCCTTAGGTCAAGGACATTGAGAATTTCCGCATTCATGTTCGTACTTTTGCATTTTAAGGCTGTGGTTACACCATACAACCAGCAAGTTGCAGAGTTATTAACCCTGCTGTTCTGGGGAGACTGATTTTGAACTTTGGTATTTTTGGGGTGTTCAAGATGCGGTTCTGAAACTTGTGGTTGATTGACTTAAATGAGGATGGGTCGGTCGGCCACGGGTTTCAGAGCCGCATCTTGAATATTTTTTTAAAGAATATTGAAGTTCAAGGTCAGTTGTTTTTGACCGAAGACAACAGCAGGGTTAAGGCGCAATCTTTGGCCGCATGTTCTGTGCCGTGTCTACGTCACCATGTATCTCCAGCCTTAGGTTTGCATTACCTACATGTAGCTGTTCCTGTACAGTCTAGATTGCTCTTTAACAGTAGACTATTCCAAAAACGTGGATGGAACAGACGAGGTGCTTTATTCGGCTATGCTATTTTCCATGCTGTGACAGATTAAAGTTGAACTGCCGGCTGCATCCGGTGAATGGCTGCAGAGTAGAATGGGAGTTCTGGCGTAAGATCATAGTCACTTTTAAATAAATAGAAATCCTGTCCGTATCCCAGAGCCAAGTCCTTTGTAGCAATAATGGGTCGCTGTTAGCTTCAGGATCTCAGCTTTTAAATCTCATCTCACAACATGGCAGGAGGCTACATTGTGGCGTAACAAGCAGCAGCATCAAGCACCGTCCCTTCTGACAGATGAGAATGAGTAACTTTCAGGAGCCGGAAAGAAACTACCCGACTCTTTTCATGTAACTTCTACCATCACTGTATTTATATGCTCCCCGCTGGCCAGAAGTCCGGGCATGGCGAGCGCTCAGGTGGAACAAAGACATATCAAAATAGTCCGTGAATTCATGGGCTACGGCGGACGGTTGAACAAACCCCTAGAATTAATCTAAGTCAGTAGTAAAGATGAGTGAATCGAATTCTTGTTGATTTAGTAGGAATTTCGATGAACCTAGCAAATATAAATAAGTTACGATACGCCTTGTACAAATCACCTAAAATGGCCACTGACATTTTACACAGTGCATCAGATAGTGAAGGATCCCATGACCTCAGGCTTCTCCAGAAGACCTCGCATCTATCACATCACATGGAGGGACCGCCAGAGCCTGTATAAAAGCCGAGGCAGGGAATGCAACATCTGTTTTGTGGTGAATCTGAATAGTGAGAGGAGGTCAAAGCTTAGCCATAGAGATAGGGAGTGAAAGCCATAAAATACTGACTAACTGTACAGTGTGTGACAGTATAGTAGGGAATAAGATTAGTATGTGAGAAATAGCCTTTGATTTACCACCAGTTACCATCCGTTTACCCATGGCCATATACTGTATGTTGAGGTCACTTTGACATTACTAAGACTGTGTTGGCATTAAGGAGCTTATAAGGGATTGGACACAGTCCTAGGAGGTCTCAGGGTGTTAAACTCAGACACTCGGTTAGCACCCAAGCATGCTTGGATAACACCTTATCCGAGCACGTTCGTTAATCACTATCACGTGTCTTTTCTGGGCTATTAAGTCAAATAAATAAGGCAGCACACTGCGGCGCTAAAACATGCAAACATGAAACATGAAAATTGAACTGTATTACTGCACTAAAAATATAAAAAAATGAGAGCGTTTAGCGCATAAATTGGCCGCTTCATGTGTACCTGGTAGCCACATTAAGGCATCTCTCGTATACCAGGTCCTAGACTTTCCTTTCCTCGCTGAGAATAAATGTCTAAGAGGTGGAGAGGTGCTCAGTCAGAAGGCTAGTGAATACAAATTTCAAAAAACTGACCATCACATCCAAACATAGACTAAGTGTGAACAGGTGCTGAACCTTGAGTCACCAACTCTTATACAGTCAAATAAATAAGGCAGCACACTGCAGCGCTAAAACATGCAAACATGAAAATTGAACTGCATTATTGCACTAGAAATATGAAAAAATGAAAGCGTTTAGCACATAAATTGGCCAATTCATGTGTACCTGGTAGCCACATTAAGGCATCTCTCATATACCAGGTCCTAAACTTTCCTCGCTGAGAATAAACATCTTCATCTGAATGGGAACCTGTGAAACCTCTTCTTATACTAAATTTCTCTCTCTCTGTGGAGGGGTAATGGACCTGCTGCGATTAAAACACCTGCGGCTAAGAGGCGGTGTGCTCAGTCAGAAGGCTAATGAATATAAATTTCAAAAAACTGACCGTCACATCCAAACATAGACTAAGTGTGAACAGGTGCTATGGTAGTCTATGTCTGGATGTGACAGTCTGTTTTTTGAAATTTGTATTCATTAGCCTTCTGACTGAGCACACCGCCTCTTAGCCGCAGGTGTTTTAATCGCAGCAGGTCCATTACCCCTCCACAGAGAGAGAGAAAATTAGACTAAGAAGAGGATTCACAGGTTCCCATTCAGATGAAGACGATTATTCTCAGCGAGGAAAGGAAAGTCTTTTTTTAAAGCACGATTAATTTCAGGGTGCCGTACATGTGAAAGGAGTTTAGCGGAAATCACACCTGATGAAAATAAAAACATATTTATGGCAAGTAACCAATGCAGTAAAATATATATTATAGGCAAAAGAACAAATAAAAGGTTATTAGTAAAGTCATCATAGACAAAAATATGCTGAGTTCCAAAGCTGCTGGGCCTTGCTCGGTTATGCCAGGTCATTTCCGTATACCTTATTAGAGGCTTATATATAGGACATTATGGATGGGATTATCTGTATCCTATATTCTACCTCCCATAAATAGGGAATCGAGCGCATTCACCTGATATTAGTTTTTCTGCACGCAATGTAAGCACATTTGATGTGACAAATTCAACGTTATGGTAGAATTAAATAGGCCATATAATATTAATCTCCGTGTGCTGTTCCTGTCCGATTCTTCCGTGCAGTACAGATATAACATTATACCGCAGATAATCTCTGATAGTCAATCTTCAGATAAAATAAAGGCTGCAGCTAAAATGATGATTGATTGATATATCCCGACATCTCCGGCTGTGTCAACAACATAAAACATGTACTCGGCTCGTAGATTGTGATTAGACAGCAGAACCCTTCATATACAATGTTCATAGCGCAATGACATCTTCAAAGGCTGGGTTCACATTACGTTAGTGGTGTCCGTGGTAGACGGACTACGTTACACCGCGGCATAAACGCGGACCCTGAGTCCGGGACGGACCCTGAGATGCGGGCTGCAGGGTTTCCGGGTCCATCACTGCTAGCGCAGATAGAGCTAGCAGATGCTCTATCTGCACTAGCACGATGGAGAATGTCGGCACTTGCGTCAGCAGCCCGTTCACGTATGTGTTGAACAGGCTGCTGTTTAACGCAATGTGAACCCGGCCTTAGATAGATATTCCAAGACCCAGGTATATACAGTATCAGTGGTTTAAAGGGGTTGTCCACCCCAGAAAGAACCTTCTAAACACCGGCAGTAGGTTCTGGAGATGATTCTGAGACCATTCTCCATCCAAAAAGGACTTCATCTTTAATAATCCCAGAATGGGTCGGGCTGTGGTTTCTGGGACCCACAGGAAGAATTGACCCAAGGGGCCCACCCTACAGCCATATGCAAATACCTGTTAACTATTATTCCCGTTATAGTGGAGCGTCGACTGTAAAACACAGGAGGCTCCTGCACATCTACCGTGTGCCGCCATAACTGTACAATCACGGTAGTTTACATGAAAGGTGTTCTTTGGTAAAAAAAATGATCACCGAGCCACAGGTTAGGTGGGTAATTACTTAATGATTGGTGGAATCTGGCTATTGGCAACGGCACCCATCGGAAGAATGGGAAACTCTTATATCTTGTAACGCACTTTTAACCCCGTTTTTAAATGCTGCGGCAGGTCAGAAGCTATTTATATAGCAGTGTACTAGTAATACAGTGATCACCAGAGACATTATACACAGGAGCTCTGTATATAGTGTATAGATAAAACAGTGTTCACTGGTGACATTATACACAAGAGCTCTGAATATAGTGTATAGTGTACAGGTAATACAGTGATCACCAGAGACATTATACACAGGAGCTCTGTATTTAGTGTATAGTGTAAGATAATACAGTAATCACCAGTGACATTATACACAAGAGCTCTGTATATAGTGTCAGTGTAGAGGTAATACAGGAATCACCAGTGACATTATACACAAGTGCTCTGTATATAGTGTCAGTGTAAAGGTAATACAGGGATCACCAGTGACATTAAACACAGGAGCTCTATATATAATGTCTGTGTACAGGTATTACAGGGATCACTAGTGACATTATACAGAGGAGCTCTGTATATAGTGCATAGTGTACAGGTAATACAGGGATCATCAGAGACATTATACAAAACAATGTTTCTGTTTATTTTCACTTTCACCACTATAATCCTTCACTTTCTGCTAACTCCCCTAATCCCTACACTTAGTGAGGAAATGTTCATTTCTTCCTTACTCCTCCCCATCCATCTCACCTCCTCCTCAGAACTGTTCCTCAACATACAATCCTCTGTCTCCATGCACAGACAGCCCCCTCATGCCCTCTGCTGCTCCCACCTGCTAACACTTTCTCTGCTCCTTCTCACTGCTGGTGATATCTCTCCAAATCCTGGTCCTCCTCACCACATCCCCACAGTCAGTTCTTCCTCCCATCCATGCTCTATCACAAATTTCCGGAACCTCTCTAACCTTATACCTATTTGCCCCGCCCCCACTTCCCCAGTCCCACTAACAGGAGCTCTATGGAACACTCGCTCTGTCTGCAACAAACTTTCCTACATCCATGATCTTTTTATTACTAACAAACTTTCCTTCCTCGCCATCGCCGAAACCTGGCTCACCCCTTCTGACACAGCCTCTCCTGCTGCACTTTTGTATGGTGGCTTACACCTTTCTCACACACGAAGCCCCAGCAGCAAGCATGGCGGAGGAGTTGGTTTTCTGCTGTCAGATAACTGCTCCTTCACCCCAATCAGATTCCAACCTCTGTTACCCTCCCTTCCTTTGAGGTGCACTCTGTGAGCATCTACTCCCCCTCCAACCTCCAACTGGCTATCATTTACCGCCCCCCAGGGCCAGCCAGCACCTTCTTTGACCACTTCACCACCTGGCTACTTCATTTCCTTTCTGCGGACATCCCCACTATCATTATGGGCGACTTCAACATCCCCATTGACACTTCCCTCTCAGCTGCCACTAAACTTCTATCTCTCACTTCCTCCTTCGGCCTCACTCAATGGTCTTCTGCAGCCACTCACAATGATGGTCACACACTGGATCTCATCTTCACCCGCCTCTGCTCCCTATCTAACCTCTCTAACTCACCTCTTCCTCTTTCTGACCACAATCTTCTCACATTCTCTTCCCTCTCCACTCCTTTTCTACAATCCCCACCCCACAAACTTGCACACACTTGCAGAAATCTTAAACACCTCAATCTACACTCACTCTCTGAATCCCTCCTCCCTCTCACAAACATAAGTTCCCTACACAATGCGGATGACGCTGCCGCTCTATATAACACCACAATAGCTGCAGCTTTGGAATCTCTTGCCTCTCTCACACATACCAAAGCTCGCAAAATCAACAGACAGCCCTGGCACACCAGCCTGACCAAAGAACTGAGGTGAGCTTCCAGGGCTGCTGAGCGCAGATGGAAAAGATCCCAGTCCAACGAGCACTTCATCGCATTCAAACAGCCCCTCACTACTTTCAAGACCACACTCGCCACAGCAAAACAAACCTTTTTCTCATCTCTTATATCCTCCCTGTCTCACAACCCTAAACAGTTATTCAACACCTTCAATTCTCTCCTCCGTCCCCCAGCACCTCCTCCCTCCCCACTCATCTCAGCTGAAGACTTTGCCTCATTTTTCAAGCAGAAGATTGATAACATTAGAGACAGTTTTAGTGGGCAACCCCCAGAGCCCTTCCTCCCAACTACCCAGCCCTCCACCTCCAAAACTAACTTCTCCACCATTACAGAAGATTGACTCTCCACTCTACTCTCAAGATCGCATCTCATCACCTGTGCACTTGACCCGATCCCATCCCACTTCATCCCAAACCTCGCCACAGTCTTCATCCCAAGCCTAACCCATCTCTTCAACCTATCACTTTACTGTATTAGCTGTACCCTGACACTATATACAGATCTCCTGTGTATAATGTCTCTTGTGATTCCTGTATTACCTGTACACTGACAATATATATAAAGCTCCTGTGTATGTCACTGGTTATCACTGTATTACCTGTACACTGACAGTATATACAGAGCTCCTGTGTATAATGTCACTGGTGAGCACTGTATTACCTGTACACTGACACTATATACAGAGCTCCTGTGTATAATGTCACTGGTGATCAATGTATTACCTGTACACAGACACTATATACAGAGTTCCTGTGTATAATGTCACGGGTGATCCCTGTATTACCTCTATACTGACACTATATACAGAGCTCCTGTGTATAATGTCTCTGATGATCCCTGTATTACCTGTACACTATGATCATAGTGATCATAGGTGACATTATACACAATAGTTATATATAGTATATAGTGTACAGATAATACAGTGATCACCAGTTACATTATACACAGGAGCTCTGCATATACCGTATTTTTCGGACTATAAGACGCACCGGACCATAAGACGCACCCCAAATTTGGGGTGAAAATTGCAGAAAAAAAGATTTTTTTATAAGATGGGGGTCCGTCTTATTGTCCGAATTTACAGTATCTTACCTGAGGGCTGGCGGTGGCAGAGCAGGGTCACAGGAGGCAAGGTGTCGGCAGAGGTGGGGTGATGCTGGGATGAGGAGGTGCTGGGATGAGGAGGTGCTGGGATGAGGAGGTGCTGGGATGAGGAGGTGCTGGGATCAGGAGGTGCTGGAATCAGGAGGTGCAGTGAGAGGTATGGTGTGAGAGGGGTCCCAGGCTTACCGTGCAGGCAATGCAGGCTTACCGTGGCGGCAGAGGTGCGGTGGCAGAGGTGCAGCGGCAGAGGTGCAGCGGCAGAGGAGGCGCAGTAAGCGGGGTCCTTTTCCCCGGTATGGTGATTCAGCAGCCCGGTAAGCAGCAGAGCCGGGTGAATCCTGTTGTTATCGGTGGGGGCGGCCATCTTCCTGAGGCCGCCTGTGTGCAGATGAAGCCCTCTGCTTCCCGGGGCTTCAGGAAAATGGCCGCGGGAGGCCGCGCGTGCGCAGATGGAGATCGCGGCGGCAATTTTCCTGAAGCCCCGGGAAGCAGAGCGCTCCATCTGCGCACGTGCGGCCTCGGGAAAATGGCCGCCACCACCGATAACAACTGGATTCACCCGGCTCTGCTGCATACCGGGCTGCTGCATCACCTCACCGGAGAAAGGGACCCCGCTTACTGCGCCTCCTCTGCCGCCACACCTCTGCCGCCGCACCTTTGCCACCGCACCTCTGCCGCCACGGTAAGCCTGCATTGCGACTATTAGACGCACCCCCCATTTTCCCCCCTTTTTTGGGGGGGAAAAAGTGCGTCTTGTAGTACGAAAAATACGGTAGTATCTAGTGTACCGGTAATACAGTGATCACCAGAAACATTATACACAGGAGTGTTAGAACATAGTGTCAGTGTACAGATAATACAGTGATCACCAGAGACATTATAGACAAGAGATATGCATATAGTGTCAGTGTACAGGTAATACAGTGATCACCAGTGACATTATATACAAAAGCTCTGTATATAGTGTCAGCGTGCAGATAATATAGTGATCACCAGTGACATTATACACAAGCTTGCTGCCTCTGGGTTATCCTTGACACTTATCTCTCTTTCAAACCACATATACAGGCCCTTTCCACTTCCTGCCGACTTCAACTCAAAAATATTTCATGGATCCGTACATTCCTCAACCAAGAATCTGCAAAAACCCTAGTCCATGCCTTCATCATCTCCCGCCTTGACTACTGCAACCTCTGCTGCCCGACTAATCCACCTGTCCCCCCGCTATTCCCCGGCCTCTCCTCTCTGTCAATTCCGACACTGGCTCCCCATTTCCCAAAGAGTCCAGTTCAAAACCCTAACCATGACATACAAAGCCATCCACAACCTGTGTCCTCCATACATCTGTGACCTCGTCTCCCGGTACTTACCTGCAAGCAACCTCCGATCCTCACAAGATCTCCTTCTCTACTCCCCTCTTATCTCCTCTTCCCACAATTGCATACAAGATTTCTCCCGCACATCCCCCTACTCTGAAACTCTCTACCACAACATATTAGACTCTCGCCTACCATCGAAACCTTCAAAAAGAACCTGAAGACCTACCTCTTCTGACAAGCCTACAACCTGCAGCAACCACCGCTCGACCAAGCCACTGCACGACCAGCTCTACCCTCGCCTATTTCATCCTCACCCATCCCTTGTAGATTGTGAGCCCTCGCGGGCAGGAACCTCTCTCCTCCTGTACCATTGTGACTTGCATTGAACTATATTTGTTTTTATTATGTATACCCCTCCTCACATGTAAAGCGCCATGGAATAAATGGTGCTATAATAATAAATAATAATAATATAGTGTCAGTGTACAGTTAATACAGTGATCATTGGTGACATAATACACAGGAGCTCTGTCTATAGTGTCAGTGTATAGTGTGCATGTAACACACTGACTCACCGGTGACGTCTCTAGTTTAAGTCCTTCATCTTCGCTTTTCTTCTTCATCCAGCGCAGACTGCAATCACTTCCTCCAGCCAAGACTCGTCTCTGCAGAAAATAACACAGTTATCTCTAGCTGATCGCTTCCAGAGCACATTCACCACTTTTTCCTTGATTTCTACACTACGTCAGCTGAAAAAAAAAAGTGACATATTACTGATCCTGCACAGTAACAAGACATCACCGTTTGTTCCCTCATGGAAGACGGTATCCTCAAATGTAAATTGTATTGCATCAGAAATGTCTCCTAATAGGCCCCTACAGTAATTATGTCAACATTTGCCACCATACATAACGTACATTCCTCATTCTGGACCCCATACAGTAATTTTCACTCATCCTGGCCACCTTTATTTATTAATGCCTCCCATCCTAGACCCTACGTCGCCCCATCCTGGGCCTCTATGTATCCCCCCCATCCTGGGCCTCTATGTATCCTCCCATCCTGGGCCCCTATGCATCCCCTCACATTCTGGGCCCAAATCTATCCCCCCATCCTGGGCCCCTATGTTTCCCCCTCATTCTGTGTTCTTATGCGGTCCCATCCTAGGTCCCTATCTACTACCCTGCCCATTCACATTGGAAAAAAATTCTTCTTACCTTCCTTCACTCTCCCAGCATCCACTTGCGGCTTCATATCCAGCGCGGTCGTTGACATGGCCCCCAACCCATCAGATGCCGCTCGCTGACATAGGTGCATGGCGCATAGCAGTGGCATTTAAAGGCTGCTGGCCTGCAGCCATTAAACATCCCTGCTATGCACCGTGCACTGACGTCAGTTCCTGGCGCATAGCAGTGACGTTCAATGACAGTGCATTGCTATGACGTTCCCTGCGCCCATCTTAACATCAGTAGTATGCGCTGTGCCCTGAACCGCGTGGCCCCTGATAGGCCCGTGGTCGTTCTAACAACCACGGACAGTCTCCAACAGGTCCCCATTATATCTGGCATGGGGACCCACTGAGGACCCGAGGCCCACTGGAGGATCGTCCGGTGTCATGGTGCGCCAGTCCGACATGGATCCCAGCCCATAGTAGGACCCCACCTAATATCTGTAATTTTAGCAAACATGTTTAATTTTTGTTTGGTCTCCTTGAGACTCCTTTTGGGCCCTGTTAAATATATGACCTCTTTGAGATGGATATAACTAGGTCATAACATTCCACATAATTTCCCGCCTTTCCTTTTGCCTGAGTCTGTGTGTTTGTCTGTTTATAAGATTTTACTCTTTCTATACTTGAAAATGTTTAACTATTACTATAGTATAAGATTGGCTGTTATTCTATAAATGGTAGTGAAAAATCTAAAATGCCTAATTATTTTTTCTTTTCCTGTAAAATTTGAAAAATTTCAGGAAATTCACATGCACATTAGCAACAACAGAGCGACTCAAACCTTATCTTTTGTATTGATGCACCCAATGAGCGTGTGCAAAGGTCATTGATACAGGAGTGGGATGAGGTGAGCTGTGACTTCGCTTATTGTGTTATCAGCTGTGTATAGAAGTGTCACCTGTTATTATAATCCTGCTTGTGATGATGATGGGACTTTGGAAAAAGTATTTTTATAAAGAGCAGGAGGTATGAATCTAAAATAAGTGGCCACTGCAAAAATCGCAGAATTTCCAATTATTTTTTTTAAGACAGATTGTGATATGGAAAAAAAATCATTGCCAGGATATATTTAAAATTAAAAAAAACAACTAATTTAAAGAGTAGATCATTTTCTGATGACACATTTGTTTTAAGACACCTTCCCTGTATGTAGGGTGTGAGGTGATAACAGGCAGATATAAAGAAAACCAATGCTAGGAAATGGGTGTAACTAGGGAATGTTTCTGGGGGTTATTTATAAAGACGCATCAGCGAATCAGCGGAAAATAAGGACAGAAAAGACTTTATAAATAGAGAAAACGACAAAGAATAAGACGATAGTTACGATAACTCCACCAATGCTGCCTGCAGGAAATAAAGTTTTATCATTTAAAGGGACATTCTGGTCTTCATACATTATCATTTATCTGCTGGAGTCACCCGTCTCGGCAATCGGCGGAGGGACGGTGCAGGTTAGCAGGGAGCAATGTGAATTCTCAGGAAGATAGACGCATTCTGGCTTTAAGGGAATTAGAACATGTTTATACTAATACATCCTCCGGCTCACGTTTTTGTTTTTTCTTCAATTTTTTGTACTTTGCAAATACAAGGGTGCGGCTCCCCCTTTCTGGGCTGTGCATAAGTTTATTTAGCTTTCCACGGACGGATGTTTGAGCACTCGGCCCAGTGTCCTGCTCTGACCTATCTATTGAAGCCTGCCAGCACTTAGGTAAATTACTAGAGATAGGACCATCCCGATTGGGTCACCTTGTCGCGGTGGGATGACTTTTATGCTTTTTTTTTTTACTAAAATAATGTCAACTCATCCCCTATGTTACTTACATGACTGTATAGGCGCTAATCTCCCAGAAAAAAATAATACCTTTTTGTAAAAATGTGATGTGCCAGTCATGAAAAATCTAGAGTAGAAGCCATGTGAAAAGTGCACTGGGGCTGTTTTTCCCAGTGCATTGCCACACCTCCAATGCACTTGCAGCATAATTTGCATATGGCTTTTATGCTAAATTTCTTATGAATGGCTCATTGGATTGTTACAAAAAAGGTATCATTTTTATTGGGGGCAAGGACCTACACAGACAGACCACTACTTCCACATGTAAGAACATGCAGACGGGTTCTTTAAAGCAGCACTCCTCCTATCAAAATGTTTATCCTCTTAATATATTGCAGCCATCATATTATATAGCACTGTGCACTTACAATTGCTTATTTTGCCTTTCTTCCCATCTAATTCTTCTCTTTTCCATTAGGTCTATGAGATCACATGATTAAGAACTGACTAGCTGAATCCTTCTAAGCTCTGTGTAGAAACAGGAGGTCAATTTTCTCTGTATAAGTCATGTGTCACTGCAAAAGTCAATGACGGGGGGGGGAGCAGCTGGGTCAGGAGGTGAAGAGGGGAATAAGAAAGAGGGGAATAATAAATACAGAGACAGGAAACTTCCTCTTTCAAAATTGAGCAGAAAAGAAGAATTATCTAGGTAGAAAGGCAAAATGAGCAATTGTAAGTGCACAGTGTTATATAATATGATGACCGCAATATATTAAGAGGATAAACACTTTGATGGGAGGAGGAGCACGTCTTTAAAATAGAGAAAAAAATGTGTAAAACTCTTCTATAAGAAGGTCAGAAATAGCAGGAAACAAACGATATTCCATAATTCCATAAATAAAGGAGATTTATCTGCATGCTGGGCTTAACACGTTCACATGTACAATAACATTCACTTTACAAGCGTTCTTCTGCTTCTTCTGATTCTTCTTGCGCAGTCTGTAAAGCAAACACTGCAGTTATTTAAAGCGCTGGCCGTGATCAGCTGGAAAAATAGTCTTTGGTCTTCTATAGGGAATGCTCTATAAGGGGGAGCGAACGTTACGTCTCCAGCAGGTGAGCTTCACCGAACAAAGGGAACATTATACAATCAGCAGATGGGAAAGGAGTCATTTGAAAATTCCCCATCCTGTTATTGTAGCCGCCACGCTCTCTTCAGAAGAACCTCACGTATGTGCTGCTCCTCGTCATCTGCTCCTGAGCAAACAGAAAATGAGCGTAGCGAGGAGATCAGCATCTACACAACAACGAGCCGCATTCCTGACGTCACTTCTTCATGACTGGCAACACGTTCAATGGAGGCACTTCAATTCTTATACATATATAAAGTCATGCCATTCCCTTATATTTAATGGGACCAGGGGACCTTTAAGCCCCCCAACAGTTATGTCATGTCCTTTTACTCCAATGGGACAAGGAGACTTTTGAAACCCCCATCAGTAATGTCATGTCTTTTGCTCTATTGTGACGAGGGGACCTTTAAGCCCCTGGCGCGCCCACAGGGCAGTGGGGTACTCGGTACCGGGTCCAGTCGCAAAAGGGGATGTCACGGTGGCTGCGACCCGGTCCGTGGCACTGGGCATCAACGTTAAAGGCGTTAATGTTCAAAGTTTGTCGTGACGCCACCTGTGGAGTTCGGTCAATAGGGGGACTGATACTGCATTAAAGGGGTCCCCTGGGGGATGTTGCGGCACCCCAGATGTTACACTTCCCACAGGTGAAGCGGTGTCCCCAGGGGTCCTATGGTGCGTGGCATAGATGGTAAAGCCGGTGAATAAATGAGGAGACAAGTGATAAGTCTTTACTTGGTTTACTTGTGGGTGACAGGCCACAGACCAGGGTACCAGGCACGGATTGATGGTGGTCTGGCCGACTCAGAGGCAAGTGAGAGTTCACCTTCCTAAGGGTATGTGTCCACGTGCAGGAAACGCTACGTGTATGACGCTGCATAGAGCCGCAGCGTCAGACACGCAGCGTCCAGATGTTACAGCATAGTGGAGGGGATTTAATGAAATCCCGTCTCCACTATGCGTGGTAACACGCACCCGGCGGCCCTGCGACTCCGGACATGCTGCGCGTCTTTTCAGATCGCAGCATGTCCGTATATCTTGCGGTGACGCTGCGTCGCCGCAAGATATAGCACAGGGCCCTATGGTGGGGAGCGATGATCCCGGATGTGTGCTATGAACACATCTGGCATCATCGCGTCCCAGAAAGGGGGCGGGGCTTACCGCAGAGCAGCTAAGTCGCTCCGACGATACCGCCGGCCATCCTGAAAGTGGACACATACCCTAAGTGAGGTCCTTGCTGCTTTAAGCTTCCTACAAGGTCCTCCAGTTTCCCCCTATCCTGGGACAGGTACCTGCACGATGGGCAGCTTGAGCCTTTTTACAGGGACTCTCAGATGCCCCGGGCTCCTCAGGTGCTGCTGCATCTCAGGCATGGTGCGGGCAGGTGGCGTATAGTGTAGTGCCCTCCGGTTCTACTCCATGTCCTAGAGTCCACGAAAGCCTCGGGCTCCCGGTTCCCGGATTCTCTGCACTTCAGCTCCGAGGGTGCTCTTCCCGTCTGAGCTCTGTCTCTTTCTGATGCTCCTTCCCTTCCAGCAACTCCACATACAACCCTTCAGGTTGTTGCTCCTTTCCAGAGGCTGCAGCTCCACGTGGCTGCCAGGCCTCTCACATCTGCTCCAGACGTCCTTCCACTTCAGTGTCTCCCTACAAATAACCTAGCTCCTCCTCCAAACCAGGAAACCTAAAGCCTAGGGAAGCTCCCCCTCCTGGCCTGGATTCAGAATGTCTTGCATGTAAATGCCTTACCTGGTGAAGAGAACTCCTTTGCCTCTGAGCATGACATCACCTTCCCTGAAGGAAAAGTAACATCACTGCAGCAATCAGTGACCTGGGGTGCTGCACCCCCCAATAGTCATGTCATCTCCTTTTAATCTAATGGGACAAGGGGCTTTTAAGCCAGCCAACAATCATTGTCAGTTTGGTATATTAGGAGATGAGACTCTAAAATCTCTGAGAACATCATTTAGAGCAGAGAGGAGCATCTCTGACTGCAATCATGTTATGGCTTGTTGTACCTGCCATACAAAAAGTTGTGAGTTGAGTATATACAGTTACGTATCATATGTGCTTTGGTATGATATCCCCATGTAGTACTGTATTCTGTGGAGAATTCTTCCAATAAGGGCACGGTATGACAGTTGGGGAGCTCAAAGCTTCCCTTCTATCAGTATGGTAAAAGGACATGACAATGTCAAAGACAGTACTTTATGTGTGGTCTTGGAAAGAATTGGGAATGGAAGCTACTCCCATGAAGAGGATAGTTGAAGAATCCACCCATGCAGACAACAAGTCTGAAAGGCTCCACCTATGAAGAGAATGGGTTAGAAAGCCTCCACCCATGAAGGGAATGGTTTAGAAATGCTCCACTCATGAAGAGAATGGGTTAGAAAGGCTCCACCCATGAATAGAATGGGTTAGAAAGGCTTCACCCATGAATAGAATGGGTTAGAAAGGCTCCACCCATGAATAGAATGGGTTAGAAAGGCTTCACCCATGAATAGAATGGGTTAGAAAGGTTCCAGCCATGAAGAGAATGGGTTAGAAAGACTCCAACCATGAAGGAAATGGGTTAGAAAGGTTCCAGCCATGAAGAGAATGGGTTAGAAAGACTCTACCCATGAAGTGAATTTGTTAGAAAGACTCCACCCATGAAGGGAATGGGTTAGAAAGACTCCACCCATGAAGGGAATGGGTTAGAAAGGCTCCACTCATGAAGGAAATGGGTTAGAAAGACTCCACCCATGAAGGGAATGGGTTAGAAAGACTCCACCCATGAAGGGAATGGGTTAGAAAGACTCCACCCATGAAGGAAATGGGTTAGAAAGACTCCACCCATGAAGGGAATGGGTTAGAAAGACTCCACCCATGAAGGGAATGGGTTAGAAAGACTCTACCCATGAAGTGAATTTGTTAGAAAGACTCCACCCATGAAGGGAATGGGTTAGAAAGGCTTCACCCATGAAGGGAATGGGTTAGAAAGGCTCCAACCGTTAAGTGAATAGGTTAGAAAGGCTTCACCCATGAAGGGAATGGGTTAGAAAGGCTCCACCCATGAAGGAAATGGGTTAGAAACGCTCCGCCCATTAAGGGAATGGGTTAGAAAGTCTCCACCCATGAAGTCAGAAGCAGTCCTAGAACAGGGCTCTCAGAACTTAACACATGCTTGAACTAACTTTTAGAATGTGGAGGTAGAAAAAAGGAAAAATTGATTATAGTTGTGTATTCTTTTTTCATATTGTCTTTATACAAGATGTTTATCATTTTGGATGGAAAAAGCACAGATGTGAATATATCCTACACGTTTGTTGAAATTTTGGGACCACCGAAGTGATCTAGTTTTTCCACAGAGCGCACAGTCGTATATTATTCAGAACGCTGAGTTCAGGTAAACATACTGATATTTCTTTTACCTCATACCAGACAGAACTTCTCCTCCTATTTTATTTATTTTTCAGCAATAAAACCTTAAAAATATGTGCACAATGTCTTGAAACCAATAAACTGCTTAGAAGTTGCATTTGTTTTCCTCTTGAGTTACTATGTGTACTCAGCTGCCGTTGTTGTGGGTGCCAGTTTTGCAGCGTTAGGACTTGTGCACAGCTGAGCGGAGCACATGGAGGCTGTATAACAGGGCATATAGCCTTTAGAACTGTAAGGTAAAAAGCGGCAGAGCCTTCAAGTGTCGTCGTCCAGACTCTACTAGGTTCTGTATGTTTGGAACTATTTTCCCCTAGAACCAATGCTTCTAGATAATGCCTCATTACTGATGGAACGTGCACATGGATGAAATCAGCTCCATACAGATCTACTGTACATTTGTATAAATGCATAATTAGGCTGTGTACATGAGAGTGGATGAAAAAAAAGGTTAGGAAAAAGTTTTCCTTTTCGCTAAAATAGTATGAAAGCTAGCTCTCTTCCAGAAGGAAAGAAAGTATCTCGCAAGTACCCCCAAGAAGAGGTAGCTCAGCTGTAAGTCAGTGTCCAATCCTTTAAGGAGCTTTCCAACATGGTAATTCACAAACCCTTCTACGGTCATTTTTTGGGGTACTTGCCCCCCATCAGTGTACAGCAGAGCCCAGTTGGCCGAGTCCGACAACCTTAAGGTAACGACAGACCAGCTGAGTAGGCGATGAGCGGCTAACAGCTTGAAAAAGGCTATCTCTAGATGAGTTCTGGCTTGGACAGCCTTAGGGAAGGGTTGGACATTGACTTATACGGTAGGTACCTGTTTTAGGTGGTACTTGTGAGAATTCATCTTACAGGAGAGCTAATTTGCATACCTTTTTACCTGTCCTATGTGGTACTTGTGAGAATTCATTGTTTTTACGGGAGAGCTACTTTGCATACCTTTTTCCCATGGAATACTAAGACTCAATACTCAGCTGGTTTCTTTAAGAAAAGCCAATACTTCCCCCACTGTTCCTGCAATAGTGCCATTCTTCTTCATAGGTCATTTTTGGGACTACAGTTCAGCCCCAAACATAGACTCCCCCACCCCACAAATTGGTGTCAAAACCAAAAAATACAAGTTAACGAGGCTTTCACAACCTTTTTCACATGCACTTCAAATTGAGAGGGCAAATTTGTTGCCACCACTGTGGAACAATGTCGCTATAAAAATAATTACGGTAGTTATTTTAGGCATATTCTGCGTAGAAAAGTCGAGGATTAGGATTGGCTCAATTTAATGGCCCAGTTCGTATATATTTAATAGTGCTGAACAAAACCACCCACATGGTCCTGGTCCAGGTGCCATACCTGTGCTCCGTGGCAGCCAAAACGTCAAACTTTTACTGACGCTATCCTGGGTGCCTCTTCTGATTAGTTGACCCCGTGGTGTTATACCAATACATGTCATTACCTAGTTGTGAAATCACAGCTGCTTACTAGTCAGAGAGGCGCCCTGGATATTTTCGAAATATTCACACACCATTGATATCAGTATTAATCGTGACTGTATTTTTGTCTACTGCTCCTTTTCAAACCTGTGTCTCATCTTGGTCTCAGGCTGCAGAAAAAACTTTGTTAGTTGCCTGACCCATCTGTCGCATATTTCTCTGTTCTATTTGGCAGGGGAACCTGTCATGTCCGATAATACTGTTAACCTGCAGATATAGGGTTAATCTGCAGGTTAATATCATTATGAAGGGGCCCTGCCACCGTACTGAAAGTGGAAGAAAATTAACTTTATTTTTCTCCAGAGCCGCCAGCTTTCAGTCATAGAGGCATGCCGGCTTTTAGTGACTATACTGTGAACAGCGGCTGTAATCACACCCTGGTGCTTTGACTGTTGGCGGTGCATAGATTCACTGCAAAGTCTGCCTTGCCGGGATATATATAGAGCCATCGCTCACTGTATACTGAAGCTGCTGCTGACGCACCTGTATGACTGAAAGCCAGAAGTTGTCGAATGGAATAAAGTTGATTTTCTCCCTGGTGCCGCACTTTTAGGCTATGTGCACACGTTGCGGATTGGGGTGCAGAATTTTCGGCACAAAATCCGCATCTCCTGGCAGAAAACGCAGGTGCAGATTTGACGCGTTTCTATGCGGATTTTGTGCGTTTTTGTTGTGGATTTGCTGCGGATTTCATGCGTTTTTTACCCCTTCGGATTTCTATAATGGAAGGGTGCAGAAATGCTGCAGATCCGCACAAAAGAAGTGACATGCTACTTCTTTTGCTCTGCAGCGTTTTTCATGCGGAATTTTCCGCACCATTAGCACAGCTTTTTGTTTTTTTCCTATTGATTTACATAGTACTGTAAATCACTTTGCGGATCTGCAGCGTTTCTGCGCGGAAAAAACCCGCTGCGGATCCGCACTAAATCCGCATCGTGTGCACATAGCCTTAATATAGCAGCCAGGCACCTTGATAATGCTAATAACCTGCAGATTAACCTTATAACCACAGGTTAATAGCATTATCGGACCTGACAGGTTTCCTTTAAAGTGCAAAGTGAGTAACACCTGAGTCCGTAGACCTGTAGTCTGAAACTATGGAGACACGTAGTCACACAATGAACCTTACGTTATTAATTTTATTCAGGGTTCTGCATGATTCTGCTTGAAGCTGATGAATAACTGAATCTATAAAAATCTCTCTAGATAAATTTTGCTTTCCCCTTATGAAATTCATTTGCAGATTATTATCAATTATCATTCTACTTGCAGTGATGGAATTTTTGGCCTGGAACTTACTGATGGAGTTTGCGATTTGCATTTTTCGTCTCAGACTGCCGGACTTCTTATAAGTAGATGATCGCTTCTGATGGACGATATCTCTCATTTAATAAAAGTGAGGAGTCAGCAGGTAGAAGCAGGTGCTAATAAATGCAATTAAAGTGACTTTATGATCCTGCAAATTACCCTCACTTCATTTGGAAGTCGGAATGGCTTATGCTTAGTTAACCTTTACTATTAAACACGAGTGGAATGACAACCAAGCAATTTATGATATAATATTTTGTGCACATTTAGAAGAGACAAAGGAAGATCTGAGATTGTAGCATTAAAGATATAAAATACTGCAGATTCATCCTTTATCACAAAGTATCCTAGCAAAGTGTTTTCCCCATCTTCGTAGGCAGATATTGTCGGATCGTCTTTGTAGAAACAAGACCGTCTCCAATTTACTGCTTGTTAAAATTTGCAGCCGTTCTTGAGATATTAACCCTTTCACAACATGCGCCGCACATGTACGGCGCAAGTCAGAAGCAGGTGTATAGAGTGGGTTCACGGGGTGACCCCACCGAATATCCAGCAGGCGGTGGCTGTGTATTACAGCCAGGATCTGTCTCTAACAATAGCGAGTCGCCGATGGGTTCCTATGACGGCTGGGGGTCTGTTGAAGACCTCCGTGCTTGTGATTACAGAGCTCCTTTGAAACCATGTCTTGACCATGATTTTCGCTGTGCACAGTACGAGCGATCAGATGTTCACAGCTTCAAGTCCCCAAAGGGGACTATTAAAAAAAACAGTGAAAAGTAACAAAAAAAAGTTTTGAAAAATATGAAAAAAAAAAAATAAAAAAACATATTAGTTCCAATCACCCTAACTTTTCCCCCCATTGAAAATAAAGATATTAACAAAATACCCATATGTGGCATCGCTGCATTCAAAAAAGTCCGATCTATCAAAATATAAAACTAATTACCGTAACCAGATCAGTAAACATTGTAGATGAAAAAATATTCAAGAACAGCAATAGTATGTTTTATTGGTTGCTGCAGTTTCGCAAAAAATGCTGCAACAAGCTATAAAAAAGTCACATCTATCCCAAAAAGGTATCAATAAAAGCGTTGTCTTGCCCTGCAAAAAAATAAAAATAATACATTTATTAAGAAAAATAAAAGAGTTATGGATCTTGGAACAAGGAGAGGTAAAAAACGCAAAAAATAAGAAAGAAGCAAAAACAAAAATTGTCTTTTGTTTTGTTTACAGCTGGACAACTAGGAGACCGACCACCGCTTGGACAACTAGGAGACCGACCACCGCTTGGACAACTAGGAGACCGACCACCGCAGCACAGAAAGTAACAACTATTGGGAGGTAACAAGCTCAACAGAAAAGATAATAAAGATTAGTTCTACGTTTTTCTGTGTGCGTAAATGTAATTTAGATTAATTATCACATTTCGGATACAATTAAAGTCATTCTCTTCTTACAACAGTATCCAGACTGTATCGCAATTACCAAGACAAACAGCAGATATAATCCCATTGCCTTCCTGCTAATAAGATCCAGATTTAGTAGGGAGCGTATAAAATAATGGGGGAGTCAGCCCTTCTCCTGACATCTCCTTGAACTTTACAGCCACGATGTCATTATTTCATCTTTTTCAGCAATGACTCAGAGGAACGTCTTTCTCCGCCTTCCAGTGGGAGACGATGTCGAGAGTTATTTACATAAAGGGAAGTAACACGAGGATCGGCAATTGTTTGCCGGAGTTTGGATTGTGCCCAAAGATAAACATAGGATATTCTGAGATAATCCCAGGTCATGTCTGTCAGCGGATAATTTCACACGGGAGGGATATGCTAATATGCCGCGTACATACGGTATCTTACTGCAACCAACCGCTCAAACATCCGAAAGTCACCATTGACCTCGTAGGAAACCATGTGGCATTATTCCCCATTTTTATTCTCAGCCAGTGTATGACGTTTAAACAAATAAAAACCTTAAAAGAAATGTGTTACTAGAAAATGATCTACTGTTTACATCGTTTTTTTTTTGTATTTTAATCACTATCGATATTACAAATAAAAAAAATGGAAATCTTGTAGTTTTCACAATGGCCTCTGGGGCTGTTATAGAATCATTCTTCCTGATTTCCTTTTCATAAAATCCACATAACCTTAGGCAGCAACAGACTGATTCAGTCTCTTTATTTAGTATTGAAGCATATCATGAGCATGTGCAATGACCATTGAGGAGGGAGTGGTAGGAGGTGAGCTGTGACATCACCTATTGTGAATGGTGGATCCTGTGTTATCTAATGTATATAGAGGTGTTATAAGTCATTGTAGAGGATGGAGGTGAGCTGTGACATCACCTATTGTGAATGGTGGATCCTATGTTATCTACTGTATATAGAGGTGTTATCAGTCATTGTACAGGAGGAGGAGGTGAGCTGTGACATCACCTATTGTGAATGGTGGATCCTGTGTTATCTACTGTATATAGAGGTGTTATCAGTCATTGTACAGGAGGGAGGAGGTGAGCTGTGACATCACCTATTGTGAATGGTGGATCCTGTGTTATCTACTGCATATAGAGGTGTTATCAGTCATTGTATAGGAGGAGGAGATGAGCTGTGACATCACCTATTATGAATATTGGATCCTATTGTGTTTGCTGGATCCTTACCTCATCCCCTTCCTGTGCAATGACTGATAACACAGCTCACCTCCTCCTCCTGTACAATGACTGATAACACCTCTATATACACTGGATAACACAGGATCCACCATTCACAATAGGTGATGTCACAGCTCACCTCCTCCTCCTGTACAATGACTGATAACACCTCTATATACAGTAGATAATACAGAATCCACCATTTACAATAGGTGATGTCACAGCTCACCTCCTCCTCCTGTACAATGACTGATGGCACCTCTTCCCCCCTCATTTCGGTGCAAAAATGAAAAAGTTAAAAAGATTAAAGATAAAGTTAAAATAACTTTTAATCCTATAGCTCAGCACTGAATATATTCGACACACGTTGTAAAGCAGGTTTGTATCTGTAGGGGGCGCCCCTGAGCACTGGCCCCAAAAGGTCCAAAGGTCCTTTTCCTACATAAGAAGAGCGGGGTATTATAAATGCCATATGGCAGTAGCGGATCTCCTGTTACAGATTTTGCATTGATTTTGTCACCTCTTGGACCCCCAAGGGCTTCCTCTTACTTTTTTTATTTGTCAGCACAAGTAACTGAGGTTTATTGAGGCCTTTTGAGCCCATAAAATAACGGAAAGAACAATGCCCCCCTACAGCATGGTAGGGGATATGTATTCCATGTGTGAATGGCTGGAAACATATGAAGCCGGTAAGTTATACATTAGGACATGCAATGAATTTCATCCTACAGTCTTTTTAGTGACGTTTGTTTCCTCCCCGAAACATTACTGCTGTTCACAATAAACAATAATTCACGTTCTTTCCCACTTGTGTCACATCAGGAGTGAAATAATATAAAACACATTTCGGAGGGTTTTGCCTTCTTTACAGCATAAATATCCATTGACCTTAAAATACCAGATTGGTTCTTCTGGAGAATGGTTGTCACACAGAGAAGAACAATGCAGCCAGCTTATCGGCACGGAACAGTCCGCCGCGCGCTCCCTCCATGTAGTACATGCACATCTACCATAGAGAGCCAGCCGGGGATAATACAGGCCATTATCTGGCCTACGCCCGAGGGACAGGGGCCGTGATGACCTTTTGGAAATTATTTTGAAATATTCCATTTTTATAGAAGTTTCTTAAAGAGGTCAAAAGTGACGAATGTTTGGTCAAAAGTGACGAATGTTTGGTCAAAAGTGACGAATGTTTGCTCTTATTTTATTTTTGTTTTTTTCCCGCTGCTGGTTTTGGATTATTCTTCTAGTTAATAGGGTTACAATGGCCGCCCCCTTAGGGCTTATTCAGATGTCAGATTTTCACGTACAAGGTCTTTCTGTGTTTTTCATGGATACTTGTACCTATTTCCTATAATGGAGCGGAAGTGCACATGCTCGACCACCGCTCCATTCATCCCCTATGGACCGCTTAGCACTGAGCGGGACTTTTTCCAGCAGCCCCATAGAGAATGAATGGAGCAGCGGTAGATTTTGTAATGGGGATGAAAGTGCTTCATTGGGGATAATATCTCCCCGTTCAGCCGATCGGTGCAGGTCTCAGTTGTTGGACCACCCACAGATCCCACTCATAGGTGATAACTTGTTTTTACTGGACAATCCCTTTAAGCACAGAACAGTCCCCAGTAATAAATCTCATGAGCTGTATAATGAGAAGCCTTTGATGTGTCCATATATTAATGGGTTCTGCGAATATGGACTATAGGTGGATGATATTGGATCGCCCCCCAAGGGCCGTGAGGTACTCGGTATCGGGTCCGGTCGGCTCAAAGGGGGATGTCACGGTGGCTGACCCGGTCCGTGGCCCTGGGACGGCCATATAAAAGGGAAAGGTCTTTAAAGGGATAAAGTTTATCTTCATGATGCCACCTGTGGTATTCGGTCAGGGTGACCGACGCTGCTTAGGGGTCCGCTGGGGTGATGTTATGGCAGCTAGATGGTGTACCTTCCCACAGGTGAAGTATGTCTCCAGGGCTTCCCAGTGTGTAGATGGTGGTATGGTGAGAGGCACAGAGAAGAACGAGGACACAAGGTTGCAGTCTCTTTACCTTTACTGAAGACTTCAGCATCCATAGTCCAGGGCACCAGATCACAGGGCAGGCAGAGTCCGGCCGGTTTGGAGGCAAGTCCAGAATTCCCTTGTTCAGGTGAAAATCAGTAGCCTTCCCTTGCGCTGCGGTGGTGTAGTCCCTTACTGCCTATGGCTTCACATAAGGGTCTCACAGATGTGATGTTTCACTCTCTCTGTCCCCCGTATAGGATAGGACAAAACACGTATGACTGGTGACTTGAGCCTGTTTATAGAGTCTCTTAGATAACCCGGCTCTGTAGTTGTCACCGTGCCTCCTGG
The DNA here is from genome assembly GCF_032444005.1 of Ranitomeya imitator. NCBI lineage: Eukaryota > Metazoa > Chordata > Amphibia > Anura > Dendrobatidae > Ranitomeya > Ranitomeya imitator. The sequence goes on from NC_091288.1 coordinate 26,350,997, forward strand.
ATGTAGGTGCGGACAGGTAACCTGCAATTAGCTGTCCTGCCGGTCTCTGAAATAAGGCGTAGAGGTCCTTACTCCCTCGGTGTTCCGGCTACTGGGATTTTGCCTGAGCGGGGCTGGTCTTCTTCTGTAATCCTCTCCTTTGCTTCGACTTCCTTCACACTCGCTGCAATGCAATTCTGTCTTTCAAGGTCTCTTTCTGGGAGCTGCAGCTCTGAGGGCATGCACAGCTCCGTTGACCCTCTGTCCTCCTCAGACTACTGTCTGGAACTAACTTCTACAGAACTCCTGTCTGGAGCTCTGTCAGGAACTAACTAACTTCCCCTACAGACTACCAGTTATATATATGTGGGGAGTGACCTAATAAATAGGAGCAGGAGCTCCCCCTGGTGGCCTGGAGTGTGAATGCGTTGCATGCTTGTGATACCTGGATGCAGTTATCCTTTCTTGCCTCCAAACGTAGCATCACTCTCCCCAAGAGGAAAGCAATACCACTGCGACGACCAGGACCCTGGGGCGCCGCAATATAATCCGGACCTCGTCTCGGTGAACCTCATCAGCATCACACAATCCTCGAGCTGAAATGAGCCGTGTTTCACTGTGATATCTTATGGACACAGGACGGGCTCGATGGCTCCGTCAGTTTTTTATTATCAGCTTGGAAATGATTCTGTAAATTAGAAATGATAGAAACATTTCACATTGTGTAAAGGTAACACCTACATTGTGTCACTCGTCACCAATTGGGAAGATAAAGCTGACTTGATATTTATCTACTTGGAATGATCATCGGTTTTTAGAACAGTTTATCGTGAGACAAAACTCATTTCACCAGGTAAAGCCGACTATCAGGTCTCAGTGTGAGTTATTTCAACACTGATGTGACATCACAGGGTGAGCTGCTGTGACATCACAAGTGTGTCTCTGCTGGGTGAGCTGCTGTGACATCACAGGGTAAGCTTCTGTGACATCACAAATGTGTCTCTGCTGGGTGAGCTGCTGTGACATCACAGGGTAAGCTTCTGTGACATCACATGTGTCTCTGCTGGGTGAGCTGCTGTGACATCACAGGGTAAGCTTCTGTGACATCATGTGTCTCTGCTGGGTGAGCTGCTGTGACATCACACGTGTCTCTGCTGGGTGAGCTGCTGTGACATCACAAGTGTGTCTCTGCTGGGTAAGCTGCTGTGACATCACAAGTGTGTCTCTGCTGGGTGAGCTGCTGTGACATCACAAGTGTGTCTCTGCTGGGTGAGCTGCTGTGACATCACAGGGTGAGCTTCTGTGACATCACATGTGTCTCTGCTGGGTGAGCTTCTGCGACATCACAAGTGTGTCTCTGCTGGGTGAGCTTCTGCGACATCACAAGTGTGTCTCTGCTGGGTGAGCTGCTGTGACATCACAAATGTGTCTCTGCTGGGTGAGCTGCTGTGACATCACAGGGTAAGCTTCTGTGACATCACACGTGTCTCTGCTGGGTGAGCTTCTGTGACATCACAAGTGTGTCTCTGCTGGGTAAGCTGCTGTGACATCACAAGTGTGTCTCTGCTGGGTGAGCTGCTGTGACATCACAAGTGTGTCTCTGCTGGGTGAGCTTCTGTGACATCACAAGTGTGTCTCTGCTGGGTGAGCTGCTGTGACATCACAAATGTGTCTCTGCTGGGTGAGCTGCTGTGACATCACAAGTGTGTCTCTGCTGGGTGAGCTGCTGTGACATCACAGGGTAAGCTTCTGTGACATCACATGTGTCTCTGCTGGGTGAGCTTCTGCGACATCACAACTGTGTCTCTGCTGGGTGAGCTGCTGTGACATCACAAATGTGTCTCTGCTGGGTGAGCTGCTGTGACATCACAGGGTAAGCTTCTGTGACATCACACGTGTCTCTGCTGGGTGAGCTTCTGTGACATCACAAGTGTGTCTCTGCTGGGTGAGCTGCTGTGACATCACAGGGTAAGCTTCTGTGACATCACATGTGTCTCTGCTGGGTGAGCTGCTGTGACATCACAAGTGTGTCTCTGCTGGGTGAGCTGCTGTGACATCACAGGGTAAGCTTCTGTGACATCACATGTGTCTCTGCTGGGTGAGCTGCTGTGACATCACAGGGTAAGCTTCTGTGACATCACATGTGTCTCTGCTGGGTGAGCTGCTGTGACATCACAGGGTAAGCTTCTGTGACATCACGTGTCTCTGCTGGGTGAGCTGCTGTGACATCACACGTGTCTCTGCTGGGTGAGCTTCTGTGACATCACAAGTGTGTCTCTGCTGGGTGAGCTGCTGTGACATCACAGGGTAAGCTTCTGTGACATCACACGTGTCTCTGCTGGGTGAGCTTCTGTGACATCACATGTGTCTCTGCTGGGTGAGCTTCTGCGACATCACAAGTGTGTCTCTGCTGGGTGAGCTTCTGCGACATCACAAGTGTGTCTCTGCTGGGTGAGCTGCTGTGACATCACAGGGTAAGCTTCTGTGACATCACACGTGTCTCTGCTGGGTGAGCTTCTGTGACATCACAAGTGTGTCTCTGCTGGGTGAGCTGCTGTGACATCACAGGGTAAGCTTCTGTGACATCACACGTGTCTCTGCTGGGTGAGCTTCTGTGACATCACAAGTGTGTCTCTGCTGGGTGAGCTGCTGTGACATCACAGGGTAAGCTGGGTTCCTTCCAAATTGCTATAACATCACAAGAGAGTTTAAAGAGTAAATGTTATTTTATTTTTTCCATAAATTAACAGTACATGTGAAAATAAGAAACTTTGTAATATGTCTTATGAAAAAATCGGCTTCTTTCTCCTCCTGCATTGATCACCTATTGTCAATATTCTCAATTCAGGCATTATATGTGTCTGCAGTGTATACAGATTTTCCTATTACTGTGATAGGAGATGACAGTTGGTGCTTGTAAAGTTCTATGGAGAAATGTTACTGTTATTTCAGCAAACATTGCTGTAGAATGTCTGTCTCTGCCTCTAGCTCCTCCTCTCTCCGTAGAATCTTATAAGCACTAACTGTCACCTCCTATCTCCGTTAAAGTGAAGCTCTGTATTCACAGAATGTATCCCTGAATTAAGATTATTGAGAATGAAAGATCAGTCCGGGAGGATAAAGAATTGGATTTCTCCAATAAGATATCTTACAAAGTAATTTTTTTTCATGTGTACTATTGATTTATGAAGAAATAAAATAAATCAATGGTTGCTTATTAAGTGAGCTGAGCTGCTATGAGCAACTGTGTTTCTGTCCAGTGACCGGCTGTGATTTCACTAGTCGGTTTTTCAGACAATGATACCTACCAGCACCCCCTGGATCTAGCGGAGGCTACTCCGTGGTCTGCACTGACAACTTGATGGCACTGTCCCTTCTTCTAAAAGTCCTGCCCTCTTTGATATAATCACATGAGTGGACAGGTCACTGCCTCTTACATAATCAGTACACTCCTCTTCTGCTGCTGCCTCATTTCCTAATTATGATCGACTACAAGATGAAAGAAAAAAAAAGAAAAAATGACATTACATGTAATTTGGAAATGTGGACTAAATTGAACTGGCAGGCAAAATCCAATAAATAAAAAATCCCATTAAAAAAATTTATTTATTTTTATTTATTTTTTTAGAAATTTTATAAAATATACATTGTTGATAGCGTGATATGATGTTCTGGCAATTCTTCCTCTGTCTGAGCAGAATACAAACCGTGCAGAGACGCTATATAAACACAAGGCTAGACAAGGAAAATCAACAAAAATCAATCTTTTCATCAGTCACTCACTGAGCTGAAGAGAAACACTGCACAGACCCTCCGAGAAGGGGGAGCGCGCCGCAAGCCACTCTGCAAGACAAAATTAGCAGTTCTGCCAGTTTCTGACAATTAAATTACTGGAGAAAATATCAGCAATGGATACAAAAACGAAGATGAAATAAATAACTTTATGCCCTTTATTAAAAATCCAAAACTCAAACAATTGGGGATTTCTAGTGAACCATTAATGTGCTAAATGTAGAAAAAATATAACGTACAGTATATTTTCCATTGTTAGGAATTTTGCAATTTTCACACTGGCCACTAGGTTTTTTATTAGACTCCTACTTCCTGTCCATTTAAGAAGAGTTTTCAGTAGCTTCCTTTTCATCAGAGGCAGGGATACACAGGATCCACCAACCACAACAGCTCACCTTCTCCGTTCACAATGACCTTTTGCACCCGCTCATTAGATGCTTCAATACAAATGAGTCTGTTCATTGCTGATAATGTTCATGTGAATTTCCTGAAACAACAGGAAGTTAGAATCTAAAAAAGCCCCAGTGGGAGTGAAAATAGCAAAATTTCTCATTTTTAATACAGATATTGAAATAGAAAAAAACATTGTTGACATATAAAAAAATTAATTTTCCATTAAAATTTCTTAAACTTAAACACCAAGGTGCAAGCCCCGATGGGATCACTGAATGTGGGCAACAATGTGACAGGGGCTTTAGAGTTTTGGTAGAAACTAATAGTAGACTGTTAGTCGGATGGGGGCAGTTTTTTGGTTCATCCCCAGTGAGAAATAATAATGGCAAATTCTGGTTTCTCATTTCTCCACTGTACAACAGTAAATCCATTAAAGTATAGAAATCTGACACATGATCCAACAGTCCAATTTACTGAAAACTGGATATAAGTGAATTGATTGGAGACAAGTCAAATCCGCTTAGAATTTCACCCAAAAAATTGGACTTGACATAAATCTAGCTTGCTTTTTTTAGGGACAGAAAGGTGTTTAGAATAAAACTCATTATAATCATCTTGTCTTCAGTCTGCCCTGGCATTGCAGTTCCCCGTCGGTCCTCCGCCGGCTCTCTTTATCCCTTCGGCTCTAGTCTTCTCCTCTGTCTTCAGTCTTCATCACTCTTCGGAATGAATAGAAAAGCATAGACTACTCATCCAAAACTCATACATTCATTTATGGAAGGTCAGCTAAAATTTACAAAACTAAACATGATGTTCAACATTTACCTTGGTGCCATGCACCAGCCACCGCCTTAGCGATAATGCGCCGTCAGGGCGAGTGACCCGGTGCCCTACGGCACCCATGCAGCAAGGCTTAGTCCCTAATCCTCCGGGCCACACCGCCCAACAGCCACAGCAAAATGGCCAACACACAGCACCAAACAAGCTATAACACTGACCTTCTACATGTTCTCAGACTATGAACTGAGAGCAAAAATTGGCGAAAACCCTCTTGCAGTATCCTGCTAATTAAAAACGCCAGATGGGAGGAGTTCTGGTCCAACTAAAACAAAAGAATAGGACAGAGACCATGCAATATACCACAGCTGTAGAAAAAGACTCTTCTGTACCTCCGGTGTCGGCTAGATCTCAAGTTATGACATTGTGAGCTCTGAAGGTGCCTAAGAGTGCAGAAGACTGAAGACGGAAGAGAGGAAACGAGCCAGCGGAGGACCGGATGCGGAACTGCAATACCAGGATAATTGAGGATAATATTTTTTATTTTTCACCCCATCATTTATGATGAAGAAACCAAAAAAGCAATTCTATTTGTGGTGAATACATTGGTTGCGAGTCGAACTTCCCGTCCATGTTGAAGCAAACTTGTCAAATCGAGCATCAGCAGATTCACTCATCTCTATCATAAATAATAATAATAATCATATAGCGCTAACATATTCCGCAGCGCTTTACAGTTTTGCACACATTATCATCGCGTTCCACGTTGGGGCTCACAATCTAAATTCCCTATCAGTATGTCTTTGGAATGTGGGAGGAAACCAGAGAACACAGAGGAAACCCACGCAAACACGGAGAGAACATACAAACTCTTTGCAGATGTTGTCCAAGGTGGGATTAGAACCCAGGACTCCAGCGCTGCAAGGCCACCGTGCAGTTAAAAGCACAGAAAAGCAAATGGCTGTAAACTGATATAAAACAGCAAAAACACTCAATGTCACCACAATCTGAACAAATGTTATCAAACTGGCTCAGGAGATGATCCTCTTCCAAGGAAAAGACATTAGTGAGGAGAGAAATGTCTTCAGTCCCTGACAGATTCTGGTCTTTAACATAAAGTTGTGTCTCAGTCTGCTCTTCTAATGGAGACGTATTGATCAATGACTTTCCACAAAATCATTAAAGACTGGGTAGCTAAACAGCAAACATGACTCCGAAAGCTCCACCGGGACGGACAGACTTGATGGTAGTCTTCATATTTAATGAATTGCCTTATGACAAACATGTTCTCACTGTATTCTCTTCCTTAGATAGAATTTCATGAAGGATTAATAGGAATGTAGTTGGTTTAAAGTTCAGAAAAGTTCAAAGAAGTGTTCGACCTGTTTTCCAATCAACCCAAGGGCATAAGTAATAAAAGCAAGCCATGTTGCTGCTAAGGGGCCACTGTTGGGTAGTAGTCCAGCCATGATATAAACTGTGTTTTTAGCAGCAGATGGATAGGATATACAGATGGTAACAAATACCAGGATCTTCCTTCTGGGGAGGAAAAACCAGACACCATAACAGCCCTTGTTTCATTCGATTGGGAGCAATGAAGATTGCCGAGCACTGCACTCGGCTGGTCTTCGGCACTCCATTTAAGAATGAATGGAGCAGTGGTGCGTATGATCGGTCTCTGCTCCATTCAGTCAGTTTTCGGGATCCCCTGGGTGCGAAGGTTGTCGGACTCCCTGGTATCTGAACGTTATCCTGAGCATGTGCAGTAGGAAGCCCTGCATCCGTGACCTGGAGATATCTATACCAAGTAATGTTATGGTATCTCTAAGTCATATCAGCCGCCAAAAATGCAGAAAAACGGATTGTACAGCAGCGTTAGCGGCCTCTTCGTAGAACCGATTTTAACGAGCCAATAAATGGCACACAAGGGTTCATCGTAAGCACATTAACTCTCGATTCAGCCTGTGTAAGTACGCCGCCAATCACCTGACATAAGAACAAAACGGTCATCGATCAGCTGATCAAACGGTTTTTGCTGGCACAAAAATATAATTGTTATTTTCAGCAGATTACTCCATGTAAACAGAGAATGTGCTGCCGACAACACAATGCTGTACGGGGACAGAACAATAGTTCTGTTCCATCAGTTTTAATTAACCCGTGTAAACAAGTCAGTAAATGAGTGACGATTGACTTGTAGATCGTTGAGACCTGTTTAGAAGAGCCTTAAACCACAGGACCCCTGATATTCCAGTATGAGTTACAATTATTATTCGCTAGCAGCACATCTTCCCACACATCCTAAGGACGATGTGGAGCTTCCTACTGCACATGCTCACAGGCACCTGACAAAGTAGCACCTGACACAGTAATATTCTACTCAGGGGTGCTTCTACTGCACATGCTCACATACACATGACATTGTAATATTCTACTGAGGAGTGGAGATTTCTACTGCACATGCTCACAGGCATCTGACCTACTAATATTCTAAAAAAGGGTGTGAAGCTTCTTACTGCACATGCTCACAGGCACCTGACATAGTAATATTCTACTGCAGGGTGGAGCTTTCTATTGCACATGCTCGCAGGCACCTGTCATGATCCCAATGGCAGGGGATAACAAAAGGACAAGCACAAAAAACAGAACAAGCTCTAGGGTGATGGAAACTGAGCTGACCGCGATCCTGAACCTAATTCACACACTAACAGTAGCCGGGGAACGTGCCTACGATGATTCTAGACGTCTCGCGCCAGCCGAAGGACTAGCTTCCCCTATTAGAAGAAACAAAGACCTCTCTTGCCTCCAGAGAAACACCCCACAGAAATAGCAGCCCCCCACATGTAATGACGGTGAAATGAGAGGAAAGCACATACGTAGTAATGAAAACAGATTCAGCAAAATGAGGCCCGCTAAAACTAGATAGCAGAGGATACAAAAGTAAACTGCGCGGTCAGCGAAAAACCCTACGAAAAACCATCCTGAAATTACTTGAACTCATGTGCCAACTCATGGAACATGAGGAGTAATATCAGCCCACTAGAGCAACCAGCAAGAAGGAATCACATAACTGCAAGCTGGACTAAAACGAAAATAAAGCAAAACGTGGAACAGGAAAAATCAAAAACTTAGCTTGTCCTGAAGATTTACAGAAGCGGAAAGCAGAGGTAACAAGACACACTGATTACATTGATCGCCGGCGAGGAAATGACAAGAAAGCCAGGTTAAATAGGAAACTCCCATATCCTGATAGAACAGGTGGACACCAGAGACCGCAGAGAACACAAGTCACCCAGTACCATCTGTAACCACCAGAGGGAGCCCAAAAACCGAATCCACAACAGTAACCCCCCCTTGAGGAGGGGTCACCGAACCCTCACGAGAACCACCAGGGCGACCAGGATGAGCCCTATGAAATGCACGGACCAAATCAGCAGCATGAACATCAGAGGCAACCACCCAAGAATTATCCTCCTGACCATAACCCTTCCACTTGACCAAATACTGAAGTTTCCGTCTGGAAACACGAGAATCCAAGATCTTCTCCACAACATACTCCAATTCTCCCTCCACCAGCACCGGAGCAGGAGGCTCAAGCGAAGGAACAACAGGTACCTCATACTTCCGCAACAACGACCGATGGAACACATTATGAATAGCAAACGATGCCGGGAGATCCAAACGAAACGACACAGGGTTAAGAACTTCCAAGATCCTATAGGGACCGATGAACCGAGGTTTGAACTTAGGAGAAGAGACCTTCATAGGAACAAAACGAGAAGACAACCACACCAAGTCCCCAACACGAAGTCGAGGACCCACGCGGCGACGGCGATTAGCAAACTGCTGAGCCCTCTCCTGGGACAACTTCAAATTGTCCACCACATGACTCCAAATCTGATGCAACCTATCCACCACCATGTCCACTCCAGGACAATCAGAAGGCTCCACCTGACCAGAGGAAAAACGAGGATGAAACCCCGAATTACAAAAGAAAGGAGAAACCAAGGTAGCAGAACTAGCCCGATTATTAAGGGCAAATTCGGCAAGCGGCAAAAAGGTAACCCAGTCATCTTGATCAGCAGAAACAAAACACCTTAAATAAGTTTCCAAGGTCTGATTAGTTCGTTCCGTCTGGCCATTCGTCTGAGGATGGAATGCAGACGAAAAGGACAAATCAATGCCCATCTTAGCACAGAACGTCCGCCAAAATCTAGACACAAACTGGGATCCCCTGTCAGAAACAATGTTCTCCGGAATCCCATGCAAACGAACCACGTTCTGAAAAAACAGAGGGACCAACTCAGAGGAAGAAGGTAACTTAGGCAAGGGTACCAGATGAACCATCTTAGAAAAGCGGTCACAGACAACACAGATGACGGACATTTTTTGAGAGACAGGGAGATCCGAAATAAAGTCCATGGAAATGTGCGTCCAAGGCCTCTTCGGGATAGGCAAAGGTGACAACAATCCACTGGCCCGAGAACAGCAAGGCTTAGCCCGAGCGCAAACTTCACAAGACTGCACAAAAGAACGCACATCCCTTGACAAGGAAGGCCACCAAAAAGACCTGGCCACCAAGTCTCTAGTACCAAATATTCCAGGATGACCTGCCAACGCAGAAGAATGGACCTCGGAGATGACTCTACTGGTCCAATTATCCGGAACAAACAGTCTTTCAGGCGGACAACGATCAGGTTTATCCACCTGAAACTCCTGCAAAGCACGTCGCAAGTCTGGGAAAACAGCCGACAAAATCACCCCATCCCTAAGGATACCAGTGGGCTCAGAATTTCCAGGGGAATCAGGCACAAAACTCCTAGAAAGAGCATCCGCCTTCACATTCTTTGAACCTGGCAGGTATGAAACCACAAAATCGAAACGGGAGAAAAACAGTGACCAACGAGCCTGTCTAGGATTCAGACGCTTGGCAGACTCAAGGTAAATCAGATTTTTGTGATCAGTCAAGACCACCACACGATGTCTAGCACCCTCAAGCCAATGACGCCACTCCTCAAATGCCCACTTCATGGCCAAAAGCTCCCGATTACCAACATCATAATTCCGCTCAGTGGGCGAAAACTTTCTAGAAAAGAACGCACATGGCTTCATCACCGAGCAATCGGAGCCTCTCTGTGACAAAACCGCCCCCGCTCCAATCTCAGAAGCATCAACCTCAACCTGAAAAGGAAGCGAAACATCTGGCTGACGCAACACAGGAGCAGAAGAAAACCGGCGCTTAAGTTCCTGAAAGGCCTCCACAGCCGCAGGAGACCAATCAGCAACATCAGCACCCTTCTTAGTCAGATCCGTCAAAGGCTTAACAACACTAGAAAAATTAGTAATGAAACGACGATAAAAATTAGCAAAGCCCAAGAACTTCTGTAGACTCTTAAGAGATGTAGGCTGCGTCCAGTCACAAATAGCTTGAACCTTGACGGGATCCATCTCAATAGTAGAAGGTGTAAAAATATACCCCAAAAAAGAAATCTTCTGGACTCCAAAGAGACACTTTGAACCTTTTACAAACAAAGAATTGGCCCGCAGGACCTGAAACACCTTCCTGACCTGCTGAACATGGGACTCCCAGTCATCAGAAAAAACCAAAACATCATCCAAATACACAATCATAAATTTATCCAGATATTCACGGAAAATATCGTGCATAAAGGACTGGAAGACAGTGTGCTGTTCCATGTATATTCCTCAGTTTCCATGTATGTTGTTATATTTTACTCTGCTGCCACCCAATGGCCTTTTTCTGTATGGCAGCTTGTTTTTCATGTATTTCTTGTGGGCATGTCTTACATCCGGTTCAGGGGTCAAATCTTCTCTTCCTCTGGCAGCCATTTTCCAGTTTACTTTCTGTTGTGAGAGGACGTGCTTTTGAACTGGGCTTAGGAAGGCATCAGTCTTTCGACCACACTCTCTCATGCTGCTCACACTTGCAGACACACTTGGTGCTACATCTTACTGTACCCTGTCTACCCTGCATTTCTGGAGAAGTTCTGTATTACCAGTTATACGCTGTATGTCCAGATCTACAAAATAAACAAGTCTGGATTACACAATCCCTGGAGTGCATCATCTCTCTGGACACTGAGCAGCATTGGTCCTGTCTGCCTCATATCGAGGAAATACGAAGGTACGATTATCTCTCTCACAACTCTTATTAGTCTGCGACACCTTCATTCGCCTCATGTGGGGACAGAACAGTCGAAAGACTGCCTTGAAGCCCGGCCAGAATCACCCTTATATCACTATTCACGTGCCTGCTCTCTGCCCGCTCACATACTGCAGCCCCGCTCTGCTAAGAAATCTCCTGCAGCATCACCTCAGACTGCATTGTACATAAAGACTCTCTGTGTATTATACCACACTGCTGCAGATCGTCGGACCGCAGAACCCCACAATTCTCCAACAACACCTTGGGAATCTTATCAGGGGGTCGCAACTAAGCTGCACCGCAATTTCCAGCCCCCAATTTAAAGGTTCAGTTTCTTAAAGGGACAGCGCACCTTAAATCAAAATGGCCGAAAAGGACCTTCCACAGTTCCCCAATGCTGAAACAGAGCAAATACAACCTGATACTGTCCAATTATGAAGACCAGGAAGCAGAGCCCGCTTCCACAGCAGACCCAGATGCACGACCAGTACGTTCCATCAAGCCAACATTAAAGGTCCTCGAGAATTACTGTTCCACAAGGGATGAGTTCAATGACAACTTGGACGACCTATGGGAACGAGTCGCCTCCCTTATGTCAAGCGTCCAACGCCATAAAAATGATGCAGCGGGTTTACAGGACACTATAAGACAGCTAGACGCGGCCCACGGCAGATACAAGAGACTGTCCACAAAGTATGCTGCCTTCCTAAAAGAATCTAAAATCGACGAAGCCCTATCAGAGTTAAGCAAGGCAGATTCCACAGACAGAGAAAGGGACGCCGCCGTGCAAGACGCCAAAGCGGAGCTTCGCATCACCCATCTGCAAGAAACTAGATCGCACAGGTCAGCCTCGTCTAAACACTCTGCTCGGTCATATAAATCATCCTGCTCAAGAACTTCAGCCCTCAGCGACAGAATCCTAGAGGCCCGTTTAAATGCAGAGCGGTCCAAACTAAGACGTTCATACACCGAAAAGAAAGCAGAAGCAGAGGCTCGAGCAAAGATTCTTCAAACAGAAGCAGAAACGAAGAGAGCAGAAGCAGAGGCTCGAGCAAAGATTCTTCAAACAGAAATGGAGGAAGAAATTGCATTAGCCGAAGTAAAAATACTCGAGCAAGCATTGAAGCAAAACCTCGACCCAATTTGCCTGCCACCACAGGAAGAAGACGACCCAGCTGTTCGTACCAGAGACTACGTGCAGAAACAGATACCTGCAGCGCACACCTTCTCCAGTGACGTTCAACCCAACATTGCGGAAACGTCCAAGTCAGCCCAACCTATGGTGCCAGTATCGCCCACAGCCCCTACAGAGACCCAAGACCAACGCCGTGATGTACCCCCTCAGGAGCAATCATCATCGCAAGACGACCACAAGGCACACTCCAGCCCGCCTCCACAGTTCAAGCAGCAGTCATCGGCATCTCTAGAGGTTAAACCACAGCTCAACCCTGCAGCGACATCATTCTACCCGGGAACAATTCACCCTTCCACGCCACACAGCTTATACGCCCGAGGGGCACCACAAGCTAATATGGTAACAAGGAGTGAAGGATCAGACATGTCCGAGTTTGCCAGGTTCATGGTGAGCAGGGAGCTAATCAGCACTAGCCTCTCAAAATTCGACGACCGTGCAGAGAACTACAGAGCCTGGAAAGCAACCTTCAAGGCCGCCATTGCTGATCTCAACCTATCCGCGGAGCAGGAGCTCGACCTCATGGTAAAATGGTTGGGTCCTGAATCCACAAACCGTATCAAGAGTCTTAGGACCGTCTATGTGGGGCAAGCTGAAGCAGGTCTCGCTGCGGCCTGGCACAGACTTGAAAGAACCTACGGCAGCGCTGAAGCCATAGAAAAGTCCCTATTCAAGAGACTGCAGAACGTTCCAAGGATCAACCTTAAGGAAGCCCACAAGCTTCTGGATTTAAGTGACCTGCTTATGGAGCTGGAACTTGCTAAAAGAGACCCTCGTCTGTCTGGACTGTGCTACCTGGACACTGCCCACGGGGTGAACCCGATCCTCTCAAAGCTGCCACACAGTCTGCAAGAGAAGTGGGCAGTGTGCGTCTCCAGGTATAAAAGGTCACATGACGTCACCTTTCCTCCGTTCATTCAGTTCTGCAAGTTCATTGACGAACAAGCCCAAATGAGGAACGACCCTAGCCTCGACTTCCTGGAGTCTAACACTGCAGCTCCAGCAACACCTTCATCAAGGTATGAAAGCGTCGCACATAGACGCAAGGACTCAAGGAACAGTGTAAGCGTCAGAAAGACTAACCTGCCATCACCTGCAGTACCTGCCGACAAGCAGTACACTATTCCGTCGAGGGATAAGTCTTTCAATCGTGAGTGTCCCATTCACAAAAAACCACACTCACTGAACAAATGTAGAGGCTTCAGGTCCAAAACCATGCAGGAGCGCAAGAAAATCCTCAACGAACTTGGGGTATGTTTCAAGTGCTGCGCTTCATCAGAACACATGGCCAAGGACTGTAAATCTGCCATTAAGTGTGAAGAGTGTCATAGCGACAGACACCCATCAGCCTTGCACCCAGGCTCAGCCACCAGCGATCCAGCAGTCGCAGTTACCTCTGGTCCCGCTACAAACCATGGCGGGGAGCCACAGAATCATGCCAAGTCCACCACAGCTGTGTCCTGCTCATGCTCAGAGGTATGTGGGGAGAATCAAAGTGCTAAATGCTGTGCCAGGATATGCCTAATCAGAGTCTATCCAGAAGGGCAACCAGAGAAGGCTGTAAAAATGTATGCCATCATTGACGATCAGAGCAATCGATCCCTAGCTGGACCTAAGTTCTTTGAAGCCTTTAGAATCAAGGGACCAGCAACGCCCTACACTCTGAATACTTGCTCGGGGCGCATAGAGACTAGCGGCAGAAGAGCACAAGGTTTCATCGCTTCTCCTGTCAATGAAGACGTAGAAATACCCCTACCTACGCTAATTGAATGCGATCAAATACCAGACCAAAGGGATGAGATCCCTACCCCGGAAGCTGCTTTCCACCAACGACACTTAAGGCACCTAGCCAGCGTTATCCCACCTTTGGACACAGATGCTGAAATCCTAATTCTGCTCGGCAGAGACAATTTGAGGATACATAAGGTCCGCCAACAGTGTAATGGTCCTGACTACGCCCCCTACGCCCAGAGACTTGACTTGGGGTGGGTAGTCATAGGAAATGTATGCTTGGACCAAACAGGAGTCCATTCCTTTAAGACGTACGTACGCCGAGACGGGCGCACTACCTTCTGCAAACCATGTCCTCATCACTATGAGGTGAAGGAAAAGCTTCCAGATTCCGTAGAGCTGCCTGATGTTATCCCTTCTCCCTATGCAGACGACTTGGGAAAATTGGCGTTTCATACCACTAAGGATGACAACAAAGTAGCCCCATCTATGGAAGACAAGGAATTTGTCAGGATAATGGACAATGAGTTCCTTAAGGACGAAACCAATCACTGGGTTTTCCCCTTACCCTTCCGAGCTACCAGGGTAAGGCTCCCGAACAATCGTGAACAAGCCTTGTCCAGATTTAACTCTCTCCAGCGCACGCTAAGCAATAAACCGGAGATGAAAGAACACATTGTCACCTTTATGGGCAAAATATTCCATAACAACCATGCGGAGCCAGCGTCTCCCTTAAAGGAAAATGAGGAGTGCTGGTACCTACCCTCATTTGGAGTATATCACCCGAAGAAACCTAAACAAATTAGAGTTGTCTTTGATTCAAGCGCCAAACATCAAGGCGTATCTCTCAATGATGTCCTCCTCACAGGTCCTAATCTGACAAACAACCTAGTAGGAGTGTTGATGAGGTTCAGGAAAGAGCCCATTGCCATCACCGCCGACATTGAACAGATGTTCCACTGTTTCATAGTCCGAGAGGACCACAGGAATTTCCTCAGGTTCCTGTGGTACAAGGACAATGACCCCAGCAAAGAGATGGTGGAGTATCGCATGCGGGTGCACGTATTCGGGAACAGCCCTTCACCCGCTGTGGCAACATATGGCCTGCGGAGAACCGCACAAGAAGGAGAGTCCGAGTATGGAACAGACGCCAGAGACTTTGTAGAGAAAGACTTCTACGTAGATGATGGACTAAAATCTCTACCTACAGAAGAAGCTGCAATCGACCTACTCAAAAGGACCCAACATATGCTGTACCGAGCTAAGCTTAGACTGCACAAAATTGCTTCAAACAGCCCGGCTGTCATGAGAGCCTTTGAGTCAAGCGACCACGCACCTGGATTCAAGGACATAGACCTGGGACCAGACCGTCCGCCTGTGCAGAGAAGCTTAGGCCTGAGGTGGAACCTGTCAACCGACACCTTCGGATTCCAAATCAACTGTGCAGACAAACCATTAACTAAACGTGGTGTCCTGTCAGTGGTAAATAGCCTGTATGACCCACTGGGATTCGTAGCACCAATTACCATACAAGGTAAATCCCTTCTGAGACAGTTGTCCGAAACTGTCAAGGACTGGGATACCCCTCTACCTCCTGATAAGGAACCAAAATGGGAAACCTGGAAGCAGTCTTTGTGTGCCTTGGATAAAATCCACATACCGAGATGCTACGCTGGAATCTCACTTGCTGCTAGCACCAGGACGGAACTCCATGTGTTCTCGGATGCATCCACGGAGGCCATTGCAGCTGTTGTCTACCTGAAGGTAACGGGATCTGACAATCAAGATCATGTTGGGTTCGTTTTCGGCAAAGCTAAGTTGGCTCCCAAGCCTGACCACACTATTCCCAGGCTGGAACTCTGTGGGACTGTGCTTGCAGTAGAACTCGCAGACTTTATTCAGCATGAGCTGGACACTCACATAGATGACGTACAATACTACAGTGACAGTAAAGTTGTCTTAGGTTACATCTACAACCAAACAAGGCGCTTCTACGTGTACGTCAGTAACCGCATTGAGAGAATAAGAAGGTCTTCCAAACCTGAACAGTGGCACTATATCCCATCTGAACTTAATCCAGCCGACCATGCCACTAGACCTATGTCTATAAATTCCTTTGCTAACTCTTCTTGGCTTTCAAAGTTTCTGCTGGAACAGAAGGGAAGTGAATGTGTTCAGGAATTCTTCAGCATCCAGGATCCGGACGATGATCCAGAAGTCCGCTCCGAGGTCAGTGCTCTGGCCACGAATGCAAAACCAACCTCCACCCTCGGTTGTCAGTGCTTCAAACGCTTCTCCAATTGGATGAAACTCATTAAGACTATTGCAAGGTTAGTCCACATTGCGAGATCTTATCACAAGCCACATGGAGACAAAGACTGTCATGGTTGGCACGTCTGCCAAAAAATACTACCAATCGAGGACATTCCGGTAGGATAAACTATGAACAGAACACTGCACTAGTATTTTACCCATTGGATTACTGTGGGTCAGAGATAGTTTGGCCTAGTGCGGCTTCTCTGATCCGAAGATGGGTTTTCCATTGGATTATCTCAGGAACTGACTTAATGTCTTGTTTAAAGTTATTATTGCATTACATGCATGTTTGGTTTCACTTTCTAGGTTGTTGGACTTTTTAAGGACATTGATATAGTGAAATCCCTTACGGAATTTCAGACGGGGAGTGTGCTGTTCCATGTATATTCCTCAGTTTCCATGTATGTTGTTATATTTTACTCTGCTGCCACCCAATGGCCTTTTTCTGTATGGCAGCTTGTTTTTCATGTATTTCTTGTGGGCATGTCTTACATCCGGTTCAGGGGTCAAATCTTCTCTTCCTCTGGCAGCCATTTTCCAGTTTACTTTCTGTTGTGAGAGGACGTGCTTTTGAACTGGGCTTAGGAAGACATCAGTCTTTCGACCACACTCTCTCATGCTGCTCACACTTGCAGACACACTTGGTGCTACATCTTACTGTACCCTGTCTACCCTGCATTTCTGGAGAAGTTCTGTATTACCAGTTATACGCTGTATGTCCAGATCTACAAAATAAACAAGTCTGGATTACACAATCCCTGGAGTGCATCATCTCTCTGGACGCTGAGCAGCATTGGTCCTGTCTGCCTCATATCGAGGAAATACGAAGGTACGATTATCTCTCTCACAACTCTTATTAGTCTGCGACACCTTCATTCGCCTCATGTGGGGACAGAACAGACAGAAGGAGCATTAGAAAGTCCAAAAGGCATCACCAAATACTCAAAATGGCCCTCAGGCGTATTAAATGCAGTTTTCCACTCATCACCCTGCTTAATCCGCACAAGATTATACGCACCCCGAAGATCAATCTTAGTGAACCATTTAGCCCCCTTAATGCGAGCGAACAAATCAGTCAACAATGGCAAAGGATACTGATATTTGACCGTAATCTTATTCAAAAGACGGTAATCTATACAAGGCCTCAAGGAACCATCTTTTTTGGCCACGAAAAAAAAACCTGCTCCCAAAGGAGACGAAGATGGACGGATATGTCCCTTTTCCAAGGACTCCTTAACATAATCCCGCATAGCAGTATGCTCTGGCACTGACAGATTGAACAAACGACCTTTAGGAAATTTACTGCCAGGAATCAAATCTATAGCACACTCGCAATCCCTGTGAGGAGGAAGCGAATTGAGCTTAGGCTCCTCAAAAACATCCCGATAATCAGACAAAAATACAGGAACCTCAGAAGGAGTAGATGAAGCGATAGAAATCGGAGGTGCATCATCATGAACCCCCTGACATCCCCAGCTTAACACAGACATAGTTTTCCAGTCCAAGACTGGGTTATGATTTTGTAACCATGGCAGACCAAGCACTAAGACATCATGTAAATTATACAGTACCAGGAAGCGAATCACCTCCTGATGAACGGGAGTCATACGCATGGTCACTTGTGTCCAGTACTGAGGTTTATTCATAGCCAAAGGTGTAGAGTCAATTCCTTTCAAAGGAATAGGGACTTCCAGAGGCTCCAAACTAAACCCACAGCGGTTGGCAAATGACCAATCCATAAGACTCAGGGCAGCGCCTGAATCCACATAGGCATCGACGGAAATGGCTGATAATGAACAAATCAGAGTCACAGACAGAATGAACTTAGACTGTAAAGTACTAATGGCAACAGACTTATCAACCTTTTTTGTGCGTTTAGAGCATGCTGATATAACATGAGCTGAATCACCACAATAAAAACACAACCCATTTTTCCGCCTATAGTTTTGCCGTTCACTTCTGGACTGAATTCTATCACATTGCATTGTCTCAGGTGCCTGTTCAGAAGACACCGCCAAATGGTGCACAGGTTTGCGCTCCCGTAAACGCCGATCAATCTGAATAGCCATAGTCATAGACTCATTCAGACCTGTAGGCGCAGGGAACCCCACCATAACATCTTTAATGGCCTCAGAAAGGCCATCTCTGAATTCTGCAGCCAGGGCGCACTCATTCCACTGAGTAAGCACCGACCATTTCCGAAATTTCTGACAATATATTTCTGCTTCATCTTGCCCCTGAGAGAGAGCCAATAAAGCTTTTTCAGCCTGAATCTCTAGGTTAGGTTCCTCATAGAGCAAACCCAATGCCAGAAAAAAACGCATCCACATTGAGCAACGCAGGATCCCCTGGTGCCAATGCAAATGCCCAATTCTGAGGGTCACCCCGCAGGAAAGATATTACAATCTTGACTTGCTGAGCGGGGTCTCCAGAGGAGCGAGATTTCAAAGAAAGAAACAACTTGCAATTGTTCCTAAAATTCAGAAAACTAGATCTATCTCCAGAAAAAAACTCTGGGATAGGAATTCTAGGTTCAGACATAGGAGCATGTACAACAAAATCTTGTATATTTTGAACCTTAGCAGCAAGATTATTCAGGCTGGAAGCCAAACTCTGGACGTCCATGATAAACAGCTGAGGTCAGAGCCATTCAAGGATTAAGAGGAGGAAAGACGCAGCCAGGCTGCAATTAAGGCTAGGCAGCAAACTCTGAGGGAAGGAAAAAAAAAAAAAAAAAATTCCTCAGACTACTTTTCCTCCTACTTCAGCCAATACGATTACCACTTTTCGGGCCGGCGATACTGTCATGATCCCAATGGCAGGGGATAACAAAAGGACAAGCACAAAAAACAGAACAAGCTCTAGGGTGATGGAAACTGAGCTGACCGCGATCCTGAACCTAATTCACACACTAACAGTAGCCGGGGAACGTGCCTACGATGATTCTAGACGTCTCGCGCCAGCCGAAGGACTAGCTTCCCCTATTAGAAGAAACAAAGACCTCTCTTGCCTCCAGAGAAACACCCCACAGAAATAGCAGCCCCCCACATGTAATGACGGTGAAATGAGAGGAAAGCACATACGTAGTAATGAAAACAGATTCAGCAAAATGAGGCCCGCTAAAACTAGATAGCAGAGGATACAAAAGTGAACTGCGCGGTCAGCGAAAAACCCTACAAAAAACCATCCTGAAATTACTTGAACTCATGTGCCAACTCATGGAACATGAGGAGTAATATCAGCCCACTAGAGCAACCAGCAAGAAGGAATCACATAACTGCAAGCTGGACTAAAACGAAAATAAAGCAAAACGTGGAACAGGAAAAATCAAAAACTTAGCTTGTCCTGAAGATTTACAGAAGCGGAAAGCAGAGGTAACAAGACACACTGATTACATTGATCGCCGGCGAGGAAATGACAAGAAAGCCAGGTTAAATAGGAAACTCCCATATCCTGATAGAACAGGTGGACACCAGAGACCGCAGAGAACACAAGTCACCCAGTACCATCTGTAACCACCAGAGGGAGCCCAAAAACCGAATCCACAACAGGCACCTAACTAAGTAACATTCTAGGATGGAGGTAAAGCTTCTTACTGCGCATGCTCACAGGCACCTAATGTGGTAACATTCCAGGGCATGGGTGGAGCTTCCAAATGCACATGCTCACAGGCATCTGTCCTATTAAAATTCAATAGCGATAGAGAGCTTCCTACTGCACATGCTCACAGGCACATGACCCATTAACAGTCACTGAGGAAGCAGAGCTTATTACTTTGCATGCTCACAGGCACCTGACCTAGTAACATTCCACAGAGAGGGCAGAGCTTACTACTGCACATGCTCACAGACACCAGACCTAGTAACATTACATAGAAGGGGAGGAGCTTACTACTGCACATGCTCACAGGCACCAGACCTAGTAACATTACACAGAAGGGGAGGAGCTTACTGTTGCACATGCTCACAGGCACCAGACTTAGTAACATTACACAGAAGGGGAGGAGCTTACTACTGCACATGCTCACAGGCACCAGACCTAGTAAGATTCCACAGAGGGCAGAGCTTACTAGTGTACATGCTCACAGGCACCAGACCTAGTAAGATTCCACAAAGAGGGCAAAGCTTACTACTGTACATGCTCACAGACACCAGACCTAGTAACATTACACAGAGGGGAGGAGCTTACTACTGCACATGCTCACAGGCACCAGACCTAGTAAGATTCCACAAAGAGGGCAAAGCTTATTACTGTACATGCTCACAGACCAGATTCCACAAAGAGGGCAAAGCTTACTGCTGTACATGCTCACAGACACCAGACCTAGTAACATTACATAGAAGGGGAGGAGCTTACTACTGCACATGCTCACAGGCACCAGACCTAGTAACATTACACAGAAGGGGAGGAGCTTACTGCTGCACATTCTCACAGGCACCAGACCTAGTAACATTACACAGAAGGGGAGGAGCTTACTACTGCACATGCTCACAGGCACCAGACCTAGTAACATTACACAGAAGGGGAGGAGCTTACTACTGCACATGCTCACAGGCACCAGACCTAGTAACATTACACAGAAGGGGAGGAGCTTACTGCTGCACATGCTCACAGGCACCAAACCTATTAAAATTCTAGGACAGGAAAGCATATTTCTGTCAGTAACAAGATGACATCTAAGTCCAAAGACAAAACAAGTGTGCTCTGGAAATTAAAGATATTTGAGAAACTTATTCAAAATTACATTTTTTCTTTCTGTATTGTTTTCCATTGTCAGAGTTTTAAAAAGAGACACAGTACATACAGCATCATTTCACATAGCCATCCAGAACGTTACATTGCACAGATGAGGAACAAAAACATCAAAACAGTTCTGTCTACAGACCGGTGTCCCTGGTTTGGCCGATAACACCAGGCATGTTTCAGGATCGCCCATCATTGCTTTACAGGGTAGTCACCTATGGCTGGCTCAGCAGAGACATTTTTTTCCGTGGGTGGGAGAGCTGCTTTTCACATATGACATGTGAAAACATTCGATTACCAGGATTTGCACCTGACATGATCCACGAGATGGACAGAAGAAAACTTGTTATTGTGACCATTTTGCTGGAAGACACAATGCTTTTTCTGCTCTCGTGACTTCTGACATTCAGCCTGTCCCATCATGAACTATATAGATGTAGAATGGAATATATATTGTGAGCGGCTGTGTAAGGATATCTCCTGGGAGTGGTACGAGTCGGTCAGCCAAACCATTGAAAAAATGTAAATTAAAGTCATAACTTCAGTATCAAAGTTTAATGGAGCAAATTCAATCATAACAGTAATGTCAAACTGCGATGGAGAACTTAACTCAAACCAGCTGAGGTCAGTTTCTTTCTCTTCTCTTTTTTAAGACAGGAATTAAGGAGATATTTTCTTGCAAATTCAAATCCACAGCAGAAAATGACATGAATCACAATCGAGTCTGATTTCCCCAGTGATTGTTAGAGACTGTGTGTGTGTCTGATGATACAACCTGCTTTATCCATGCAGAGTTACTAAGGAGGTTCCCATTCAGGACAATCATCTAATAGCTATATGTCCTACCTTACTACACCACTTGGCTCAACAAATCCCAAAATGATTGTTGCAAGATGATCAGCTTTTGAAAAAAAAAACAACAACATGATTTTGCGATACTCTGTTGGGAGATGTTTATGCTATATGTATCAAATGTATTCTTATTATGTTGGCATAATGGATTGGATTTTTATCTTGGGAAATTAGAATCCTTAAGGAAATTTGTAGAACCTCTCGTCCTAGAGCAGTGTTTCTCAACTCCAGTCCTCAAGATCTACCAACAGGTTATGGTTTCAGTATTTCCTTAGTATTGCATAGGTGATGGAATTAATGTTTGAGCAGGTGATGACATTATCACCTGTGCAATACTAAGGATATCCGGAAAAAAAAAGACTTGTTGGTGGGTCTTGAGGACTGGAGTTGACAAACACTGATCTAGAGGATGTGGCATATCCTTGCATTATATGGATGGAGAGCATAATGTCACATGGACTAGCACATGGTGGCCGTTATAACTATAGAACCCTTTCTGCCAGCAAATACACCTTAAATGGGGTTCTCAGCATTGGAATTCCCTTTTTGTTAGAATGATTCCAAAATGAGAAGATCACAGTGCATATTGAGGTTAGACCTAATAATCTATAAATGATGGTTGATGCTGGAAGCAAGTGTATGATTTACCTCCGTTAACCAAAAAGGGAAAAGTAAGATGTACAAAAGACTAATAGTCTGTGTATTGCTTAAATGTGTTGTCTACACTAGTGCAAGACCTCTCCATCCTGACTAACAGATATGGATGTTTACAGACCGCTTAAATTTAGTTTTCTAAATCAGAAAACCATCTTAAATCCCAATGGCAGTCCATGGAACAGACTATACTAGACCATATATATCGAAAAATAAAATTCCACGTCCATCCATACACAAGACAACATATGTTTTTATGAACCATGAACTCAAAACATGGCTTTCACAACCAGACTTGGTGTATTCTGCTCAGCAGATATCTGTACAGGGATTTGGTCTTCGATGCAGAGGCCCCTGAGTTATATCCATGGAGAAGCTGCTGGCCGGTAGAGCGAGTTGAGTGTAGAATGGTCAGTAGGCTGGGTCAGTACTACAGAGGTGGGGACAATGAGATAATCATAGACATGACAAGGGGAAGCGAGGTTCAATCTTAGAGGGTCAAGTAGAAATATGAGGCAAAAGGTCCAAACAGTTCAGGACTCAGTCCAATAATGAATCCAAGGGGTTATTGAGAAGAGAAGTGTGTATAAGAGCCAGGTCAGAAAACAGGACAATTCGATACATAGCACACCACGGATAGAGTAGAAAGTTCAAAAATTGGCAAAGAGACAGGTGTCACCTGGGGATTTAAATAGGGCAATGTGACAAGCACATCGAGCCTTTGGCCTGCTGACCAGTCAGCAGCCCAGCAAGACTGGAATTCCCATTCTAAGAGCAGACTATTAGAGGCTTAACCATTTCTGACAGCAATAGGTAAGATGGCTAGCAAGTGCCACTCAGCAATGACTTCACCACGGGTGCTGCCCATGGAGTAAGAGTGGCGTCAAGTGACATTGGGGACAAGTGGCGGAGGAGCGAGGACAGTTGAGTATGTAGCAATATTTCAAGATTTTCATAATTGCTAAAATTAAGCCTGGCAACCTTTTATTGACCTAACGTTGCATGGCAAGATGTGCCGACAAGACGTTAGGCATTCTCTAGGTTTGTGCTTCTCAAACTTTTTGTTCTGGGGTCTCAACGGTCAAACAATGACATCTTGACTCCACTAACAATCAGTCAACAAATATGCCAATAGAGGGAAATGTAGAAGTAGAGTGACCCCAGTAACCAGTAATAGTTTCCTGAGTATCAGCCAGAGTCTCCAGTTCCAGCCATCGCACCTCTAGTAAAAGCCATTGTGCCCCGAGTCAGTCCAATACTTATTTTGTCTTTGTAAAGTAATCAATATATGATCACTTCTGACACTTTGAGAAATTGGGATGCTTGGAAGGCACGCTGTATCCCGTCAAGAACTGGTTGAGATGGCATCACCAGGTTACACATTGGTCAAGATGAGTGTCTAGAATTAGGCATAGTCTAAAAAACCCTGTTAGGATTTTATATCATTGCATTCAAGGACATTTTTTACTTTAGCATCCATTAAAAAATCCAAAATGAACTTATTTCCATATTTATTTGATATCCTTATTGTTACTAAAGTACATAGTAATAATTTCTATGTCGTAATAAAAGTTAGTTCGTTAGTGAAACATGCATTACTCTCAGCCGGCCGATCTATTATTGATAAATGATGCTTATTAATAAGCGCCGTGTGTCATCAGAACATTTATATTTGAAAGCTAAAATGAGAACGGTCTGTTATTAATGAATCAAACATTAAAAAATGAATTAATCTGACAAAAGGAAGTTGAATAATGTGGCACATTAGCCCGGGGCCTATGGAAAACTGGGAAGCAATTACGAACAATTAATTAAATATGAGTTTGGAAACAGACTTTTATTGTGTTAAGAAAGTTAAGAAACATTTTTGCTAAGGTTGGTTAGAACTTTTCTGTCATTTGTAGAGGTGCCGTGCTGTGATCATGCAATGTTACACTTCATCAAAGGATATATTAAAATCTCTGAAAATTATTCCATATTGTTAGCTTAAGTCCTCATCACTTTATAATTTGGCTGCGGTCCAACCTTCAGCTCCGGCAGTGTCGAATGAGAGGTTGGACTGCCACCGACGATCAAGAGATACCAGTGAATTGCCATCACATTTTAAGATAGGATTACCCCCTTACAGAAGTTGCCTTTACTTCAAAAGATCCCATTCAGTCTACAAGAAAAAGAGCTTCTAAAGCAAAAAATTAGCATTTAGCTCTGCTCGTGGCAATAGATCATTGATCGCCATCCCAAAAGATGCTTTCACATGTCTCAGAAATTATGAGAGCTCCCAGAATGAAAGAGAAGACTGAATTCAGTAAATAGGTTTATCAAACATGGACAATGTCTTTAAGGGGGTCAAATACATCAATTTTGCCTAAGGAAAGTTCTTCCTCAGTCAGTTTAACTCCTGGTGACCATGTGAAGAATGTCTCGTCAACATGGCCTTCTGTTTTGGTCTTCGGTTGCCAGGAACCAATAGTACTGCAAGGAAAAGTTGTACTGCTCCATACATTGAATGAAACTCAAGCTGTTCAAATGAATGACCAGCTTAATAAATGGAATATCCTCTAGGATAAGGTCTGGTCTTTGTTAGGACATCTCTAGAAAACCAGAAGCCAGTCATAAAATGTCAACTATTGTGGGCTTTCTTATGTGCCACCAAAACAACTCTGATCTACTAAGTCATGAATTTCACAAGACCTTTGAAGGAGTCTATTGTTATCTGCCACCAGGGTTTTAGCAGCAAACCCTTCAAGTCTTGTTAGTTGTGAAGCAGAACCTTTCCAAATTGGCCTCCATGGATTTGTAAGTCAACTATCACTTTGAACTCTTTGTCTTGTTCTTCAAACCACTGAACACTTTTTGTGGTGTGGTTGGGCATAATATTCTACTGAAAGAGAACATTGTCATTAGGGAATACAGCTATCATTTATGGGGGTAGTTGGTCAATTTAATGTTTAGATAGGTGGCACGACTAAATGTAACATACATAACACCCTGTGTTGCCTTTTTTTCCCACAGTTGATCTCAGAACCATTTCTTTCGAAGGTAAGTGACGCACATGTCCCTGGTCTTCCTCCTTTGGAGCACTTTTGGTATTGTAACCATTGCATACTGGGAATACCACACAATACCTGCCATATTGAAGATGTTCTGAATCCATTATCTATCACAATTTGGCTCATGTCGAAGTCCCTCAGATCCATATCTGTCCCACTTTTCATGCTTCCAACAAAACAACTTCCAGAACTGAAGCCTAACTACCATAACTTACCCAGTTGCCTCTGTCATGATATAATTCATATTATCTTACTTTATTTGCCAGTAGATTTAATGTTATAGCTGGATGATTTATCTTCCACCTGGTCCTTACAAGTAGAAGGTTTGATTTGGTCAAGATTCAACAGTTTTGCTTTTACTTGTACGAATTATCACCAAATTCAACAACACCACTTCTTATCTTCCTCTTTATTGTCCAGCTTGGGATATTATACAATCTGAGCATCATTTTTAGGTCTTTCATCCAAGTTTTATAGAGAAGAAGCTGAATAAATATTTATGGATGACACTTTTTTGAAATGATAGAATAACTCATATTCGTGGTAATGGTTCACATAACTACTGACTTTCCTCCATGACGGTCATGTATAAGTCTAACTCTAAGAAGTAAAGTGTGCTTTAAGGATGGACAGTTTTGCCTCCTCTCACCTGGTTGCCTATGAGCTTCACTAACTTATTTTTACCTCAGGAACTAAATGTTTTCATGCTCTAATTGCCTGCATGTAGTAGGACGTGTAGACATAGAATTCCCGTCACTCCAGGGCGGATATGCTCTATAACCACGGACTGCACTCAGTCACAGGAATTCAGTACTGCCATGCTGTGTGCAATCATATACTGTACAGCATGTAAGCACAGGCCTGCCAGGTTAAAAATATTAAGGGTTTTCAACAATCTATGACTTGCCTTATGGCCACATGTTTTTTGACTCGTTAACGAGGACACTAGGTTTAATGTTTATCTATACGTTATCACAATAAAAGGCAATTTTATTTTATTTTATAGAAAGGAAGGACCTTTTGCATTGTTTCCTTCTGCAGCTGCCACACTCGTATCAATTTTTGATGGGGTGCCCCCATCTAAAGTACCTATGGAATAGCGTCAGGATATGCTACAATGGGCCAAGAGAACAGAGGTTTGCTACTCCCGTTTTGCCAAAGCATGGTCACCTTACTCTCTAGAGCTCATTTTCTCTCTCAGTAAACCTAGTAGCAATCACTTCATAAACTCAGCAGAGACTGGGGCAACCACAAATTGGAAAATGGAGATCCTGAATACCATGAACCATATTCCCTATATGACTGCCGGTAAAAGCTAAATACATTGTTCTGGTTGTCCTATAGGGAAAGAATGGTGTCGGTAGACAAAGAAAAATGATGCTGGAGCAGCGGACTCCCACCAATCTCAAGGTTATCACCTATCTCATAGTTGATAACTTGTTCTAATCGGAATACCCCTATAAAATGTATTCACATGGATCCCATGGACTTGAATAAGAAGAAATGCGTAGAAGATTACATAGTAGTAGACTTGCTGTTACGCACATACCTCAGCCCATTAGATTTTTCTTGTGCCCCACGTCAGGCTTTGCAAGTAGCCCAGCGTGCTCCCATGTGTTGTATTTTCTGGGCCTATTTAAGGCCTCCCAAAACACACACCTGTGTCTTGGTATTGTATGAAGACTTGTTAGTAACTCTTTTAGCTTGTCTGTGCACAGTTCCAGTCCGCAATCATCAGCACGTCTCCTGGCTCCCTGTGGTTTCCCATCCATGAATTTCCAGTAACCTTTCTACCTGTCAGTGGTCTACAAGACTCCATCTGTCTAACTGCAGTTTGAAGTCCCACAGCTGTCCGTGTTCCACCTAGCTGCTGCACCAACGCCATGCTCCATGTGCCCATCCTCATCCTTGGCTTAGGAGATCCACCTCACCCAATGAGCCCACATTATTATTTTTATTTTCTTACACAGAAAATGTTTGGGGTTTGGGCATCACTAGTTACATCAATTACCCATTTTACCGGTGTGTTCACCTGTCTAGGGGTATTTAAGTGGAACATATGTGTTACTTGGAATGTTATGATTAAGGGAGCTTAGTCTCCAGAAACGCGTTGATATTTACACTTATTCGGTCTGTGCTGAAGTTTGTATCCTCTGTGTTACAAGCTTTGTGAATAAAGAAACTTTATCTTCACAGATTCGGTGGAGCTGGGCATTCTTCTTCTTTGGATTATACACGCTTGGACACAGTGGGACCGTGCTCCCGAAGCTCAGCTAATCCATTGATGGGTGAGCTGCATTATATATATTTTTTTATTCATAAAAAAATATACTTTGTCCCCATCCAGGGCCGGCTCCAGGTTTTCGAGGGCCCCGGGCGAAAGAGTCTCAGTGGGCCCCCCCCTTTAACACATACCCCGATTTATGATGCACAGATACGGCAGAGAAATGTATAGTACAATGCCAGATTTCACTTCTTACATGAGTGACAGCTATTGTAAATTCTGCAGTGTATATATACAGGACAGGAGGAGTGGTACTGTGCAGTGTATATATACAGGAGGAAAGGTGCTGTGCAGTGTATATATACAGGAGGAAAGGTACTATGCAGTGAATATATACAGGGGGAGAGGTGCTGTGCAGTGTATATATACAGGGGGAGAGGTGCTGTGCAGTGTATATATACAGGGGGAGAGGTGCTGTGCAGTGTATATATACAGGGGGAGAGGTGCTGTGCAGTGTCGTGAGCAGGGCGTTGTTGTATCAGAAAATCTTTTCTGTTTTGAGTTTTTCTATGAAACAAAGACTTTGTTTGGTTTTGCGGCCCCAACAAATCTGTGCTACAAAGTAACAGGTGGCTCGGGCATTAATGAGGGACCTGAGGCTGAATCCTTTCCACAAACCCTAATGACCCAATTAGTGCCCCGTCATTAGAACCTCATTAAACACCTCCCTGTCCTGAGTAGTCATGTACAGTATGGGGGGATCCTGTAGCCCACCCCCTGACTGCTCCATACCATACACTGCCCTCTGTCGCGCTCACTATTATCCTGTTCATTTCTCCTTCATCGTTACCCCATGTTACACTTGTCACCCCCCACTACAGAGTAGCAGGGCAGCCAATGTCACTCCGTCCCGGATCCTAATGGCAGCAGGAAATGTCTGCTCCTCTATTGCTTTGGAACCTGATTTAATCAAGGAATAACGTGGATTTGTTGCCGGTGGCTGCAGGGGAAGGGTTAAGTGATGCCATGTCCGTGGTGGGAGCAGTGGCAGCTGCTGGGACCTGGACAGAGACAACCAATGTTGCTGTGACTGCACAGTGTGACCTGGAGGAGAGAAGCTGAGACTCCGGAGCAGAAATCACCCACATGCCAGCACTGGGCAGAGTCCCTCCAGTCACCAGCCTGGGGCCACGGGGCCCCAACCTACAGCCCACAGCTCAGTTTTATCCATGGCAGCAGCTCCCCTTCCTCCTGGCATCTGGTTAACCCCATTTATGTGGGTCGGATTGTTATCTTTAAGGTTCAGCAATAGCCTTCATACAGATGGGAAAGGGTTAAGCTTCTTCCTACCCCACTGGTGCAGGTTTGGTGCAGCATGCACGTATTCTGGGAGAGCTGGGTGGCTGCAGGTTTCAGGCTGCACCCCACCAGCTGCTCCTCCAGACATCACCCACATTTTTAGACAGCGGAGACAGACAGCAGCAGACTGAGCCACAAGTCCATCTGCAACCACTGCTCTGCTGGATACCTTTGCACTCACTCAGTCACTGGTAGGAGCTCAGGAATCTGCCTGATAAACTTCAGCACTGCAGCCAGCCAGGGGCCAGAGCAGGAGAAAGTGCTCTCTCCACCCACAATGTCACACTGGCTGCCTTCTCTTAACCCCTATGTGTGCCTGCCTGGCTGCACTGACTGAGTGAGAAGATGCTTGTGTCAGAGCTGGCACATAGGGGTTAAGAGAACGCAGCCAGCAGTGACTCTGTGGGCGGAGAGAGCATGTTCTCCTGCTCTGCTCTCCCAGCTGTATCTATGACAGCTTGAGTGGGCCCCCCTCTCTCCCCAGGGCCCCGGCATTTGCCCAGGTGCGCCGGGTGTTGACGCCGGCCCTGTCCCCATCGCTCTCGTTCTGAATTGCACCTCATGCCCCAACTCATGCCATTAGCCAAAAGCTAAGCGGGAGGCCCTGCAGTGAAGACAAAATCACTGTAACGGTGTGAAAAGGTGAATATCAGAGTTTCTTTGGGACTCGCTAAGCAGAGTGGCTTTTACCAAGTCTCTCCATTGTATACAAGTTTTTTTTCCTATTTTCTAGAGCAGTAATGCAATTCAAATTTTATATATTTCATGTTTACATGCTATAGCATTATAGAGTGCAACTTGATTTGTTAGTTATGTATGGAGATGGCTGCTGTTAGTAAGCACTTGTACACACCGGCTTTCTGTATGGAAGTGACATTTGAATACATAGTCTTTCTGACCGAGTACTCCACCCATAAGCCGGTGGCAGTTTTAATTACAGCAGGATCTTACCTCCCCATATAAATGTAGGCTTCAGCCCAGGAGAAGACTCACATTAGGATAGGTTACCAGCAATGAAGGTGGTCTTGTTGTTGGCTGCTGGGCATGCACGAATTGGCCAAATTATGTGCTAATATCTTCATTTTTTCTTATTTTCTAAATGAGTAATAGATTTAAAATTTCATACATTTAATGTTTACATTTTATAGTGATACAGAGTGCAGCTTGAGAACTCTGCTTGTAACTGTAACAAATTAGGCCTCTTTCACATTTCGCAAACCGGCGGTCCGACGTACCGACGGATGTTGTGCAAATAGTGCACAACATGGGCAGCGGATACAGTTTTCAGACGCATCCGCTGCCCATTATGAGTTCCGTGGAGGAGGGGGCACAGTTCCGGCCGCGCATGCGCGGTTGGAAATGGCGGTTCTGACGGACGAAAAAACATTACATTGAACATTTTTTCGTCACGACGGGCCGCAAAATCACGATGCATCCATTGCACGACGGATGCGACACGTGGCCATACATCGCAATGCATCGCTAATGCAAGTCTATGGACAAAACACGCATCCTGCGGGCAACTTTACAGGATGCGTTTTTTCTCCAAAACGACGCATTGCGACGTTGGCCAAACGACGGAAGTGTGAAAGAGGCCTAAGCGTCCTCTACATCTACAGGAAAGGTTTCACCACCAGGGATTCTTTACTGTATAGTAGTCTGTCACATGAAATTGTGATGGTTGACTTCAAAGCAGTTCAAAAGGGCCTGAATGCCTTTCTTGAAAGATATATCACAAATTATACTTTATGTATTCGATTTCTGGAGATAGGACATTGATCCAGGGACTTACTATGTGTGACACAATCGTCAGTACCTGCCACTAACGGCAGCAATCTGAGCTAGCACTGATCACTGCTGGTTATCTACCGTAATTATAAGCCTCTGACAGCGGTATTTATATGGCGCGATAGGCTGACGTTTTCATTCCTATGCCCATCACTCCACCACCACCCAGTGACAAGATAGGTTGCCTACTAAAGACCCCCATCACTGCCATTTTGGTGCTCCTTTGAAGCCTATGTTTTGGCTTCATGGTTAGGAAGCAGATAATGGTTGACTTCAATAGATGTCTTTTTTTTTTTTTAACCATATCAACGTTTTAACTATGACAGTGTCAAAATACAATATCAGTTCTAGTTTCAAGATGTTCTCTCTGTCCTCATACTCTGTTTTTAACATAACATAGGGATAACTCTGTATAAAGTACTAACATAGGTAGAAAAAAGTTTTGAGTATTTTATATGGAAGGTTTTAAGAATCTAGGTGAAAAGCCTTCTAAAAAAATTATATCCTCATGATCTAGTGAAATAGATTTTTTTCTGCCCATCAGTCATTTATGGAGAATTAGCTTTGGACAAACAAAATAAAATCAGCGGGAACTTTTGTCAGTTATAGTCCATGTTCATCTGGTGGTGACTAAAATTTTGGCATCTGTTCCTGACAAGTGGAGAGTTCCCTAACAGATGATTGACAGCGAGGACATTCTTCTGTCAATATGTAAATAACTCAGAATAATCTCACGTCAGTCATAGAGCGCAATGTTTGTGTCCAGGAGTGTCCTCCTCACCCTCACAATTAATGTGATCAGAAGAGCTTCTTGCCATGGAGGTTGATGGATAGTACAAGGCTGAGCTGTCATGCATCGCACACTACATCTGTTATGGAAATGACTGGTAGTTGGGTGCCTTTGTTCAGACTCATCCTTCCCAACAGGGATTTGGCTGCTGAACATTTTCATGTTATTAAACATGATTTCAAGCTAGGAGAGAGCAGATGCTGCTCTCGCTATTGGAACTAATAACCCAGTCTCCTAGGGCTGGAAGCACTGGGAGAGCCCGGTCCTACCTTACAGCAATTGTATCTAGACTAGAGCACATTCTCTTCTTCATGTTCTTGGAAATGCTTTGGGTGAATCTGAGATGCCTAATGTATTGTTAACAGGTCACCGAAACTGCTAATCTGGTGTACAAGGTTTAGTAGAAAATGTCTGTCACAATATCTCAAATGACTTCACAATTTCATGAAATAGAATCAAACAAAGAGCATCTCCTCCCTTCTCCAAAAGTTACTAATAAATCCATGTAATTGGTAAAAGTCTATTCAACCATGTCAATCAATCCAAGATTTGGTCTTCTACCAAAGCTACTAAATTGGACAGATGTGCAACGTCTAGTGAAGAGCGAATGCATGGAAGGAATCAAGAGAGGTCAAGTGAGAGACGCAAAAATTGGCTATATATGTGTCTATTAAAAGCTGGAAAATCGTAAAGTTTAGTCATAGAAATTAGTGAATCTGAAGAAATTCAAATTTGGCAGATTCGCCTGAATTTGGTGGGAAGTTCACTTCGAAAAGAATATATTGCACAAATTGAATATGCCGCGATTTCTAGTAAAAGGTGTCGGAAAACAAAAAATATATACTCTATATTCATTTCACACATCATCAGTCCCGCCATTGCATCTGCCTGCCTGGTCCTCGGCCAGATCCCTTATCCCAGCTTTGGTTTTCTCCTTTCCAAGCTTCACTCTTTTTCCCCTCTGGTGCTGACTATGCCTCACGCAATATAATGACTTGTGGAATGATGTTCATCATGACATTGTGTAAGGCCTAGTCAGCAAGCAGCAAGATAACTCAACTAGTGTGAAAGTGAGTGGGCAGAAGGATGGACCGACAGAACTAAAAGAGCAGTTGTTTTCTTTCTTTCAGTGATGGAGTTAGAACAACTCCGAAACTCATTGTCAATAAAGTCTCCTTTCTTCAGTCTCCTTGTCACCTGTTTGCTCTGGCCTTGGCAGTGCTCTGTGCCCAAAACACAGTGTCTTTCAGCTGCCTCTTCTATCACGATCCCCTTTTCCGGCTTTGGTCTTCTTCTCCCCAAGCTTTACTGTTTGGAACCTCTGGCATTGACTTGGCCTCACATTATGCCATGAATCGTGGACAATGTTCGTCATGACATTGTGTGAGACCTAGTCAGTGCCAGAGGCGCTGAATACTGAAGAGGAGAACATTGGAGCTGGAGGGAGGGAACCATCGTTGGATCAGGAGGGGAGATGTAGCAGTGGAACAGGCGAGGGGTGAGGTGAGTGAACTATTTTTTTTATTATTAACCCGTTCCCAGCCATGAAAAGAATCCAGCAAAATGTGGGCCGACCAACCACCATTTTGTTGGATTCAAGCAAATCAAATTGCAAAAAAGGTGGATTATAGCAACAACAAAAAAAAGAAATTCGTAGCTCTGTGCTTCAAAATGATTTGCTCATCTCTAGTCACAGACATTAAAGTTTCTTATGGATCCTGAATGGGGTTGTCTCACTAAGGCAACTTCTCTCCATATGCCAT
This sequence comes from Ranitomeya imitator, assembly GCF_032444005.1. Classification (NCBI taxonomy): domain Eukaryota; kingdom Metazoa; phylum Chordata; class Amphibia; order Anura; family Dendrobatidae; genus Ranitomeya; species Ranitomeya imitator. Next base: position 26,384,566 of record NC_091288.1, read on the forward strand.
ACTAGTTCTGGAGTTGCTCTGGTAGGCCCAGGTTGTCCATCCATCTTTATTACATGGTCATTCACTCATGTCAATGGCCAATAGGTAATACTAATTTTCATCAATATTTTTCAGAAACTCAAAACTTGGCCAAAGTCAACCAGATAAGGGAGACGGACAACCTCTATTAAATCTATGATTGTCTCATGATATGTAAAAAAAACACCTTTACTGGAGGTCCAATATGTGTCTTCTTCAGGATTCCCACCAGTGGTTGTTCAATCTAAAAATGTAAGAAGGGTCTGGTTCATACCTGCCTCATTTTGCTTGTTGCCACCCACTGTCCTGCCCTCCATATACTGTATGTCTTCTTGCTTTTCTCTTATCTGTTCCCTTTTGACATCTAGATGTTCAGAATATCGTTGCACGTAACAGAACAATAGTCTCAGAATTGTGTATTGATGTTGCATTAATATCAATTTATGTATGTTAAGAGCATTGTAGAAAAATTCCCAGAAGTCGCTAACGCAGGTCACAGACGTTCTCTAACCGTGGTACTGTTATACAGTGTTGGCCTCCAGGAAAAAAGCGTTATATTTTTAGGCGGATGCGTGTGAGATCTCCCTGAAGAGATGATGCTGAGGGGTTCCATGGTGATATCGGCTCAGATTTACGCTAGAGGCTGCATTCCAGGTTGCTATGGCAATTTTCTAGGTATTTGTTTGAAGCATTGGAATATATGCGGATGTTCCGTGCTTCGCGTCAGATGCAATAATTCCGCCAAGGTCAATATTTTATTTATGGCACCTTACGTTATAAATTGATAACTCAACCAGATATTACTTTAATTATCAGGTAATAAAAAATTTTAAAAAAATAATTTAACCCCTTAAGCCCCGAGGGTGGTTTGCACGTTAATGACCGGGCCAATTTTTACAATTCTGACCACTGTCCCTTTATGAGGTTATAACTCTGGAACGCTTCAACGGATCTTGGCGATTCTGACATTGTTTTCTCGTGACATATTGTACTTCATTTTAGTAGTAACATTTATTCGATATAACTTGCGTTTATTTGTGAAAAAAACGGAAATTTGGCGAAAATTTTGAAAATTTCGCAATTTTCCAACTTTAAATTTTTATGCCCTTAAATCACAGAGATATGTCACGCAAAATACTTAATAAGTAACATTTCCCACATGTCTACTTTACATCAGCACAATTTTGGAACCAAAATTTTTTTTTGTTAGGGAGTTATAAGGGTTCAAAGTTGACCAGCAATTTCTCATTTTTACAACACCATTTTTTTTTAGGGACCACATCTCATTTGATGTCATTTTGAGGGGTCTATATGATAGAAAATACCCAAGTGTGACACCATTCTAAAAACTGCACCCCTCAAGGTGCTCAAAACCACATTCAAGAAGTTTATTAACCCTTCAGGGGTTTCACAGGAATTTTTGGAATGTTTAAATAAAAATGAATATTTAACTTTTTTTCACACAAAATTTATTTCAGCTCCAATTTGTTTTATTTTACCAAGGGTAACAGGATAAAATGGATGCCAAACATTGTTGTACAATCTGTACTGAGTACGCTGATACCCCATATGTGGGGGTAAACCACTGTTTGGGCGCATGGCAGAGCTCGGAAGGGAAGGAGCGCCATTTGACTTTTAAATGCAAAATTGACAGGAATTGAGATGGGACACCATGTTGCGTTTGGAGAGCCACTGATGTGCCTAAACATTGAAACCCCCCACAAGTGACACCATTTTGGAAAGTAGACACCCTAAGGAACTTATCTAGATGTGTGGTGACCACTTTGACCCACCAATTGCTTCACAGAAGTTTATAATGCAGAGCCGTAAAAATAAAAAATCATATTTTTTCACAAAAATGATCTTTTCGCCCCCAATTTTTTATTTTCCCAAGAGTAAGAGAAGAAATTGAACCTCAAAAATTGTTGGCCAATTTGTCCTGAGTACGCTGATACCCCGTATATGGGTGTAAACCATTGTTTGGGCGTATGGCAGAGCTCGGAAGGGAAGGAGCGCCATTTTACTTTTCAATGCAAAATTGACTGGAATTGAGATGGGATGCCATGTTGCGTTTGGAGAGCCCCTGATGTGCCTAAACATTGAAATCCCCACAAGTGACACCATTTTGGAAAGTAGACCCCTTAAGGAACTTATCTAGAGGTGTGGTGAGCACTTTGACCCAACAAGTGCTTCACAGAAGTTTATAATGCAGAGCCGTAAAAATAAAAAATCTTATTTTTTCACAAAAATGATCTTTTCGCCCCCAATTTTTTATTTTCCCAAGGGTAAGAGAAGAAATTAGACCACAAAAGTTGTTGTGCAATTTGTCCTGAGTGCGACGATACCCCATATGTGGGGGTAAACCACTTTTTGGGTGCATAGCAGAGCTCGGAAGGGAAGGAGCGCCATTTGACTTTTCAATGCAAAATTGACTGGAATTAAGATGGGACGCCATGTTGGTTTGGAGAGCCCCTGATGTGCCTAAACATTAAAAACCCCCACAAGTGACACCATTTTGGAAACTAGACCCTCTAAGGAACTTATCTAGATGTGTTTTGAGAGCTTTGAACCCCCAAGTGTTTCACTACAGTTTATAACGCAGAGCCGTTAAAATAAATTTATTTTTTTTTCGCAAAAATTTTTTAGCCCCCAGTTTTGTATTTTCACAAGGGTAACATAATAAATTGGACCCCAAAAGTTGTTGTCCAATTTGTCCTGAGTACGCTGATACCCCATATGTGGGGGGGAACCACTGTTTGGGCGCATGGCAGAGCTCGGAAGGGAAGGAGCGCCATTTGGAATGCAGACTTAGATGGATTGGTCTGCAGGAGTCACGTTGCATTTGCAGAGCCCCTGATGTACCCAAACAGTACAAACCCCCCACAAGTGACCCCATATTAGAAACTAGACCTCCCATGGAACTTATCTAGATGTGTTGTGAGAACTTTGAACCCCTAAGTGTTTCACTACAGTTTATAACGCAGACCCGTGAAAATAAAAATTCTTTTTTTTTTCACAAAAATGATTTTTTAGCCCCCAGCTTTGTATTTTTACAAGGGTAACAGAATAAATTGGACCCCAAAAGTTGTTGTTCAATTTGTCCTGAGTACGCTGATACCCCATATGTGGGGGGGAACCACTGTTTGGGCTCATGGCAGAGCTCGGAAGGGAAGGAGCGCCATTTGGAATGCAGACTTAGATGGATTGGTCTGCAGGCGTCACGTTGCATTTGCAGAGCCCCTGATGTACCCAAACAGTAGAAACCACCCACAAGTGACCCCATATTGGAAACTAGACCTCCCATGGAACTTATCTAGATGTGTTGTGAAAACTTTGAACCCCCAAGTGTTTCACTACAGTTTACAACGCAGAGCCGTGAAAATAAAAATCCTTTTTTTTCCCACAAAAATGATTTTTAGCCCCCCAAATTTTTATTTTCCCAAGGATAACAAGAGAACTTGGACCCAAAAAGTTGTTGTCCAATTTGTCTCGAGTACGCTGATACCCCATATGTTGGGGTAAACCCCTGTTTGGGCGCACGGGAGAGCTCGGAAGTGAAGGAGCACTGTTTTACTTTTTCAATGCAGAATTGGCTGGAATTGAGATCGGACGCCATGTCGCGTTTGGAGAGCCCCTGATGTGTCTAAACAGTGGAAACCCCCCAATTATAAATGAAACCCTAATCCAAACGCACCACTAACCCTAATCCCAACTGTAACCCTAACCACACACCTAACCCAGACACACCCCTAATTCTAATCCCAACCCTAATCCCAACCGTAAATGTAATCCAAACCCTAACCCTAGCCCCAACCCTAGCCCTAACCCTAACCCTAACCGGAAAATGGAAATAAATACATTTTTTTTAATTTTATTATTTTTCCCTAAGGCTAGGTTCACATTGCGTTAGGGAAATCCGTTTAGCACTAGCGGATTGCGCTAACACAATGTCTTTTTAGGTGTCGTGTTTAGTGGTCGCGTTAACGTCCCCGCTCTGGAAGATCGGGGATCGGACCTCGGGCGCGCCGCGGACGCTGCAAGCAGCGTCTGAGGCGCGCCACAAAAGAATGGCACCTTGCTAGCGCGAGCCGAAAATGGCACGCTCTAGCGATGCGCTACACCTGAAAATCACATTGCTGTCAATGGTTGTGCTAACGGACCCGTTGCACGGCGTTAATTGTGACATTTTCGCCGTGCAACGCTGTCCGTTAGCGTTAACCCATTAACGCAATGTGAACCTAGCCTAACTAAGGGGGTGATGAAGGGGGGTTTGATTTACTTTTATAGCGAGTTTTTTAGCGGATTTTTATGATTGGCAGCCGTCACACACTAAAAGACGCTTTTTATAGCAAAAAAGTTTTTGCGTCTCCACATTTTGAGACCTATAATTTTTCCATATTTTGGTCCACAGAGTCATGTGAGGTCTTGTTTTTTGCGGGACGAGTTGACGTTTTTATCGGTTACATTTTCGGACACGTGACAGTTTTTGATCGCTTTTTATTCCGATTTTTTTGTGAGGCAGAATGACCAAAAACCAGCTATTCATGAATTTCTTTTGGGGGAGGCGTTTATACCGTTCCGCGTTTGGTAAAATTGATGAAGCAGTTTTATTCTTCGGGTCAGTACGATTACAGCGACACCTCATTTATATCATTTTTTTTATGTTTTGGCGCTTTTATACGATAAAAGCTATTTTATAGAAAAAATAATTATTTTGGCATCGCTTTATTCAGAGGACTATAACTTTTTTATTTTTTTGGTTATGATGCTATATGGCGGCTCGTTTTTTGCGGGACAAGATGACGTTTTCAGAGGTAACATGGTTATTTATATCCGTCTTTTTGATCGCGTGTTATTCCACTCTTTGTTCAGCGTTATGATAATAAAGCGTTGTTTTTTGGCTCGTTTTTTTTTTTTTTTTCTTACGGTGTTCACTGAAGGGGTTAACTAGTGGGCCAGTTTTATAGGTCGGGTCGTTACGGACGTGGCGATACTAAATATGTGTACTTTTATTGTTTTTTTGTTTTTTTTTTATGTAAAGAAATGTATTTATGGGAATAATATTTTTTTTTTTCTGCTTTATTTAGGAATTTTTTTTTTATTTTTTTTTTACAAGTGTGGAAATTTTTTTTTTTACTTTTTCACTTTGTCCCAGGGGGGGACATCACAGATCACCGATCTGACAGTGTGCACAGCACTCTGTTAGATCGGTGATCTAACATACAGCCGGGCAGGATTAGAGCTGCAGCTGCAGCCTGATCCTGACCCGGAAGTGCTCCCTGCAGGACCCGGATGCAGCCCGGCGGCCATTTTGGATCCGGGGACTGCAGGGAGAAGATGCTCGGTACACGGTGAGCACATCACCGTGTACCGATCGTCTCAGGGAAGCCCGCAGGGAGCCCCCTCCCTGCGCGATGCTTCCCTGCACCGCCGGCACACCGCGATCATCTTTGATCGCGGTGTGCCGGGGGTTAATGTGCCGGGAGCGGTCCGTGACCGCTCCTGGCACATAGTGCCGGATGTCAGCTGCGATAGGCAGCTGACACCCGGCCGCGATCGGCCGCGCTCCCCCCGTGAGCGCGGCCGATCGCATATGACGTACTATCCCGTCCATGGGAATTAAGTCCCAGGTCACCTGGACGGGATAGTACGTCATATGGGATTAAGGGGTTAATATCCAGCCATATATAATTCCTTATATTCATATTTTACTTATTAAAAGGGTTGTAGATTTCTCCTAGTTGGAAGAAGCTGTTTCTAAACCACAGAAATTCTCAGCTGTTCTTCCATCCTTCTATTTCATCAGATTAGGTGGATTATTGTCCCAGCTATGGCCATCAATAATGGTCGACAGGATAAATTTGTCATTCCAGAAGAGAGCGGTGGAATCTGAAATCGAAGATGTAGTCTCAGCTTAGTGCCTGTCACCTATTCTTATAAAAAGAAGGATACCCTTCATCTTGATATCATTGTAGGGGAGCACAGCTGTAAGACCCCCACTTCCATGTCTTAAAAGAAGATTCCACTACTTTTATTAGCAATAGTCTGCAGAGCAAAATAAAAAAAATGTATACTTACATCCCGGACTGGTGACACTCAAGTGATGTAGGAGCCATGTCTCCCAGAGGTCACGTGATAGCTGATTGGCTGACGCCTTTCAATATTGCATCAGAAAAGAAGTCCGCTCTGCTACATCACTTTATAACTTGTTATGTCCTTGTCCAGTTCTACTCTTGACTTGTGACAAACCCAGCTCTGCTACATTGCTAGGTGCTCGTGATATGGATAATCAGTGTTGCCTTGTACTCAAATCTGTTATATCACTGAGTCAATTATGCTGTAGCGTTGCCACTTGCCAGCCCTGCAATGGACTCTGTGACAAACAAAGCTCTGCTACATCACTGTGTTAATGCTGTTGCGCCACTGCCACCTCTGTATTGGACTCTGCAACAAACAAAGCTCTACTATATCCATGAATTAACTCTGCCATACTGCTTTCAGCTCTGCATTGGATTATGTGACATTCAAGTCTGCTACAGTATATCACTGAGTTAACTCTGCTGTTCCATTGCCAGCTCCATATGAAACTTCTGAAAACTTAGCTCAGCTTCTTAATTGAGTTAACTGTGCTACACTGCCGGTCGAGTCCTGCTGTAAAACCCTCTGTGTAACTCAGCTCTGCTACACTGGTACCTCATAGCTAATACTCTGCTTCATTAGATTCTGTGATTCTCGTTTGCTTCTTATTTTGCAAAACCATCTAAGCTGCATCGGCCCCAGTGGATCCCTTTAAGCAGCGTCGGCCATCCCTGGATGAGTACCACAGGTGGCGGCGTCACGAACATTACTCTAAAGACTTTATTTTCCCACTACACTTTATCCCCTTTAATTGGATGCCCAGGGCCACGGACCGGATCACTGATGCCACGACCACATCCCCTTTAAGTACCCCACGGTCCTGGTGGGCGCTCCATATTACTGATACCAACATAGCAAATTAAAGAGATAAATAACACAGGAGGTCCTAAGGCAGAACTGGATTAGTGATGTAACAGATTTAGCTCGGCAAAGTAACCAAGTTTACAGAAGCTCAATGCAGAGCTAGCAGCAGAACAGAAGAGCTGGATTAGCAGAGCTAAGTTTGTCACAGAGTCCAATGCAAAATCTTTTTGTTCCACCAAAGCATTCCTGTTACTCCTCCCAAGAATGGCAGAATCTGCAACAGCACCTGATATGATGCAAATATGAGTCTTAAATCACACTAAGTGACCCAAAGAGATATTTGTTTTCTATTTACGGGTTTTTCTAACTTTTCGCGAAAGAAGAAACCCAAGAAACTGTTCATAGGGATCAAGAGCTTTGAGGATCCATCTCATCAGGGAAAACAGAACAGTAAAGTTAGACTCTGTTCATACCTGCATCATGGTTTTCCCAAATAACGATACTACGAGCACCACCATGGCACGGCACATTGACCTAAAGAGTTGATTTACACAGGAGGTCCTAGGGTAGGACTGGACCAGTGTAGTGAAGTAGCAGAGCTAAGTTTGCAGAAGTTGAATGCAGAGCCGATAGTCGAATAGCAGAGTTGATTCAGCAATATAGCAGTGCTAAGTTTGTCACACTTGTCACACAGGGCCGCAGCAGAACACGGGCGACTGCTGCGTGTTGACTTCCTCAAAGTGGTCGCCGTTGCGGCTGCTGTACCGACCGTGGAAGGTAATCTGGGAAGCGAGGGAGGCACCGCGGTGGTCACTGACAAGGCGGTAAATCCGGGAGCCCCAGTGGGACGTTAATGAAGGTAGAGGAGGCGGAGCACGGCGCGCAGAGCATTGAGTGATGGTTGGGAGGCATTTGTGTCCGTGGGAAAAGACCTGCCCCCAGGACGAATTCGAGGTATCAGGGACAAATTATAAAAACGATTATTTTAGCGTTGAAACAGAATTAACAGAATGCAGCATTAGTGCTGCACAAGGTGGCTCTTTTAGTTAAAAACGCCTGGGGAGGTGACAGGTTCCCTTTAAAGACCTCTTTATATAAAAATGTCACGGATAGTGACCGTTACAAACAAAAAATGCTGCCATGGTGGATGGGCAAGCAGTCACTAGCAACAGATGGCCACAGCAGAGCAACCAATCAGATTAAAGCTCTCATTTTCCCAAGACCTATTTGAAAATAAAAGCAGCAACCTGATTGGTTTCTATGGACAACTGCTCCAAATTTTCCCTTGCACTACTATTGGGGCTTTGTTGTTTTGTACAGAGTTTACATGCTGATAATACACTGGTCTATGTTTTTTTAGTTGTGGCTTTCTATCACCCTGGATACCGGAGTTTCTGCTCCAGAACATTGTGTGCAGAACAAGTTCCTGGAATTTTCTATTTCCATGACAGGATTCCTCGGAATCACACGTTTCCTTTATGAAGCAAAATGCGGAAGCTTTTCTGACAGAAAATGTGGTTAAAATGTCAGCAGTTTCCTCTGACAAAGGGCAACAAATGCAAACAGTATATAGAATGAGGTCCTCACATATAAGGCCCTAAGCGGCGGCCATCTTTTCTTCTCTCTGACATGGAAGATGAAGTTCCTGGCATATATGAATATGTTATACTTTGCCTAATCCGAGCAGACTCCTTGGGAGAACTTCCAAAAGGGCAGGCAACTCTCCTAGGCGTCATTCTGATCACCTTCCCCCATGCCTCCGCTCCTCCTCACACTTAAGTATCACCACAGACAACGGCCAATCTTTGGAATTGGCGGATGTCAGACGGGATAGGTCATCAATTTATCAGTCCTTGACAACCCCTTTAAGGGGCAGTCTGCTCTGGGATCTTTATATGAGGAAGTTGGGTCTGTGATTTATATTACGGGGATTAGCATTTATTTTGGGGTCTGTATTAGTTTGGGTAGCCTGTATTCATTTTACAGTGGGTCATATGCAATACTTTGAATTTAAAGGAGTTTTCCATCCCTGAATATCCTTTCAAAAAGCATCAAGCCTCCATTAAAATAGTAAGCACTGCAATAACTGATCCCCCGCCTCTCCTCTTCCAACGATGCCCGAGTCCCCTGCCCATCTCCACCTGTCCCCTTTCATTCGGAAGGGTATGTAATTGCTGCAACCAATCAGTGGTCCCAGTGTTGATGCATTGACCACTCGTGTGATTGGTTGCAGCGTTATATGCCTGTCCAGCAGTTAGAGGAGGTATATAGAGTAGTGGGGGAGCCAGACAGTGCTGTAACAAGGTCCACAGGGGATTGGTACGCATCCTTGATGGTTGTCCAGAGCAAAAATTCAGGGGTGGACAACCCCTTTAAATGTTGTACGTTAGGTATGTGCATTATAAAAGTGGGGAGGGTGTGATTATTGTGTGCGCTGCAACTGTGAAATATTTACTACCCACTGGATTGTTACGCACGATGCATCAGAAAGGAGGGTAGATTTATGCAAATGTACCCCAAATGGGTGGGTGTCTTTCAGGGGTTTTCTGGACGTTCCCAGCTGGGTCACGAATGGGGCTTACATATTTGGCAAACACGGTTTCAAATATTGGTAATTTATAATGCCAGATTGAAATCAAGGCGTCCAACACTGGCGGAATAGATATGGGCGACATGTAGGATATTTGTTTTGTTTTTTTATGTAACTCTGAATTTGCCAATTTTTTTCTTACAAAATTTATAAAATTGTACAAATTTGATAAATTCAGTCCCAGTTTCTAAAGCTTCTGTTTTTGCAGGTTTTCTTCATGTTGATGTTGCATTGCCTGCAGTCCTGTGTAAAATCCGCAAAATATAACACATCGCTGATACCACAATGATTAATGTCAATAATAAAACCTTCACTGCTACATCCATGTGTAGAATATACTGCGGATGTTTTCATGGGTCAGGCGGCCGTCCCCTCTGTGATTAGCTCTAGAGAAGCTTTCACAATTTGTCCTGACCTCTTCAGTAGTCCACAGAATCATCAAGAAAAAAGTATAATACCGTACTTTAAAATTGTTTAAGTGGATACTTCATGGCTCTGGGGAGAGAGAGATGTCTGCGAGGAGCCTGGAGACGCACAGGGGTCATCCGAAAGTGGCTGAACTGTAACACGAATCTACTCACAGGGGCCGCTACTAAAATATAGAATGTGGGCTAAATAATAGCGGCTGCGCCCAATACTGCATACAGATGAGTTTCTAGAGAAAAGTGGACATTTTGCATCATAAAAGTGATGTACACTGTGGCAGACTACGCTAGGAGTTGTAGCTTTATCATACCGGAAGAGAAACAGTATGCAAAAAACACTTTTGGCCCAATTCATCATTTACCGTTTATTTTTTTAAACCCACTTTTCTTTATTTGCGTCTAATGTTATTTATTCCAATTTTTTTGCTTAAAATTCTTCAAACTGGTGCACATCATTTACAAAAAGTATAATAAAAAAAGGTCTTCATTCTTGTCTTTGACCTCTTTTGCGAATCTTTAGGACAAAAATTTGCACTTTCGCCAAAAATTTTGCACAAAAAATTTAAAGCGTGTTTAAAAACACTTGGGGGGGAAGGGACTGGAATAAATTTGTACAAAAGTTTTGCAACTTTTTAAAAAAATCGGAATTGGATGAATCAGCCGGAAAACATCTAGAAAACCCAAGTCTGGGTCACTGTGATGAACATAAATAAAATAGGAAAACGCATACAAAATAGATATTAAAAAAACGCAAAGAAGACAAGAAATAGAGGCTAATGGAAAAAGGACAAAAACGCCAAAAACTACAAAAAAAAGTGCAAATGCAGTAATGAATTGAGCCAATTATGTCTAGAAAAAAAAACTAAGAAGTATCTATGCCTAAATATCTGCACTGTAAGGACTCATTCTGACCTCCATTTTTTGTGTACGAGTTCTATCCATGTCTTTCACAGATCCTTGAAAAAAATTGGATGACATTTTTCACAGACTGTAAGGCCTGTCCCACACGTCCAGATAATTCCGGTACCGGAAAAATCGGTACCGGAATTATCCGTGTCCGTTCTTACGTAGCACATCAGTGTGGCACACGTGCGGCAGCCGTGTGCCGCCCGTGTGCTGACTGAGGACCACACGGACCATGCAGGAGACAGCGCTACAGTTAAGCGCTGTCCCCTGCGTGCGGTGCAGAAGCCGGTATTCATCCCTTCTTCCCAGCAGTGTTCGCTGGAGAGAAGGAATGAATAATCTTTTTTTTTTCTTTCCCCTTAAAAATAAAGTTTGTGCATCCCCTCCCGCCTCCCATCCCCTGTGCGCCTTCCCCCGCTTGCCAGGAAATACTCACCGACAGCGGCTGCAGCCTGTGCTGTGTGAGCGGTCACGTTTTCCCGCTCATTACAGTGAGGAACATGCGCATATTCCTCACTGTAATGAGCGAGACCACGTGACCGCTCACACAGCACAGGCTGCAGCCGCTGAGAGGAGACATCGCTGGAGCTGGGTGTCGGTGAGTATTTCCGGGCAAGCGGGGGGGCGCACAGGGGATGGGAGGCGGGAGGGGACGCACAAACTTTATGTTTAAGGGGAAAGAAAAAAAAAAAGATTATTCATTTCTTCTCTCCAGCGAACACTGCTGGGAAGAAGGGATGAATACCGGCTTCAGCACCACATGCGGGGGGGACAGCGCTTACAGTAGCGCTGTCTCCTGCACGGCACACGGACTGCACACGGACAGCATCCGTGTGCAGTACGTGTTTTACACGGACCCATTGACTTTAATGGGTCCGTGTGATCCATGCGTTCCCACAAACACTGACATGTCTCCGTGTTTTGCAAACGGACACACGGTCCGTGAAAACACGCTGACATGTGCAGAGACACATTGATTTTAATGTGTCGACGTGAGTCAGTGTCTCCGGTACGTGAGGAAACTGTCACCTCACGTACCGGAGCCACTGACGTGTGAAACCGGCCTCAGGATAGGAAAAAGTGTTTTTTGTCACGTACGAGAAAAACTCATGGAACTTGAACCAAACTCATACTGAAATCACTGATGAAACTTGGTCCGTTTTCTCGTACATGAAAAAAACTGACGTGTGAATGAGGCCTAAGGGTTACAAAGAATCAATGAACATGTCCCTTTGCAGATTTCATGGCTGTTTCCTTGTTCTGTCTCATTCCAGTCCACCACATACTCACAGCACGTACATTCATACCAATCTTATTATTCTTTTCAGCACAGATAATCCCCACGGACAGAATCCCCATTCCACTTATGGAAAAAGTTTACATTGAAGTTTGCCATTGATTCTGGAGGACGCCATATAAGGAAGCCCCCCTTCTTATGTCTGGGGTTTCCTCCGATAAATCAGCCTCATTTCATGGAACTAGTTCTGTTTCTCTCTGGCTTGGCACATCTCTATGTGACTCACCCAGTGGTAATTATAGAGTGAGATCTAAGCCTCAGTAAACAATAGCTGGGGGGATGTAGAAGGAGATATATTTGTCTATGTCAACAGTTTACATTGCGCAATTGTTTGGATCATTTCACTAATAACCTAGTATGGGCAAAGTAACATATGCATGATCTGAAAGCATCCGGGCTGAGGCGTCACTTGGCAGCAACTAATGGATTTCTAACTTCTCAAATTCGACTTCTGAGTTACAGATGTAGAAGAGGAAGAGCCCAGTTTGGTGTTGAATTACTCATGATATGATTTCTCTGGAAGCCCAGAAGTAACACCCATGTTGTGACATCATGGCAAACTTAGGCTCCATTCACATTTGCGTTGTTGTGTGTTGCGTCGGTGACGCAACGCACAACGCATGCAAAACGCATGCAAAAACACATGTTTTGGCTACGTTCACATTTGCGTTGTTGTGCGTTGCGTCGGCGACGCAACGCACAACGCATGCAAAAACGCATGTTTTTGTGACGCATCCGTCCATTTTTGGCTTGCTTTTGGACGCAAAAAAAAATGCAACTTGCTGTGTCCTCTGCGCCCTGACGCTTGCACCAAAAAAGAGGCATGCGTCACAAAACGCAAGACAACACATGTCCATGCGCCCCCATGTTAAATATAGGGGTGCATGACGCATGCGTCGCCACGGCTGCGCCCGACGCACCGCTAATGTGAACGTAGCCTTACGCATGCGTCCATTTTTGGCTTGCTTTTGGACGCAAAAAAATGCAACTTGCTGTGTCCTCTGCGCCCTGACGCTTGCGCCAAAAAGGACGCATGCGTCACAAAATGCAAGACAACGCATGTCCATGCGCCCCCATGTTAAATATAGGGGCGCATGACGCATGCGTCGCTGCGGCTGCGCCCGACGCATCGCTAGTGTGAACGTAGCCTTAGCTGTGTAGAATATCATATATGGTAGTGTAGTTTTAAAGATACATACAATGTAAGTATTCTTAAACCTTCATGTAACAAACAAATTTTCGTTGTTGTGCTCTATTTTCACTTCTATTCCCAAGAGCGATAACTTTTTTTTCCCAGTAAACGTAGCAGCATAAATGTTTTCGTTTTTTGCGGGACGCATTTTGGTTTTGAATGACGCTTTTCGTTTTACCGTGTAATGTACCGAAGAAAAGGAAGAAAATTCCAAGAGAGATTAAATAATAATAAAAAGATTAAAAAAAACATTGATGTAGTTTCATTTTTTAGAACACTCAGTGTGCAGTAAAAATGACCTGGCAACATTACAGCAATACCAATTTTTTATAGTTTAGTTGTTAAAAAAATTCAGAACTTTGCATAAAAAGTTTCGGTTTATGTCGCTATTTTCTCAGACACAATTCTGTCGATTGTGCTGTATGAAAACTTGTTCGTTTTTTTGCAGTTTTTATTAACATAACATTTCAATTGCTTTTAATTGCCTTTTTTTAACAGAAGTATACTGACCAGCAATTCTATTTTTTTTTTTTTTAATTTTTGCATGCACTTTATGAAATAAATACTTAGATATTTTATTATTTCTGGCAATTTAGGCAGTACCGAATGTGTTTTGTTGCGTTTTTTTTTTGCATTTTGCCATTGATGTTTTGGAAAAAGAGGAGCGATTTTAACTTTTTTTAATGTTGCTTTTTAATTAGTACCCTTAAGGGACTTGAACTTTCGATTGCTTGATAGTCTATTCAATATGTAATATTGCAGTATATTGTGAAAGTGATGATCCAACGTCACAGACATGGCTGTTCGCGATAGTCTTTTTTTACTTCCCTGCAATGATGGCATCACGTATCTCCAACCACAGGCCTCATCAATTTTATGCTGCAACATTATGGCATGTTAACACTGAAGGTAAGAGCACATGAAAATATTTTAGTAAATCTTATCAACTTGCATTTTAAAAACATTTAATTTGTTGGACCCTTTTAGGTCTTCTTGCTGTATAACAGACTACCTCTTTTGGCTACACAGATATATATATATATATATATACAGTCAGTTTCTTCCTGAAAATGATTGCAAACACAAATTATTTGGTATTATCTTCATTTAATTTGTCTTAAATGAAAAAAAACACAAAAAGAATTGTCCTAAAGCCAAATTGGATATAATTCCACACCAAACATAAAAAAGGGGGTGGACAAAAGTATTAGCACTGTTCGAAAAATCATGTGATGCTTCTCCAATTTGTGTAAATAACAGCACCTGTAACTTACCTGTGGCACCTAACAGGTGTTGGCAACAACTAAATCACACCTGCAGCCAGTTGACATGGATTAAAGTTGACTCAATCTCTGTCCTGTGTCCTTGTGTGTACCACATTGCGCATGGAGAAAAGAAAGAAGACCAAAGAACTGTCTGAGGACTTGAGAAACCAAATTGTGAGGAAGCATGAGCAATCTCAAGGCTACAAGTCCATCTCCAAAGACCTGAATGTTCCTGTGTCTACCGTGCGCAGTGTCATCAAGAAGTTTAAAGCCCATGGCACTGTGGCTAACCTCCCTAGATGTGGACGGAAAAGAAACATTGACAAGAGATTTCAACGCAAGATTGTGCAAGATGTTGGATAAAGAACCTCGACTAACATCTAAACAAGTTCAAGCTGCCCTGCAGTCCGAGGGTACAACGGTGTCAACCCGTACTATCCGTCGGCGTCTGAATGAAAAGGGACTGTATGGTAGGAGACCCAGGAAGACCCCACTTCTTACCCCGAGACATAAAAAAGCCAGGCTGGAGTTTGCCAAAACTTACCTGAAAAGGCCTAAAACATTTTGGAAGAATGTCCTCTGGTCAGATGAGACAAAAGTAGAGCTTTTTGTGCAAAGGCATCAACATAGAGTTTACAGGAGAAAAAAAGAGGCATTCAAAGAAAAGAACGCGGTCCCTACAGTCAAACATGGCGGAGGTTCCCTGATGTTTTGGGGTTGCTTTGCTGCCTCTGGCACTGGACTGCTTGACTATGTGCATGGCATTATGAAGTCTGAAGACTACCAACAAATGTTTCAGCATAATGCAGGGCCCAGTGTGAGAAAGCTGGGTCTCCCTCAGAGGTCATGGGTCTTCCAGCAGGACAATGACCCAAAACACACTTCAAAAAGCACTAGAAAATGGTTTGAGAGAAAGCACTGGAGACTTCTAAGGTGGCCAGCAATGAGTCCAGACCTGAATCCCATAGAACACCTGTGGAGAGATCTAAAAATGGAGAAGGCGCCCTTCAAATATCAGGGACCTGGAGCAGTTTGCCAAAGAAGAATGGTCTAAAATTCCAGCAGAGCATTGTAAGAAACTCATTGATGGTTACCGGAAGCGGTTGGTCGCAGTTATTTTGGTTAAAGGTTGTGCAACCAAGTATTAGGCTGAGGGTGCCAATACTTTTGTCTGGCCCATTTTTGGAGTTTTGTGTGAAATTATCAATGTTTTGCTTTTTGCTTCATTCTCTTTTGTGTTTTTTCATTTAAGACAAATTAAATGAAGATAATACTACCAAACAATTTGTGTTTGCAATCATTTTCAGGAAGAAGCTGAGTATTATCTGACAGAATTGCAGGGGTGTGAATACTTTTGGCCATGACTGTACATATATACATACACACACACACACACACACACACACACACAAATAGGAATCCAAAAAATGGCGGCAGCACACCATTCTTCTCTTTTTGTATATGTATCCACTTATGTGAGAAGAAAGCAAAAAGGCACTCACCGATCTAAAATTCCTTGCTTTATTGGATCTTCGTTAAAAAATTCATGGCAGGGAGAGTGAGGATAGGAGTTAGTGTGAGCAGGTATAAACGACGGCCGTTTTGCACTATGCCAGCGCTTCTACGGGTGACCGTTACCGCTGGCATTAACCCTGTGTGAGTGGTGACTGGAGGGGATTATGGAGCGGGCGGCATGACAGGCAGCTGCCGAGACCAATCAGCGACGTGGGATTTCCGTTACGGAAGTTGAGGACAGAAAAACGGAAGTACCCCTTAGACAAATTTATATATATATATATATATATATACACACAGTATATATACAGTATATATATATGTATATACAAGCCTGTGTCTTAGGGTGAGGTAGTCTGTTGTACAGCAGCAAGAACTAAAAGGGCTTGTTCAGGCAGATTAAATGTGTCTTACAGGGTATGTCATACTTTACAACTCTCCCGAAAATTTCGGGAGACTCCTGGAAAAAAGGGAGATCTCCAAGGATTATGGAACAGTTGGTAAGTTTCCAATGTCCTAACAAGACGTCAGAGAAAGCAGCTCTTCTGGAAAGATTTTTGTGCATGACACTAATATTCTTCTTTATTAGATGGCGCCCAGTGTCAATGGAGAAGGATTGGGTGGAAAAGGTGAGTAGGGGCTGTAACCTAAAGAAAAGGCATACCGCAGTTGAAGGGAAATATACTTTCCAGGTGAACATCCCAAAAGTTGACAAGTATAGTGAATAAGTGGAATCTCCTGAAATATAAAGAAAATAAAAAAAACATAGGACTAAGTATGACTGTAGATTATGAGTTCTCTGTGCTATCCAGAAAGCTTGGGGGAGGCAGGAGTCAGACTTCTGATGGTCTAGTCATAAGACTGGCCATTAATATTACATCAGTGTATATCCGACTCCCAACATTTGCCATCTTTCAAAAAGTCACAAATAATGACTTACCAAAAACATCTGGATAATCAATATCACGCCCATAATGCAAAAAAAAAAAAAAAAAAATACCCTGATGAAACGAATATATATATATATATATATATATATATATATACACACACACACATATATATATATATATATATATATATATATATATATATATATATATATATATATATATATATATATATATATATATATATATATATATTTTTTTTTTTTTTTTTAAAAGCACAAGTAGAATGAAGGAGGTGCAAATAAAAGTCACTATTAAAACCACTTCGGCTAAAAAAAAATATTAAAAATTTAAAAAAAATAAGGCACTAAAAGATTTAATTCCTGATTAATGATTTAACTTGTTCGATATAAGTTGTAAGCTCTTAAGGGCAGGGACCTCTCTCATTTTACTATAATATTACTAACATTGACCTTAAGAAAGATTATATAACAAATGTGTATTTTTATGAAGCCACAGAGGAAATTTCCACCTTGCAATATATCATAGTCCGGCCCCAGAAATGAACAGGGTTGTATCCAAAATGTTCCGATTTTTTGAATATACTTTGCGTCCTTCTTCCAGGAGCTTTCGTTGATCCATCATCTGACTTGTTTCAGTCACGTTTTTCATCCACATTTATAATTATGTAATGTGATTAATAATTTAAGTGACACCACTGATGCCAGCTGCTAAAAACCATATTAGCATTTTATCCCATGGATACTGGAGGAGATCCAAAGCTCTGTCCTTGTGACGACGGCAGCAGAGGACATTACTTCTCAGGCCACCACTGAACAAGAACCACAGACTGTGAAAAAAAATTGCCCGTTTACCATCATCTGTTTAATGGAAGAAAATCACATTATGATATTGTTAGTTATATTTATCAATAATTAGCTATTGACATTATCTCTCTTACATCAATCATTTAATATGGCAGCACGGTGACCTCGCAGTGCTGGAGTCCTGGGCCAAGAACAAAATCTGCAAAGAATTTTTAGGTTCTCCCAGTATTTGCTTGGGTTTCCTCTAAGTTCCACCTACACGCCAATGACATACTGATAGAAAATATAGCTTTTCAGCCCCAATGGGGACAGCTCTGGGCGTTTCATGCTGCCTACTCTGGCAGAGCCGTTGAGCTCTGCTGTTGCAACATTGGCGCTACAGACAAAATACACTGACAGCAGCAGCAGAACTTAGCTCAGTAAACCTCAATTTTCTAATTAAAAAAAAAAAAAAAATCATCTTTGGGACAGGGGGTTTCCGAAACAGGAATACTCCATTTAACACTTTCATGACCAACGATGTATGTTTAAGTCAACTGCCATGTGATAAGGCCTTAAACGCTGAGCCCACACCTGTCCCAGTACTTGATGGCCAATTTGATCAGCCATCAAGCGCCTTTATCTCTTAACCAGTTAAATACCGCTTTCACCGCAGTATTTAATACATGCCGAAAGGAAACGTGCCATTGATCTTGCCCATCGGAGCACCGGTCACATGATCGCGAGGCGCTGATGGGTTGTCATGACAGCCGAAGGTCTGTTGAAGATTTCAGTGCCTGTCATCATGATCCTCCTGTGAACGCCAGACCGTGGCTGGCGCTCACAGGAGATTGGGATTTTGCTATGTATAGCATGGCTGAAGCACAGCTATGTATAACACAGGCTTCACGTCTCCTAAGGGGACTGGTAAAAATACCGAATAAAAAAAAAAAAAAGTTTTAGACAAAAACAAAAAAAGTTCAAATCCCCCCCCCCCTTTTCCCCCATTAAAAATAAAACTATTTTTTTAAAAAATACACTTGGCATCAAATATGTGGTATCACGAAGTACAGAAATGATGATATAAAATAAATTAATCTGATTGGCAAACAGCGTAACAAAAAAAAAAAAGAAACAAAAAAAAACACAAAACACACAAATACACCAGAATTATGGTGTTTTCAAAAGCAAGAAAAAAAAAAAAATCATAAAATATATCTCCTCTCACAACCCCAGATCCTGAAAAATGAGAATGTTACGTGGCTCAGAAAATGATAAATTAACAAAACAAACCAACAAAAAACCTATACATATTTGGTATTAAAGTTAAGCTCAATTTTTGTGTTTTTTTTTTACATATTTGGTATCTGCATAGTAGTACTGACCTGAGGAGCCATTCTACCAGGCCAGTTTTACCATATATTGAACAGGGCAAATGGAAAAACAAACAATACTCAAAAGCCTTTGTAAAATGACACTTTTTACTGCACTTGGAATTTTCTTCCCATTTTCCAGTACACTATATGGCAGAATAAATGCAGTCTTTTGAAAGTGCAATATGTATGAAAGAACTTCAAAAAACAAACAAACGTAGAATGTAGCATTGCATCACTGACAAAAAAAGGAATTGTGACTGGAACTCCTCTTTAAGAAAATGGATGATGTAAGATACTGGATATAGAGAAGATATTGAAGTATTTCCCATCTGTACGATACCTTGTACGTGACAAAAAGGTCTGAAATACGCCAGTCAAAACCATAAAGAAATGTTACACTATTACCGGAAAAATGATTCTTATTCATTGGAAAAAATGAAGCATGAATATTCAGTCTGGTTTCTCGGTGCTGACCCCGGGCATTGTTAATCTTGCTGAATGTGCCAATCCGCCTCATGAGCAATGTTCACTTGTGCGATTTCCGTAACTCAATTAGGGCCCGTCTAATGAGTTCCACCCGTCTTATGATACATTGCAGGCTCATAAGCGCACCATTATGGTCGTATTATGCAGCTTGCTTATTGTTCTGTGCCGTCTTTTACAGTCATCTAATATCTTAGGAGAGATGCTAGTCTAGAAATGATAGATGTGTTTTCCCGCCATGATTTCTTAATGGAAGTGTTGTATAAATTATGCCACAGTGCTGGTCTACCCAGAGATGACAAATGATCTCTTGACACCAACACAATGAGTTGTGATACATTAATCTATCCTCACCCAAACATAACTAAAGTATTGGGACAATGTCTGATCGGTGAGGGGGTGCAACACCTGACACCCCCGCCCATCTGCTGTTTCGGCGTTGTCCGGACCTACTCCCTTATGGAGCTGCACAGCACAATTGGACGGAATAGTGGCCATTATTAGGTACTGTTCATCCACCCCATATTGAAAAGGTGGCGGATGTGCAGTACCCGACCGCAGCCACTCTTCAGTCTACACAGCTCTGTAACCGAGTAGTTCTGGCAGACACCGGGGCACAAATGCTCGGCAGAGGTGCAGGGTTTTGCAACCCCCACTGATCAAACATTGATGGCCTTTTCTTAGGATAGATCATCAATGTTAATGTCCCATACAAATCACCTTTAACCATTGAATTCGGGTTTTTTCATTCAGTCCCATTGCGCTCAAACGGTTTGCTCTTAAGAGCTGACTGATACCAGCGCAGTCCCGTAATTGGAGCCCCCACCTGTGAGCCATATTATTGAGACGCGGAAGGAACCGCAGTAACAACGAAGAAGTGGAGACCCTGTAACATTACGAAGTGAAGAAGTCACAGTGATGAGGACCAAGCTGATCTCTGCATTCCATATACAGACTATCAATTGTAGAGGGTACCGTGTAATTCTTGATTTCCCCTTTGGTGGCGCTGCTGGAAACCGAACCCTCCTAGTCAGGTTCTATTATACATTAGCGACAATCGTTGAGGTCTCAACTCGTGATCTCAGCTTGTTTCAGTAGGACCTTTCCAATATAGATGGACAACCAGAAACAATGACCTTAATGAAGCCTTTATTACATAAAGGGAAAAAAAAATAATGTAATAAATACAGCAGAAACATTTACAAATCAAAACATACACAGAGTGACGGACATTGAACAAAGAAAGAAAAAAGTAACGTTGTCCAGTTATAAGATTGATATAACCAATCTTGGTTGTTACAATATTTAGAATACAGAGTAAGCACTTGCTAGCTATTTTGTTGTAATACTGCCCAAAGCACGTCGTATGGAAAGTGTACTGCGGTGTTTAATAAGTGGAACCTAGCGGAGAAGGACAGGAATAGGATCCATCATTGAACATTCCAGTAGAGGACTAACCTCCGGGAAAATGTCTGGAATGTTGGGTTTCTTCGTGCTGTTGTACAGATGTGACAGTGCTTGTCTACACATGAAACAAGAGTGTTTAATGGTCATAACACAGATCCGTGCTTCAAATAATGAAGCCATTAATGGAGAAAATGCTTGCATTCAAACAAGCAACAGTCTGCAAGATATGCAATAGCTGAAATTTTTTCGTCTACATGAGAGGACCTCCCAAGAAAGGCTTAGAAGACTAAGAATTCCGACACGGCCGTCTCTATTTTCATCTGCATCCTTAACAACTAAAAGGGAGTTAGGTTTATTAAGCTCCTTTGAAGAATGCTCAAATATCATGGCTGGCAAGAATCTTTTATATAAAAAAAAGCTTGAAAGTGAAAGAAAAAAAAAGAAAGAAAAAGGTATAAATCAGATCATAGTTAAGTCAAATACTAATATGCTAACTTTCAAAACCTGTGATTCTTCAAGTTGCCGACCCTCTAACTGATAACATCTAAGAACTTTCAAAAATCATTTGTACAAAATGGAATTCACACGTTTCTCTTCACGATTCTTTCCCAGTTGAAATAACAGCTATTCACATCCTCTTATTTATTTTGTGTAAATTGAAAAACAAAAAAGATATGACTTTAAAAAGCTAGATCATAAAAAGTACCATGAACTACCTAGGTCTACATAGCTGTGCAAGAAGATTACAGAACTTTGAAAAGTTGGAAGTGGGGAGGGGGGGCTTCCAAAACAATTTTTTTCCTCCTGTAGAGCAATGCAATCAATCCTTCATCTACAGGTCACATTGTATAAAACTCTTTGTGTAGAAGAGTGCAAACCCCTGAACGAAAGTCAACAAGAGTGCTCAAAGAGAACTTTTTGGCTAATAAATGGGAATAGATACATGGAACTGAAATTTGAGCGATTCAGCTTTTTTTTTTTGAAAGATGAAGAAAAATTTCCTTTAATCCATCAACACATTTCCAATTGCTTCATATTTTTTTGGTGTAACTTCTTTCCAAAGTGTCCCACTTTCTTCCTCTGTTCGGTCAACATGCTTCGTCGTTGCGTACCAAATCGAATTTGAAGAAAATCCTTAACGGCTCTGGTTTACCAACAGTATAGTATCTAACACTTTGGCAGTGACCTTCATTGAATATTCAACCAAAATCTTCATTTAACTCCATCCACTAAGAACCCCATCACATTACACTGCAACTCTTGGCTTTGTCCTTTCTCAAGTCTGTGGACACTGAGGTCAGTTCTGGTCTGCTTGGCATGTGTGAAATTCTTTTTGTGGTTCTCTGCGTTTTATTCCTTTTCAGGTTTTTATTAGATTTATTTACACATGCCAGAGTTGCGACGTGAAAAATGTCCCTTACACTGTTCTCAGACTGAAGGGCCGAACATTCTATATAGGTGGCTGCTCCGATTTGCTTGGCCATGTTTGCACCCTGTGAAAAGAAAAACAAAAAAGTGAGGAAACCGGACGACCAAATATTTATTAAGGTACTAACGGAATCATGAAGAGGTCTAAAGCTGGTTCATACACACGACAGTGCTGCCCAAGAATTCATGTTTTCAAAGGGGAGAGAAGTTACTACTAGACACCATGGAAGCTGGACATCTCTCCAGAAGAAAAAAACTTTGTTCCTCCAAAGTTATCTGTTGGGGGGAAGAGTCAAGAAGCTCCATGTATATCAGGTGGTCATCTGGCTTTGCCTAAAATTGGTGGGTTCATCCAATTTGCATGGATTTGTTAAATCTCCTGGAAACATTTTGAGATTAGTCATCCTAGCCACTTCTAAACACTTAGAGGGGTTGACCAGTTTTAACTTACTGATCGGTGGCGGACACTGGGATCGGCGGAACAAAGAGGTTTTTTTATACCCACGAAAAAAAAAAAGTTGTGTGGCAGCTTGGATACCAGTCACATCATACATTATAAATACTCACAGATGCATGTAAAAATATATTTATTTTAAAATTGGTTAAATTTGCCAGTTTTGAACAATTTTTGTAAAAACTCCGTGATTGGGTTTTTCATGTCCTGCCAATATGGTTTTTTTTTGTTTTTTTTTTCCCCCCCAAGATGGCCAAATGTTTATCGGATAGTCAAAATGTGTGAAATTAATGTGGGTCAACTTGAGAGGAGACCACATGTTAAGCACAAAAATAACATAACTTCCATGTAGATATAGGGCCTGGTTGATTTTAAATTCAGGGTCATAGACCCATAACGCCAAAGTGTTAACCACTGACCCACTGTGCTGCCCAAATTGTGAAAAATGACAAGTTGACTCAGAGGCCAATCCCACCCATGGCCAGAGGCCGATCCCACCCATGGCCAGAGGCCGATCCCGCCCATGGCCAGAGGCCGATCCCACCCATGGCCAGAGGCCGATCCCACCCATGGCCAGAGGCCGATCCCACCCATGGCCAGAGGCCGATCCCGCCCATGGCCAGAGGCCGAACCCGCCCATGGCCAGAGGCCAATCTCGTCCATGGCCAGAGGCCGATACCGCCCATGGCCAAAGTTGTAGAAAGAAAATGACTATTACCAGCAATTCATTAGGATGACTTAATATTATGACATCAAAGTTGGCAAATATGTTGCGTGTATCATTGTAAGTGAGAGGACAGATTCCTAGTATACATTAGTGTTCACAAGAATGCTAATAAATGTTTTCTGAGAAAATGACAATGCAGGAACACGCAGTCGCCCTTACTCATAGATTGTACTTATAGAATTTTCTCGTTACATAACATTCACATGTGCCGCGGCCTCGATCCTGAGTCACATTCCAGAATTCCTTCTTCAATTGTACAAAGCTTAACCCGTGAATCCAGCCAGATGATAATTGCACAGTATAAGACCTTCATCAGGCCTGACTTATGTGAAGTCCTAATGGATTTAGATAACATATTGTGATAAATCTTAACTACTACATACAGGAGGCAGAGAGCATGTAATTATTCGAGAAGTACTATCTAAAATTAGCCATCTCGTGGGAACAGGGAAACCCGGCTTAGTTGGGGAGCATGAAGGGGGGGGAAGAGAGCCACACACACATAAAAATCAGATCCACAACAAATCTCTAAAACATACATAAAACACTATGGGCCATATATAAAAACGTACCTGATCGTAAGATACCGGCGTCTGCCTGTGATTGGACAGTTCCACCAGCGTCGTGAGGTCTGTGCGCAGATCAGATTTGCATCCAACTAGCAACATTTTGGTGTTGGGACAAAATTCCTGAATTTCACCTTTCCACTAAAAGAGGATATTTTGAAAAAAAAAATAGTTTAGTTTAATTTCCTAAAAACATTAAAATGATTATTAATAAATAATAATGAATCCTAGATTACGGTATTTGTTGCCTTTTAAATAAAATGTTTGGTTTTTTTCCCCTTATATATATGAAAGTCACCAGAATAGTAAAATATGCTTTTCAGTCGAATGATGACATTCTAGATTATCAGAATTTCTTTCAATACAAGAAAAAACAAACAAATACAGCAACTGTGAAAATTAAACAATTTTCTATAGAAGTGCAAGGAATGAGTAAAAGCAAATTCTAGTAAAGTGCAGTTACATAAAAACATACAAGAATGACAGTCATCTCAAACATGCCCGCCAGGGCAGTGACAAGCTGACGAACACGTGAAGAGAAAGAATCACATAAGGTGCATGCGCATACACCTTACATAAGTTTTGGTCAAACACTTGTTCAGCAGACCGCGCTCTCTCTACTAACTCCCTCAGCCGAGTGTTCATGCGATTCCTACCGGGAGAACAGAGTAAGCTGCTGCCAAACTCATCTGGCAGCGGCTTATTTACCTCAGAACAAAAGGACATGACAGGGGCTGTACACAGAAGAAAGCGTTGGTTTACGAATTGTACTCCAACATCAACACAGCAGTACCGGCCGTCGCCATTATCCCCATGGACAGCGTGTGCGCACTGCTATGTTGACGTTGTAGAGGAATTCTTCAATAATATATATATATATATATATATATATATAGTGGGGCAAAAAAGTATTTAGTCAGTTAGCAATAGTGCAAGTTCCACCACTTAAAAAGATGAGAGGCGTCTGTAATTTACATCATAGGTAGACCTCAACTATGGGAGACAAAATGAGGAAAAAAAATCCAGAAAATCACATTGTCTGTTTTTTTATCATTTTTTTTGCATATTATGGTGGAAAATAAGTATTTGGTCAGAAACAAACAATCAAGATTTCTGGCTCTCACAGACCTGTAACTTCTTCTTTAAGAGTCTCCTCTTTCCTCCACTCATTACCTGTAGTAATGGCACCTGTTTGAACTTGTTATCAGTATAAAAAGACACCTGTGCACACCCTCAAACAGTCTGACTCCAAACTCCACTATGGTGAAGACCAAAGAGCTGTCAAAGGACACCAGAAACAAAATTGTAGCCCTGCACCAGGCTGGGAAGACTGAATCTGCAATAGCCAACCAGCTTGGAGTGAAGAAATCAACAGTGGGAGCAATAATTAGGAAATAGAAGACATACAAGACCACTGATAATCTCCCTCAATCTGGGGCTCCACGCAAAATCCCACCCCATGGGGTCAGAATGATCACAAGAACGGTGAGCAAAAATCCCAGAACCACGCGGGGGGACCTAGTGAATGAACTGCAGAGAGCTGGGACCAATGTAACAAGGCCTACCATAAGTAACACACTACGCCACCATGGACTCAGATCCTGCAGTGCCAGATGTGTCCCACTGCTTAAGCCAGTACATGTCCGGGCCCGTCTGAAGTTTGCTAGAGAGCATTTGGATGATCCAGAGGAGTTTTGGGAGAATGTCCTATGGTCTGATGAAACCAAACTGGAACTGTTTGGTAGAAACACAACTTGTCGTGTTTGGAGGAAAAAGAATACTGAGTTGCATCCATCAAACACCATACCTACTGTAAAGCATGGTGGTGGAAACATCATGCTTTGGGGCTGTTTCTCTGCAAAGGGGCCAGGACGACTGATCCGGGTGCATGAAAGAATGAATGGGGCCATGTATCGTGAGATTTTGAGTGCAAATCTCCTTCCATCAGCAAGGGCATTGAAGATGAAATGTGGCTGGCTCTTTCAACATGACAATGATCCAAAGCACACCGCCAGGGCAACGAAGGAGTGGCTTCGTAAGAAGCATTTCAAGGTTTTGGAGTGGCCTAGCCAGTCTCCAGATCTCAACCCTATAGAAAACCTTTGGAGGGAGTTGAAAGTCCGTGTTGCCAAGCGAAAAGCCAAAAACATCACTGCTCTAGAGGAGATCTGCATGGAAGAATGGGCCAACATACCAACAACAGTGTGTGGCAACCTTGTGAAGACTTACAGAAAACGTTTGACCTCTGTCATTGCCAACAAAGGATATATTACAAAGTATTGAGATTAAATTTTGTTTCTGACCAAATACTTATTTTCCACCATAATATGTAAATAAAATGTTAAAAAAACAGACAATGTGATTTTCTGGATTTTTTTTCTCAGTTTGTCTCCCATAGTTGAGGTCTACCTATGATGTAAATTACAGACGCCTCTCATCTTTTTAAGTGGTGGAACTTGCACTATTGCTAACTGACTAAATACTTTTTTGCCCCACTGTATATATATATATATATATATATATATATATATATATATATATATATATATATATATATATATATATATACATACATATATATACACATATATATACACACATACATATATATACAGTATATATATATATATATATATATATATATATATATATATATATATATATATATATACACATATACACACACACACACACACTCTGATGATTTGGCACAATCTACATGAAAATGAAATGGATATTTAACATATTGAAAGATTATGAATTGCAAATGAGGATTCTTTGATTCTGACATCATCACATGTTTAGCAAAAAAAAAAAAAAATGATAATAGCTGATAATAGCTACGCTTACCTTCTTAAGAACGCTATCAAGTGTCTCGGGTCGACTGATGTCAAAACATATTAAGACGGCATCGGAATCTGGATAGGAGAGTGGACGGACGTTGTCATAATACGGAGAACCTGAGAAGAGGAAAGAACATTTATATTACTGTAACGGGCAATGAAAAGATCCGTAATTAATTTTTCAAGTTGCCGAAGCTTAAAGAAAAAAAAAATAAAAAGTGCAAAAAACTATACGATAGGAAAATAACAGGAATGAATAGTTTTGAAGTACAATTAGTGGCAATAGTGCACATTAAATGCCCCTGCTGGGACTTTTCGCTGAACAATTCCTCTCCAATATGTTTGAATGATTAACGAGTTATTTAAAGAAAATAAATAATAATATTATAAATGATTTACCTAGCCAGCTAATACATTTAAAAGGACTGAAGTGCATAAAATAATGACAAACATATGACATCTGATTCTGCAGTGCCACCGATCTGCTCCGTTGTTGTGTCCTGCAGTGATTGTGTCTTTCACTACCCAGGTGACCACTGCAGACAGTCAGTGTCCTCGGTGTTCTCCCTCTGCAGCCGTCTTCTGGGTAGTCGTGGATGCCACCACTTCTGGACAGTAAACCGAGACCGATGCTACAACAATGTCTAAATTTCTCACGCTGATGCCAGAGATTGCTGCAGGACAAACCAGCAGGAGCCCCCGAGCTGTGGCACAGGAACCAAGTCATCAGTAATGTGCCTTTCGGTAGGTTATGCTCTATACTAAGGATTAGAGAATAGCTTGTAAACTACGGTAATTTAATTTGTTTAGAATTTCTCAAAAGTCATGAGTGCTTGCTAAAATGAATTTTTAGGAATTCCATACGTGCGAGTCCAGCAAAATGGCAGCCATGGGTATTTAAAATAAACATTATCACATTTATACCCTAGCCTCTCACCTGTCCCCTGAAGCACCCTTAGGCTGGGGTCACAATTGCGAGTGCAATGCAAGAAATTTGTGAGTCTCTCTCATCAATAGCCGGCACTCGGGACCGGAGCGTTCAGCTGCATAGAAATATATGTAGCTGCACGGTCCAGTCCCAAGTGCCGGCGGCAGTGCCGGGTTTTGATGTGAGAGACTCGCATGAGTTTCGCAAGTGACCCTGACCTTAATGCCATCCTCTGACTTCCTAAGGCACCTGCTCTTTGTCATTGACTAGGCCTCCACACGCCTTCAGAGGTCATGTTGTAATGTGCATCACTCCTTGTGGCCACGTGGGACAGCACGTATCACAACACAATAATTTGGGTCAAGGCCTAGCTGGTGCCAAGAAACGCCAAAGAGTGCATAGGAGACCGGCGTCAGAGCAGAATGGGTACCTTGGGAAACCATTGGAGGACAGGTGGTGAGAGGCAGCGACAGGAAAAAGGTAAAGGTGGAGGTGAGCATGATAAAAATATTACATAATACATTAACCCGCATCTGACCCACCCATGCATTATGCTTTGGGGTCAGGAGACCTCAGACCACAGTAAACTTTTTGTAATGGTAATCGGGGCACATTTGATTAGACTTGCAAAACTGAATTTCCAGCTGATACGCAAATTCAAATTTTTGGAAGATTTGCTCATCGCTACAATATACTGCCCCCTCTTTGGCTGAAATTTTTCAGTAAGTGGGAAACTCCTTTAACCGGACTGACAATGTAGGTGGGCTTGAGTTTTCCTAGACACTTGTAATGGAGCAGTGGGAGGATACAAGCACTTGGAAGCCGTCCGGTCTTGAATTATGACTTTGTATAGACAAAAGCAAAAAAGCATGAAGCCTTCATTAAGAAAACTTTAGCGAGAAGATCCTGGTGATCTCACCCGGGAACATTCCCCAAGTGTTTGCTCTGTTCGACTTCAAATTAAACAAATGACAGAAGATTATTATGGTTTCCAAAAAAAAAAAAAAAAAAAAAAAAAAAAACACTATCGTACATGCTGTTCCAGTAGTTTCAGTGTATAAATCCCCCTCATAATATCACACAGTGTTGGTGATTATTGTGGAATTTTACATGTAGCAGGCTCTGACATTGCAGCTCCCCAGCTGGTGTGAAATACCCATCTTAGCACGCTCCACCAGGAATGTAATGTTCTTGGAGGGCTAAACTTTTGCATGGTTCATTTGTTTCGCTACAACTTCTTTTAAGAGCCGAGCTGTTGAATGACATACTTTGGGCATGATATCACTTAGGCGGAAGGGAGTTGATAAGCGTAGAAACAAGCTTTGAAACATTATGTAGTCCGAGCTGTAGAACAGTGGTCTCCAACCAGTGACCAAACTTGGATTTGGATTTTCGGGAAACACAGGTTGAGGACCATTGCCACAAACTATAAATAAGAGTTGTGCAAGTGGTTACTTTTTTTTTTTTTTTTTTTTTTCAGTTCTACAGCCAAGAGATCGTTGAACGTCAGGCAGAGGTCCTGCAGCAAAACAGATCCATTGGATAGAAATGGAGTTTTGAACTAAATTTTATGACAAAAAAAAATGGTAGTATAAAATCCAAAAGGAACATAGCCAAGTGGGTTACTGGTTCACATGTTTAACTTCCAGCACCTAAGTCATAACATTGAAGCCAACCAGTATCGGGATGGAATTTGTAGGTTCTTCCCGCTTTTGTGAAAAAAATAAAATGTATAGGGATTGTCCAATACTGAACAGCCACTTGAACAAAGTAAACTCCCCCTCGCACATAAAAAAAAAAAAATCTCCCAGTCCAACGCCATTCCTTCAATCTCCGCGCTGTATCCTCAGTCAGTCAACTGACAAAATATCACTTGGACGCTGCAGCCAGTCAGCGACAGCTGATCCACTTCGAAAAATATCTGAAGGTTGCAGCCAAAGAACAGTATTTTATGCTGCACCCCTTTAAAGCTTTATCAATGCTAGTGTTTAGATATTTTGGTTCCCTTATAGGGAGAGAAAAGCTAAAATGATGCCAGTATCAGAACCTGCACTTGATGGACACCTACAAGCCCCGAAAGGATCAGATTGAATCAACTGGATTTTATGGAGTTTCCATTGGGGTGGATGTCACTGGGCAGGGCAAAAATAGTACAGCATCTCCAGAGATTTTTAAAGAATCTAATAATAATAATAATAATATTAATAATAATCTTTATTTATATAGCGCCAACATATTCCGCAGCGCTTTACAGTTTAACAGTTTCAAACACAAAAGTCATAAGTAACAACGTTAACAATACAATAATTAAAGCAAAATAAGACGACCCTGCTCGTGAGAGCTTACAATCTACAATGATCTACTACACAGTCATGAATATAGATTAGTCTGGAAATCATAATTTACTCATATCCTCATAAAACATACAAACCTCCCAGAGAGGAAATTCAAAGATCACCTTGTGCTTTGTAGGATTCAGGGGGACCATTCAGTAACTGATTTATCCAGCCTTCGCCACAGTATTGATCGACTGGGATATTTGATGCCTGGATTTACATCAAATAGGGCCTTTTCGATTTTAGTCATTAAGGTCATAAAATATCTGATCGGTGCAGATCTCCCTTCAAGAACAGGATTCGTATTGTGCTGCTGTGAGTGGAGGTAGACAAATGTTTGCAGCTCTGTCCATTGACTTTAGAGATCAAAACAATTCAAGAAATTTAATTTTTGTATCAACGAGGTTTATCCTCTGGAATTCTGTGCCCCAACACGTCCGGTTATCCACCACATTTGTATCCTTCAAACGAAACCTGAAAACCCACCTCTTCAAAGAAGCTTACAACCTGTGATGACCACACGGCCACCTCAACACCATCAGAGCTACTGTCACCCCTGACCTACTGTCTCCTTCCCCACAATCCTGTAGAATGTAAGCCCGCAAGGGCAGGGTCCTCTTCCCTCTGTATCAGTCTGTAATTGTTAGTTTTGTTTACTGTGATATTTGTATTTTGATGTAACCCCTTCTCATGTACAGCACCATGGAATTAATGGTGCTATATAAATAAATAACTGCTTTAAAGATACAAAAATCAATCTCTGCATCCTCATTTCTTGATGGGGTCAGATTTACGCACCTAGTGTTAACCGATTTCTAAAGAATCACACCCCCAGTGATGGAGCTTGCTGGGGCTCATTTTAAGAGAAGAAGCACAGGTCTTCTTTATAATGTCTGTCATCTGAATATACCTGTGGAAGCATAATCATGGCTCCCAGATACAGACATGTGAACTAGCAATGAAAAAGGCCGTGAAATCTCCAACTCTATTTACCGGTAATCAAGTTAATCCCGGCTTACACTTCAAAAGGAAGCAATGCAAAACGGCTGCTCACCTCGTAGGCATTACGCAACAAGCTCATCCTCGAAATATGATGATGTGATTCAACTGTGAAAGAAAATGAATGCCATGTGTGATTTTCTCATACCTCGCCCATAGACAGAAACTCCTAGTTGACATACCTGCCCTCTGAAATCACCGCGGCTTCATCCAAACCACCATATATGTCCATAAACTGCACCCAAGATGGTGGTGGCATAAACCAGTCTATTTGTCAGGGTGATCTCTAAGCATTCACTGAGCTCTTAAATTCTTTTTTATGACAATGCGTGAAGGTTTTCAGGTTATATACACACTCAACAGCTTTATAGGAAGGATATACGACACCTACATAGACTTGTAGTGTTTCCCAGAGCATCATTACAGGAGAAAAGTGGGATTACGAGTCACTAATAGCAACAGTCTATGAGTCGTATGAGTTACTAGTAGTAAGAGTCGTTGCAGGTTTATTTTTATTAGGATTCGTCACCTAATGGCTAGTACTAATACACAATAAAGCACATGTCACAACTTTTCGCATTTTTCCCCACCACCCTTTTCGTAAAAAATAAAAACACAAACACACACACACACACCTCACCGCAACCCAGGAAGCATCTCCAGGCCTACAAATCTCCCCAAGCCAGCTGGCAGTCTCCACAAGGAGAAACCACTTCCCTCTGGACCTCCATCAAAGGTCTCTCATGCAGCCACCACCTCACAATGTAAGGACGTGGGTAGAGAAGACCCAATTTGGCCAAATGTCCTAAGTTGTATAGGTAAAGTGGGGCTCCTCTAAAATGGTTACACTAGAAAGCCATCTTTTCTCCTTTGGGTTGAGAACGAAGTTGCATGACTTGGGTAATTTTACTGAGGAACTGCGGCGATCAGTCCTTGTGATTAGTGGAGATCCTGAGTTTGTGATGGCCACGATCATATACTGATAGTCTTGGTATAGGCTGCGTCTTAATTACCAACCCTCAACAATGTGACTTTCCAAAGTAATGGCCGTAAGTCCCAGGACTATACAGATCAGGTGGTCCCTGATCAATGGTTATAATCTGGAAATTGTGCTCTTGCTGGCGGAGCCGCTCAGCGATTGGCTGCAATGGTGATGTCATAGCGGCAGCCAAAACAGAGACAGAGAGCCGCATGCCGGTTGTTATTTTTCTTGATTGCAATTGTTCAGGGTCCACTTTGTTGAAAGTGGAAAACAACCCCTTTACGTGATATCTAAATAGGTAATATTATTATTATTATTATTATTATTATTATTATTAATGATAATAATAATCATCATCTAAAACTAAATATCCTGTTTATGGAAAATAAGTGTAAAATAAATAAAATAAAATAAAAATACCCAACTGAACTTTCAGAAAACCCAGTAAAATTCACATCGGAATAATCAGTTTCTCTAAGAACTGGTGTAAACCAAGATTAATAAATCATAACTTGCAATGTATAGTTACACAGCCATACAGCAGTACCAGCACTATTGTGTGGCTGTAATCAGGGGCGGACATAGCATTGGTGCACATAATCATTCATAATATACATCTATACAGTGTAAATCTAGGACGGTATCCTGGCTCCTCTTACGTCCATAGCTGAAACCTCTAAAGACCCGAATCTTATTTTTTCACATTTTCTCACTTCACAATCTGCATCAGAACGTACGGCAAATGTGAGCGGTGCTAGGACCCTGTAGGATCCCCGCTTGCACCCTGTAGGTAGGGCAGCCACAGGCAAGGAAAGATTTGCAGCCCATCAATCATCCTGCCTGAGCGATTATCTTGTAAGGCTTGAATTTTATTAGGAAATAGGGCTGTAAAAGCCACTGGCAAGAAGAAGAAAAAAAAAAAAAAAGGGGGACGAGGAGGGCACATTTAATGAAGAGGATACAAATTATGCAATAAAATGAAAATATATTGGCATATGTGCATGCATTATAACTCAAGTTGGTAATAAAAGCTACTAAACCTTCTATTTTTTCTAAGATTTAGAGGAAAGGAACTGTAAAGTTATAGGCAACGTATTACAGAGGTGGACCTTGCCCCTGTCTGGATCATAAACAGCAGCCAAATTAAGATTACTTGCGTAGCAACATGGAAGGTCCCTCATTCAGGTCCTCAATCCGCTAGACCCGTGTTCAATGCTAAGAAAATCCTGAAAGCATGATCTATTGGTCAGCTTTGGAGGAACAGAGGGCAGGGGAATTGGAAAGAGCGCTTCTGTCTCTGGAGGACTCAGCACCATGTAATACTTCAGTTCTCCTGTGGAGGCACTGTAGGAAAACGCTCAGATTAGAACAGATTTCTAGAAATCTTGGCAGTGAGATACCCTGTGATCATCTAATTTTCAAGACAAAAAAACAAACAAAAAAAAAAAACAAACACACCCTTTTTTTTTATTGTAGATGCCATTATAGGGTAAATGCAAAAATATATAAAAACACGACACACGCAGCCGATACAGCTCACAGAATTCAGGATCAGATTTTGAAACATATTTCATATAAGTTTTTTCACCTCCTTATTCCCAACAGTTTTAGGAAAGCTAACATTTTCCACTGACCATGAAAGAAACTTCCAAGAACTGGATGCCACTAGTTACTCAGCATATTAAAAAAAAAAAAAAATCTCCAGATTTCCTGTTAGCAAAAATAGGAAGCAGACTTTGCTCACGAGCAGATTCGGTTCTGTTGGCAGATTTCCAGGGACAATAAAAAAAACTATGTTGTTATAACCACAGATTACAAATATCGGGAGTAAACATCTAGTAAGAGGAATAATAACTAGGAGTTCATACGACAAGCTGAAATGCATGGACGGACCTAATGGCCATCAGGCTACCTCTGGCGAGCACATGGACGGCTGTGCGGCCCTCCAGAGAAATGCCACCCCACACCATTACTGACCCACTGCCAAGCCGGTCATGCTGAAGGATGTTGCAGGCAACAGATCGCTCTCCACGGTGTCTCCAGACTCTGTCACATGTGCTCAGTGTGAACCTGCTTTCATCTGTGAAGAGCACAGGGCGCCAGTTGTGAATTTGCCAATCCTGGTGTTCTGTGGCAAATGCCCACATGGCATGGTCCTGCATGGTGTTGGGCTGTGAGCACAACCCCCATCTGTGGACATCGGGCACTCAGACCATCCTCATGGAGTTGGTTTCTAACCGTTTGTGCAGACACATGCACATTTGTGGCCTGCTGGAGGTAATTTTGCAGGGCTCTGGCAGTGCTCCTCCTGTTCCTCCTTGCACAAAGGCTGAGGTAGTGGTCCTGCTGCTGGGTTGTTGCCCTCGTACGGCCCCCTCCACATCTCCTGGTGTACTGGCCTATCTCCTGGCAGTGCCTCCAGCCTCTGGACACTACGCTGACAGACACAGCAAGCCTTCTTGCCACAGCTCACATTGGTGTGCCATCCTGGATGAGCTGCACTACCTGAGCCACTTGTGTGGGCTGTAGAGTCTGTCTCCTGCTATCACGAGTGTGAAAGCACAACCAACATTCAAAAGTGACCAAAACATCAGCCAGAAAGCATTGGTAGTGAGATGTGGTCTGTGGTGCCCACCTGCAGGACCACTGCTTTATTGAGTGTGTCTTGATAATTGCCAATAATTTCCATCTGTTGTCTATTCCATTTGCACAACAGCATGTGGAATTGATTGTCAAACAGTGTTGCTTCCTAAGTGGACAGTTTGATTTCACAGAAGTTTGATTTACTTGGAGTTATATTCTGTTTAAGTGTTCCCTTTATTTTTTTTGAGCAGTGTATATTTTATTCTGCTTCGTTTTGATGCTAGCAAACAGGGAATGAGAGAAATCTGCCCTTTGTATCTTTTGTTTTAAACTTTAAAAGTAAAAAAGCGTGAGATTAACATGGGATAGCCATTTTTTTCCTCATAAAAGCCCCCCCCCCAAAAAAAAACAAACAAAAAAAGACACACACCCCCTACCTCGCTTTCACAATACCATTTCACTAGTAACAGATTTCCATCTACACAGTGCAACAACACAAACAGCTGTGTGGATGTGCACGTTGAAAAGAACACAGCAGGATTCTGAACGAGGGGGTCCGAGATCTCAGCAAGGGGGATCAAATCACTACCTGATGTAAACTACAAGCAGGCAGAATTTACAAAAAAAAAAAAAAAAAAAAAAAAAAAATTTATTTTTTCAGTTTTCATAACATATAGTTGCCTTCTTCCAGAATAGGTTCTTAAAAGAAATAATTGCAAATTCACATACATGATCAAAGTAACAAGAGCAGCTCTGGAGCTCAAAGTTCTGCTCAACAAGTAAAATGGTACATACATGGGTTATATAGAAACTTAATTTTTTTAGGCACAGAAGAGTTAACTGTCCAAAATGTTGTACAAAATTGTGAGGAAGCTTTGTTTTTCCTGATACAAATCTCCAAATTAGGCTACGTTCACATTGGCGTTCCGCCAATGTGCGTCGCTGTTGCGCCGGCGACGCGCCCCTATGTTTAACATAGGGGACGCGTGCGTTTTTTGGGTGGCGTTTTTTGACACTTGCGTCGTTTTCGACGCTAGCGTCGGACGCAAGAAAATGCAACAAGTTGCATTTTCTGTGCGTCCGATTTTGGTCAAAAAACGACGCACGCGTCGCAAAACGCGCGCGTTTTTGCGTGCGTTTGCGCGCGTTTTTGCGTGCGTCGCGCGTTGCGTCGCCGACGCAGGGCGGCGCAACGCTAGTGTGAACGTAGCCTTGCTTAAACAAGGAACGTTAGGGCGTGTGCACACGTTGCAGATTTGTCATATTTGGCACTTTTTCTCTTGCGCAGGAGTGTCACAAAACCGGAAGGGTTTCCTGATTCCAATGAAGTGAATGAGAATCCTAAAGTCTCGTGCATATGTTGCTTATTTTTGACTTGCAGATTTAAATCTGTGGCATGTCAATACTTTCAGCAGATTTCACACATACTAACGAGTGGGGGGAGGGAATCTGCACCAGGAAAAAAAAAAAATGGAAAAAAAAAAGAAGATGCACCAAATATACTTAAGTTGTGCACATACCCTTAAAAAGGAACCTGTAAAGCGAATTTATGATCAGCTTGTCTGACCTCAATAGTAACAGTTAGGCCGGGATCACATACACACACACACACACAGCGAGATACGGCCGAGTCTCGCAGGTAAAAACCAAGCTCTGGCACCGGCACTCCGGAGCGGAGCGTGCGGCCGCATAGCAATACATGGAGCTGCACGCACAGCCCCGGAGTGCCGGTGCCAGAGCTTGTTTTAAACCTGCGAGACTCGGCCGTATCTCGCTGTAGTGTGACTCCGGCCTTAGCAAGACATTTGTCCATCCAGTTCAGCCTAAATTCCGTCAGAATAAATCCCCAGATCTACGTCCTTCTAAAGAACCTAATAACTGTAAGATAAAATAGTGTTACACTCCAGGAAGATATCCAGGCCTCTCTTGAACCCCTGGACTGAGTTCGCCATCACCACCTCCTCAGGCAAGCAATTCCAGATTCTCATTGCCCTAACAGTAAAGAATCCTCTTCTATGTTGGTGGAGAAACCTTCTCTCCTCCAGACGCAAAGAATGCCCCCTTGTGACCGTCACCTTCCTTGGTATAAAACAGATCCTCGGAGAGATATTTGTATTGTCCCCTTATATACTTATGCATGGTTATTAGATCGCCCCTCTTGTCTTTTCTAGGCTAAATAATCCTAATTTTGCTAATCTCTCTGGGTATTTTAGTTCCCCCATCCCCTTTATTAATTTTGTTGCCCTCCTTTGTACTCGCTCAAGTTCCATTATATCCTTCCTGAGCACCGGTGCCCAAACTGTACACAGTACTCCATGTGCGGTCTAACCAGGGATTCGTACAGAGGCAGTATAATGCTCTCATCATGTGTATCCAGACCTCTTTTAAATGCACCCCATGATCCTGCTTGCCTTGGCAGCCGCTGCTTTTTGGATGTAGGAGAAATCAACTACAGTGCGGTATACCTTCTAAAATGATCCTGGAAAAGCCAATCGGCGCTTGAACAGTAAAGCTGAACTCCGGCGCATGCGCCGCGTAATCGGAGAGATCAGTTGCTTTCTCTGTATGCGCCAGTCCTGAACTCAGTCCCAGGTCATCAGACTCCCCATTATTTGTCCACATGCATAGAACGGAAATACTTTACCCACATAAGCGCACGCGCCAGTTTTCTATTCTACCAATATAGACATTTGGAGACAGCCGAAACATTGTATTTTAAATCTATTTCTATGGGAATTTGGAACTTTAAAGAAACAAAAAATCCCAACAACGATAAAAAGCACAAAAATGGAGCGCGGTTCATTACTAAAGATTCCTTAGTAAAGTAACACAGTTTTAAGAAGGTACCAGACCCTCCAAACTGATATCTGTTCTGCAGGCCCCCAAATTCCCACAGTAGGTCCTATTGTAAAGGAAACTGTGAACCTTGGCAAACACGGCAGTCTTTAGAAAAAGCCTAACATTCTATACCCCGCATTCCTGCCGGTATGAATTCAGCGCATATGTTCCTTAGAGCACATTATTACTGGCTTACATGGGAACGGCCTCTTGGATTGTGGCCATTGTGTAAGAGAATCCTTAGTGGAATTTGGGGGGTAATGTCCCCCCTGTTTGGGTAATATCAGTAACAGGCAGGAGCACAGAGCTTTGATGTAAAGGGCAGATTTTCCCCCTGACTGGTGAGTGAAGGGGCTGTAGATCGTGACACTGAGCATCTCGAGTTTCCACATCTAGAGTGACCATCAATGCATTTCCACTCGCAGGATCCGACATCTGTCTTCTCTCCAGACTCGCTGAATATCTTTACTAATCTTCGATTCTTGAGAGACGAGTCAAATATTTCCAGTACGACAGTAAGCGCCGCTTGTCCCTTCTCCCATTGTCTCCACACTGGAAGTATCCAGGGGAAAGTAGTGGAGCAGAAGGGGAACATCGTGTGGGAAACTCACTCATTCACACTACCAAAACTTGTATTAATGCGCAGCTCTATTAGAGCAGGAAAGGATTACAATTTTGGATCCCAGTAATTTACACTCCCCGCGTTATCATCCTCCACATTATCAGCACCTGCTCCTCACCCTGGTATGGAGATGCACCCCATTACCACTACCATACCCGATTTAAAGAGCAAATGTTGTTTGAATTTTAAAATTTCACAAATCAAATCAATTACTAAGTTGCCTATTTTCCCATCAGATAAATCGGCTTCTTTCTCCTCCTGGATTGATCATTCGCTCTCAATTTATGGGTAAAAATCTGTATTCAGTGAAGAAAGATGACAGTTGGTCCTTTTAACATTCTATGGAGTGGGAGGAGCTAGAGGCAGGCAGACGTTCTGCTGCAAGTTCTCCTAAAACAGCAGATTTCTCCATAGAACTTTACGAGCACCAACTGTCATCTTCTCTCTCAGTAATGGGAAAGTCTGTATTCACGAAAGACTCATTTTACCTGTGAATTGATCAGTCCAGGAGGAGAAAGAAACAGATTAATCGAATAACAAATCAAAAGTTTCTTACTTTTCACGTGTACTATACATTTAAGGGAAAAGGGAAAAAAAACAAAAAAAAAAAAAAAAACACACACTAAAGGTTACTCAAAATAACTAGAGCAGTTGGAGGTCCAACGTCGCCCGCCGCTCAGCAGGGACACATACTATAGTGGCCATTCTCGGTACTGCAGCTCAGTGGCCTTTCACTTCCTTGATTGGCAACGAGCTGTAATCTTGATCCGACTGTCCCTTCTCAGAAACAGAATTTTTTAAATTTTTCTTTACAGAAAGGAGAACTGCAGAATGCAAAAGATTTCAGTGCACAAATTTAGAAAGAAATTACCCTTTAGAAGCACACAAAAAAAAATAAAAAAAGATACATAGGGTCATAATAAAGTGAGTTTTAGTAAAGACCAGATCAAGGAGATCATCTTTCTTGTAAGAATCTGGCCTCGGCCACACAAAGTGTAGGGCTTATTGAAGAGTCAGGAAGCGATTTGTCTGGAATGTCACATAAACAATCCCATACTATATCCATCATACACTGCTGCAGAACATTAGCATACCCTCCTCTCCAACGAGGCCCATAACATGTCCTAGCAGGGGCAAGTTGCACAATCGAGACTTGGAAGCCGTCCAGATATACTGGGGGCCTCACTTTTTTTTTTTTTGGCAGATCTTTTTAGTCATTTACATGCTTTGCTCAAAACTTCCATCCCAAAACACAAAAGGAGCTTGAGCACAACTGGGAGATAGCAAAACATTTTTAATTAAAAACATAATATCCTTTCACATAAATTGCATCAGATTCTTTATACCAAGATTGGAAAGTACAAAGCCAAAAAGCCAACTCTGTGCTCAGGAACTGGAAGAAGAATAATCAAAATGTTTACCGAGCCTTTGATGGAGGAAAGGTCTTGAGAGAACACATGTCTGGAATCCGAAACTTCACACAGATTGCGTTTGGTTGGATCTGAACAAAAACAGTTACAAAAATCGCTGTTGCGCAAAGTTGGGGGAATCTAAAAGTAGACGTAACTGGTATGTTCAAGAGTAGTCAAGCAGGAAAGTCATGGGAAAGACATCCAAAGAGAGTCCTGGAAATACACGACCGGTCTAGGACACAAACGAAAACTGACAACCACTCAAGATTCCATTTTGTGTCAACAAAAGATGACGATTTCCTTTCCCCACATACAAGAGTGAGGAAGAACAAAGTCAACAAAAAACGTCAAAGTCTAGAACGTAAATTCACCTCCTTCGTTAATCAGATATGAAAAATAGTCACCAAGGGACAGGTCATAAATTCCCTTGACACCAGTTGCTGGAGGGGACTGTAGATTTGGTAACTGTAACCTCACCCGACAAGTCAGAATTAATCAATCAGTAGCCTAGAATGTGATGATGACATGGGTGGACTGACGGGCCCTACAACCCTCGGGGGTGAAATTGGTAGCATCGACACTGCACCAGGTGCCAAACGCAGATAGTCCTCAGTCACCAGGAACCTAATCTGCTCCACGTCAACTGTGATGAGGACCAATTACTGGTGCCACACCATGGTCGTAAGCCTTCAGGGCACCATCATAGTGCAGTCAGCAGACAGAAGGAGCATTCCCTTGCTAAATTTGGAGAAGGATACATTTTGTAAAGAAACTCGAGTGACAATTTTTTTTTTCCGTGCTCATTACCACCTCTGGAGCACAGTATCTGGCTCCAATGTCCCAGAGATTAATCATTATATGGCACAGATTACAGGCACACCGCCGAGCAAATAGCTCCATATTGCCGTGTGGATCGTACAGCCGCACTGATGTTTGATAAGAACCCGGGAAATTGCTTAGATTGCAATCAGACTTGTGGGTAAATGGGATTCCCTGTGCTTGAGGTTAGGTATCAGCGCACTAATAGGCCGCAGGGGAGGTGTGGATATATTCCCTGGGTTTTGCATTGCTAGGTTTTTGAAGAATATAAGGGATATAAGCTCAGGCTCTAAAGGGCAGGACTAATCAATAGGATAGATCAGTGTTAATAAAGCTTTAAAAAAAAAAAAAAGACACCCGCCACTAGAAGAGACCACCGCCTGAGGTTAGGGCATATAATGGGTGAAGCTGGATCTATTAAACAAATCTCCAGAGCGCAGAAAGGGAACAAACTGCTTAAGTAACCGGTTCCTTCTGTATGCAAAGCTCCCGCTTCAAAAAAGGTCACTTTCCATCTGTACCTAGTCAGTCAATCTGTCCGGCCACTGATTTATTGGATTTTTTTTTTTTTTTAATGGTGGGACTTCCTCTTTAATAGGTATTGATTTTAAGTGTCAGAGAAAGAGTTGGGCAAAAATGATCTGCAGGGCCCTGATTCAGCAGTCATATCGGTAGACCGCAGCTGCCAGATCAGGCACCTACATGCAACTTTTCATTTTGTAATTAATAGGCCCCATGACATCATATCCTGATATAATCCCAATATTGCAGTGGCCTACCAATCAGAAAAGGCGCCCAAAATGTCGGCAGGTAGTAGAAAGTTCATAGCTCTCTGGCCTTCTGCTACTTAATACTGACATGGCCGTTGCACCAGGGTAACAAATCTTTTTTTGCTCAACTCTTATCATAGAAAGTAAACAGTTCCTCTGTTATTCCTCCTGAAATGTATAAATAGACAACTGGGAGTTACCAATCCTCTTACCAATAAAACTATGCACTAAGTTAACGGTGTCAGTGGATAGAGACAGTGTAAGGATCCTCCATATTGTTGTGGGAAAAGTAACACCCAGTTGTCAACTTTATTCAAAACCTTTCCAGGAGGTATTACAGAGGAACAGCACAACAAGAGGAAAAAAACTAAAAAAAAAAAAAAAACACCTCTAGAAACATTTAGGAGTCAGGTCAGCTCTTGCCATGGTCTTCGACCTGTGGCCCAGCTGTTGAAAAACTACAATTACTAGCACGCCCTGATGGCTGCAGCGCTGATAACTATCGTAAGCACTGGTACAACTTCACTAGGAGAATAATGCGATCCTTTCTCCCTGGCATATATAGAGATGGGTAAGATGTCATTGTGCTACGCTTTCCTTACACGGCTCCACAATGTCGGATAATGATGTGCCTGATGCAGACATGTAAACTTTATTGCAGACCTTGGCACTGGTATTCGGGAAGTCGCAGCAGGTTCCAACTACAGAAATGCTACGAATTTATAAAGCAAAAGGCAAGTGGCTCAGGCGGGAAGGAGGAGGTCTAGTGCTCATCTCATGATGGCCCTTGTAGTCCTTAATAAAAAGAGGATTCCATATATTGCCGCCTGTTACCCTGAGATCAGCTGTAATCTATGGAAACCCCACCAGAAAAAGTTCAGTTCTCCTACAGCGCCACCACTGGAGAAATTAGGTATTACACAGCAGCTACTGAACTATACAGGCTGGGCATGCAATGTATGGAGAAATTAAATAGAGACTTTTTGTGGCCTCACCCCAATATGACGTGAATGAGGAGACAAGGGGTTGTCCAGGACTACAAAAACATGGCTGTCTTTTATCTCCCCCAAACCAAGCGAATGTAGCAGAGTTGCAATACCACACCTAGCCTGTAGACAGGAGTGGCACGTTTGTTTTTGTTTTTTTAAATGGCTGCCATAATCTTCTAATCCATGACAACCCCTATTCATTCCTTTTTTTAAGTGTACCCAACAAAAGATGGAAAAAAAATATATAATAATAATAATTTAAAGGGCAATTCCATAATTCACAGCTGTCCCATCACGTACTTCATCCATGCAGTTATCATTGGAGAGGTTCTACTTTTTAAACAAAACATTCCTAACGGGACAAAACATTGGCTACAAGTTATCCCCTAGGGCCTAGGAGGTATCACAGTCCTGACCCTGACAAGTTAA
The DNA here is from genome assembly GCF_032444005.1 of Ranitomeya imitator. NCBI lineage: Eukaryota > Metazoa > Chordata > Amphibia > Anura > Dendrobatidae > Ranitomeya > Ranitomeya imitator. Next base: position 26,427,403 of record NC_091288.1, read on the forward strand.
GCCCCTGCCATAGGAAAGAAAAAAAACAAAAAAAAACCATGCCACACCGAATATTCCGTTACTGTAATATACAAAGTTAACTAAACTCACATTTTTTGGGTGGAAACATTTTTTTAACAAGGTAACGATGCCAAAAGAAGCTTTAAAATGTGGTTTAGGAACTTTTACACAGTGTGCTCAAACTTTGAGGGGGAAAAAAAAAAAAAAAAAGGCATCCGGAAGATCTAAACTTCCAAGTATGTGGCCTAATCAATGCCATACTTGTCTAATTGTTAACACAATTCTTGGCGGAAGGATGAATATACAGAAACCACAAGAGAAGTCCTTGCTCTAGAACGCAGGCTGCCATGGAGAGGGGTGGACTTGGTCAAGCTAGACAGATTTAAGGCCTCCCATACACATTGCCAGGATCGGACGACCATCTGCCATGTATGGGGGTCTCCTAACTCTACCGGCAGATGATGTTGGCAGAGAGAAGGGTCAGGGATTTGGAAGATGCTTTCAGCCTCTGTCCTCGTTGAAAACACATGGACGATCAGTTGAGCATCCATGAATGTGGAAGGTTTTAATACTAGAGACAGGTTAGGAGTAGGACCATCCCGATGGGTACACCTTGTCGTGGTGGGTACACCTTGTCGTGGTGGGTACACCTTGTCGTGGTGGGATGACCTTTATATCAAAATAGCGCTAACTAAGTACTATTAACTTGCTGTGGGGTATATACTCAGTGATTTTTTTCCTTGCATGAATTTGCAGTTTGATGTGCAGCAGATCCACACATGGATTAGGCCCATTTTATTGGGCAAGGGGCAGTCCGCAGGGCTTTTCCCCATTAATAAGTGTGGCCAGTTGTCCCGGATTTTCCAGAACTCTGGGGCCAGAAGGGGGTGCGGTTTAGAGCCCCTCCCAAAAGTAGCCATTTCTGGATGGGTCGGTGGGGCACATAATTGTCAATATTTCTGTCAGTGACTATTTAATAACACTCCGCCACCCTCAAGTAATTTTTTCCCCCACAGATTGTGGACAGATTTTTCATGGATTTCAGTTTGGAAAATACACCATAATCCACATGGAAATTGTGGTGTGCGCATATCCCCTTAAATTAACAGTTTGTCTACCTTTGGGAAAAAAATTTTGTTTTCTTAAATAAACACGTGTATTTTGGGCTAAAAATTATTTTTGCAATTCGATTTAATTAAGAAATGGACCGTTCACCTTATATAATCTATTGCTGGCTGCAGAATGAGTTAACTGAAAAACCTGTCAGTGAGCTCCTACTGATATAGGAGTTTGTAACTCATTTATCAATCTATTTTGAGCTCCTCTCAGCTGATTTATGACCAGAGATTACATTAAAAAAGACACAAAAAGAGCTTGCAAAAGACAAGACGGTGCAACATTTTTAATGAAATGCAATTGCAAAACTGACTTTTATCTCAAAGACTCATGCATGTAAAGAAAATTTTTAATAAAGTCCCCAAAAGATGGTCAGCCGTTTTAATCTAGCACCTTTAACCAAATAAGTGTCAATTCACACAGTAACATTGCAAGAAACACCACTGCAGTTTTTCCAATGCAGAAAAAAAAAAAAAAATTATTTTTTTTGGAGGACGGTGGGGGGCGCAGTTTCTGCAGCAACCTTGATGGAATGTTACCATTGATGCATGCGGCATATTAGATATCAGGATACAGACAATATCAGGACAAGGAAGTGAGAGGAGACACAAGTCACAACAGGAGGGATTTTCCCATTCCCACTTCCTCCCCCATCCGCTTTCCCTGGGATCAGCTTTCAGGATCTTCCCCACCCTCTGTCCCCTGAGATCAGCTTACAAGGACTGCACATGAGACCAGGATGTCCTTGAGGCTGCAGGACACAGACCCTTCCCTATCCCCTACAATGTGCCCTGCAGGTCATCCAAGGTCATCCGCCCCATTTGTCATCATCTTTCTTCTTGGGACCAGTCTTCATTACTGCTATCGGAAGTAAATCCTCCAGTGAATGCCCAAACATTGCCGAAAATGGATGGATAAAGTGAAGACATCCAGCTGGGTTATGGAGACTTACTTTACAGGCAATGCTCCATAGGGGGAAATAAAAAAAAAAATAAAAAAAAAGTTCTCTGGAGGAAAATTACTTGCAAATATATAAAATTAAAACATCAAATGGAACAGATGCCGGATTACCAGACAGGCAAAGAAATGCAAATTGAAATTTCGTAAAAATGTGTCAAATTCCAACAATCGGGAATCCTAATTCCACGCCGTTCCATTTCTCTCCCCCTCCCCCCCCCCCCCCCCGCCAGTTGTCATGTGACCGGTCATATGTCTCTTGCATAGTTGCAGTCACGTGCCACCCAATCTTTTGTTACACATCTTTTGGAAGATGAATCCAGCAAAATCCTAATTTTCACTCCTTTTAAACTGGATAATCCATTTAAATAAAATAATCTTTATTTTTATATAGCGCTAACATATTCAGCAGCGCTTTACAGTTTACACACATTATCATCGCTGTCCCCGTTGGGGCTCTTAATCTAAATTCCCTATCAGTATGTCTTTGGAATGTGGGAGGAAACCGGAGTACCCGGAGGAAACCCACGCAAACACGGGGAGAACATACAAACTCCTTGCAGATGTTGTCCTTGGTGGGGTTTGAACCCAGGACTCCAACAAGGCGGCTGTGCTAACCACTGAGCCACCGTGCTGCCCATTTCATAAATTATAAATGTAATCTTATTAAAAAGGTGTAAATCAATGGTGATGGACACTGATCCGAATCCCCCCAAAACTCCACAGGTTCAAATCCTATCATGGGAGGAACTAGATAAAACTTGTTAGCAAAGGGTTAAGAGTCTTATACAACCGGATGCGGGATAGCTACTCAACACTAAAATCAAATGGTAAACATCAAGTCACACTCTACCAGCAGATCTCCGGCCTCACAGTCAGCAGACCAGAAGCCTGAAATCTCTGGAATTTCAACTATTTCCATAGGAGTGACTGCATGCCTCCGCTACATACTGCAGTGGGTATGGGGCAAATAAAGGAGTGAGATCTAATGTAGGGATGGAGTGCAGAATATTGGGGCACGGATTATAACAGAAACTAAGAAGAAGAAGATGGGGGTTAATATTTGGAGGCTATAATGACCATTGACTGGTTGGTCAACGACAAGCCAAGTTCTGTATACAAGAGGACTGTCTTACTGCCACCATGCAGCCTAAAGTGGCCCGAGCTCCCGATATCGGTGATCAGCCTAATGCACATGTGAGGCCTTTCAACTCTTCCTTGACAAAGGATATTGGGAAAGAGAAGGATCAGCAAGTTGGATTTGGAATGACCGATCCTTTAGTTTTCACCGCAGACGAATCTAGCAATGGCTCGCTCATAAAGAACAAAGGGCCGAGCGCCAAACGACATTGTGCCGGCCACTTTCTAATGTATATTGGATGGCCTAAAGAGAAAAATGGTTGACGATGTGGACCTTTTGGGCATTGTGGAGATCCATGGTTATGGTTGGTCTACGGGCCAGAAGATGATCTCTCCTACATGCATGATTTAACGCCATAAAAATTGGTCTAAGTTGGTAGGAAACAAAAAACTTCCAACAACCCAACCTGGTTGACAAGTCTCCATTGAGTGAGCCCGAGGTAGATGCTTTTGTACATTTGGTGGACATAGCCCATGCTCCACAATGTCGTCCATGGACGGTTGGGTTGGACGTCTCATTGACCATCAGTATTAGACATCTGTCCATCCGTGGTTGGGGTTGGACAATATCTTCACACACATGTCATCCCAATGACTTCACCATCTGCCAGATTGAGCAGATGTTGATCAGAATCGGACACCTTCTTTAACCAATTACATGCCATCAACTCAAGCAGCTGGTGCCACCATGAAAATAGCAGCTTGTGTGCGCAACCTTCAAGAAGCTGAGAAAACGCACACATACACACGCACACATGGCTTGTGCTTGGCTCCTGACAGATACGGTATGGGTTTTCTTAGCACTTCTCAATACACTATATATAGTAATGAGTACTTTCCCATCTATTCCGGTCCCCATTGTACAGTCTTCCTGTGGTGATGCTAGGAAAGCCTCAAATTTTTTTTTTTCTTCCTTAGAAGAAAGCTCTGAGGAATATATTTATACCACTTAAAAAGGACGACAATAAATCATTCGGATAGATATCAAACAAGAGATCATAGAAGCGATTAGGGAACAATGGAGGAAGCCGAAACCACCCCCCAAAAGAATCCATTGAATTGGAAAAATGTTCTCACTCCAAAAATCCTATGTACAAAGCCCCCCGAAATAATGCAGCGCTGCTTAGTGAAACGTAACATAAGACGGCGCTGATAACTTTATGATCCCACGGCAGCCATGATGAATGGCTATGACAATGGTCATTAGTCTGATGTGTCCGGCAGCAGAGGCTCAGCTGCCAAGATGGCATTTTAAGAAGGTCTGAGGAACCTGCTCAGACACCTATATAATCAAATTACAGGCTCGTTATAACTCAATGTCACCTTTACTCCAGGCTGGGGAAACTTTAACCATACAAGTGCTTTACAGTAACCCGGAATATGATCTCGGGGAAATATTTGAGGCTGGACGTCAGTGAATACCGCATGCCACCCTCCTGGCGGGATGACAAGAGTGAAGCATGTCGTTCACATGTGCGTGCAACATCATACATGTCATGGTCATTGCAGGCCTCCGGATACCGTCAGATCTTATGCAATCGCTGGTGACTATGCTCAAGCAAAATCTCAGCCCTGGTAGATGGCACAGACATAAAGCAAGCACTGCATCAGTGGATTTGGAAAAATGCCCGCCTGGCAACAGAGAAAACTGACAGCAGGATGAAGACAGAGCGGAGTGACTCTTAAGAGGCAATGGTCCCCAGTGGAGTTGGGACTTTAATTATATGACCCTAGCAGGGGAGGCTAGTCCATCATCACCAGTGCCAAGGAATACTGCAGAGCAAGGATAAGCAGGACGGGCAATCACACCTAGAAGGGGACCCCAAATTAGGCCCGAGGTGACAAACAGCCCCATAGAGGGTTAACGAACCGCCCTTCCCAATCATCTCCTGATACATATTCTCCCATACAACAGGGTGGTCACAAAAAAACAAAAAAAGGATTCCCACCCTCCTAAAACTGCATAGTTAACATGATATCAAGCCCACCCAATGCACATCGGTTAGATAAATGAAGGCTTTCTTACCAGACGTATCCCACAGACTCAGCTCTATCCTCTGGGTGTCAATTTCAAAACTGGCCGTGTAATTCTCAAATACGGTGGGAACGTAATTCTGAGCGGAAAGACAAAAAAAAAAAAAAAAAAATCAGGTTGTTATCCCTAAGGTCGGACTTAGACGGATGTAATATTAAACGTTACACCCCCTCCAAAACTTATAAGTATGGGGGAATTATAAAATTAAAAAAAGAAAGAAAGCTGTGGCTATAAAACAACAACCTGAGAAATTCTAGAAAATGATACATTATATTTATATAGAAAATGATACATAATCTTTATAAAGAAATGATACCTAGTATAAATATTTACAGAAAAATGGATACGTTATATTTCTATAGAAAGGATGCATGAATACTTTATAAAGAAAATGATACATATTATGGAACAAAAAAAATAAGACATAAGCAAAGACAAGTGAGCGCTGCAATGGATGCGTCTATGAGGGTCTCATCAGCCACAGAGCTGGCAATCTGCCCCCAATCATTGCACTGAAGCAGACCTGTAGCAGATCACCCTGTGCAGCAGCAGCTTTGCAGTAATCTTATACCCCTGAGAACAGATGGGGGGCGAGGGATCAGCTCTCAGTGGGGGGCTTGTTAACCCCTGAGTAGCTGGATAAAGCCTCAGCTTTCCTGACTTACCTCTGGGAAGGAATCCTTTGCAAAGACATGCAATAAAGCAGTCTTCCCACACTGGCTGTCTCCCACCACCACGATTTTGCATTTTACATTCTGGTTGGGATCCATCATAGATTTGCTAGTCAGTTTCTGGCTGCTTCTTCTCTCCTTCATTGATGTGAACTTATTCCTCTTTGCAGGTACAATAGAAGTTATGCAGAGAAAGGGACAGTTTGTTCCCAGCAGTCCCCTCCAGCTGTTGTATCCTCCCAGAGCAGAGCTGTAATAACACATCCAATAGAGAGGTGACTGAGCTTTGTTTCACTACTCCTGGCTGGTTTTATGTGTCCAGCCTCCTGCACTCTCCTTATGTCACAGATCCTCCCTTTTTTTCATTGTAGGGAGCCTGCTGGATGAACACCATGCTGCAGCCTCCCACTGCTGCCTAGTGTCCGGCGCGCCATCTAGTGGACAGTAGTGATACTACAAGATGCAGGACTTCATCATTTTTTTTCTTCTTCTTGGAAGGTTTCTTTCTTGTAGCTGATGCAAAATGGCATTGAACTTTACTGCAGTAGGTGAGTGCATAAAACAAAATGAGTAGAAATCAATGAAAGTGAGTGAAGCATACAGCTATTATGGAAGAATTCTATTTGCTGAACTGGAGATGAATACATGTGCAAAAAGGGGCAAGGTCTGAACCATATTCCTCCCCCACCAGATGTGGCTTAGAGCTCAACATTGTGTGGGGAAGGGAATGCAAACAGTCCCAAGAATCCAATAATTGCACAGTTCTTCAGGGACAGAGCTGAATGTATTGTCTTACTGAGGACTACATAGCCCAGGGTGCAGCAATGGGAACTACAGGGCTCAGAATGGCTCCACAATGGAAATGCTGCAGCTCTGTGCACAGAGGATTACTGCACCAACCATGTGGATGAGATGTGAAAAAGATCTTCTCCATGCTCCATAGAAATTTTCTGCACAGGAAACCGGACTCTGGTGTTTTTTTTATTTTTTATCCATGTTAATATAACAGTGTGACATCCAGTGCAACAATATTACTGCAGATTATCAATGAAATCCCCTGGTAGTTTGTTCGGTGGATTTTTTTGTGTGCAACTGTAAATCTAAATATACCGTAAAAAAAATTTGCTCCTTTTTCACCCCCTGCTATAACCGCAACATAAACTGACATAATGTTTAAGGCCATACGGCATGTCAATTTGTGGACTAACATCTCTGCAGCATTACTGTGTGCATGATTTTTGTGTTCTGACCTCACAGCATTATCCCTGTACGTGGACATTGTGATGCCTGCCTGTGACATCATTATATTGTTTCTATTCAGTGACAAGGTCACAGTGCACATGGTGTATCTGCCATGATATCATAGAGTGAATATTCCTGTACAGTGCCATTACTGTATAATTCCTCTGCGGTAGCATAATGAGTCCATTTTCCCTTTACTGTGCCTTTGTGCATTTTCAATGTACTGTGACATCACTGTGAGCATTATCCCTGTAATGTAACATCCATATGAGCATAATCCCTGTACTGTGTGACATCCATATGAGCATAATCCCTGTACTGTGTGACATCTATATGAGCATTACCCCTGTACTGTGACATCACAGTGAGCATTATCCCTGTACTGTGGCATCAATATGACTATTATCCCTGCGCTGTAACATCACTGTGAGCTTTATAATCAGTATTGTGGCTTTACTGTGAGCACTATCCTTGTAGTGTGACATCACTGTGAACATTATCCCCATACTGTGAAATTGAAACTACATGGTGGGCCATTTATATGGATACACCTAAATAAAATGAGAATGGTTGGTGATATCAACTTGTGTATTATCCCTGTACTGTGACATTATTATAAGCATTATCTGTGTAACGGGGCATCTCTGTGCACATTATCCTTGTACTCTGACATCACTGTGAGGATTATCCCAGAACTGTAAATTTACTGTGAACATTATTACACTACAACAATATTACTATTTTATAATCCCTCTCCTGCAACATAACCAAAAGCAATATCCCTTTACTGTGACATGACATTGTGCTTTATCTATGTCCTGTGACATCCTTGTGAGCATTATTTCTGTACTGTGACATCACTTTAAGCATTACCCCTGTTCTTTAACTTTATAGTCTTCTTTATCTCACTTCTGTGATACCATAGTATTCATTATCTTTGTTCTTTGACATCATTTTTTCTATTTTGATATCACTTTGTCCATTGTGCCTTGTACTGTGACATATCTGTGTGCATTCTCCTTGCCCTGTGATATTACGTTGTGCTTTCACCTTGTACCGACACATATTTGTGTGCATTCTCCTTGCCTTGTGATGTCACTTTGTACATTCGTCTTGTACCGTGATATATCTGTGTGCATTCTCCTTGCCTTGTGATATCACTTTGTACATTAGTCTTGTACTGTGACATATCTATGTGCATTCTCCTTGCCTTGTGATATCACTTTGTGCATTTGTCTTGTACCGTGACATATCTGTGTGCATTCTCCTTGCCTTGTGATATCACTTTGTGCATTCGTCTTGTACCGGGACATATCTGTGTGCATTCTCCTTGCCCTGTGATATCACTTTGTACATTAGTCTTGCACTGTGACATATCTATGTGCATTCTCCTTGCCCTGTAATATCACTTTGTACATTCGTCTTCTACCGTGACATATCTATGTGCATTCTCCTTGCCTTGTGATATCACTTTGTGCATTTGTCTTGTACCATGACATATCTGTGTGCATTCTCCTTGCCTTATGATATCACTTTGTGCTTTCGTCTTGCACCGTGTCCGTGACATATCTGTGTGCAGTTTCCTTGCCCTGTGATATCACTTTGTGCATTCCTTTACTCTTCTTGTGCTGTGACATGATTTTGCCCATTTTCTTTGTACTATGACATCACTGTGGTCATTACCCCTATCAATAAGGGAGACTAAAATGATCACAAGCTGATTTTACTACTGAGGCTGGTCATGGGGAAGTGGAGGCCACAGAATACGTTTTGTTATGTGGCCCCATGATTACTTGTTACACCTTCAGTAGACCCTTCTGTGACGTCTGGAAATAGTCCTCGCTCTGTTAGCCCCATCCATCATTCCAATAGGTATCTGACCAGACTGACCTCTGTGAATGACCACAACCCAGAGGAGGGCGCAGGCCTCGGAGAGTCGTCCATATCTTATTATCCTACTGTTTCCAAATAAAAAGATTTTCTGCACTTCTGAATATTCAGAATTATTAAAATATTTAGCCCCCCAACATCTCACCCAGCAAAGACAGTAAATCATTCCATTTTGCCGACAGTCAGAAATCATCAGACACAAAAGTCAATCGTAAGTTTCATCCTAAATACAATTATACAGAACATCAATACAAACAAATCTAACATATAGAATCGGGTTTCCAGGTATCGACTGAAGATTTATTTGTTACATTACATTTCAGTTTGGTTAATGATTAAAGGAATAAAAAAAAGATGATCACTACAATAATATACCTGCAGACCACATTATTCCGAGAATTTCCCCCTTACAGGGGATGTCCACACGCTGTCTTTTTCTAAAAGAGTACCCATAGGCTGCGGCGTCTACAAATAAAAATAATCTATACTTCTAATACGTAATGGGTGATAGCTTCCGTATTAGTTGGGGTCAGTGATTACTGCCAATGGCGGCTGGCACGCAACTGCTTTGGGGCCTGGTGTATGCTTACTTCTCGCAACATACGTCCCCAATATATCTAGCAAAGCCATGTTAGTAAGTACCTTCTTTGGAGCTGTGATCACAGAAGGTTAACTGCTTAGATGCTGCTGTGAACATTGGACACAGCATCTAAGTGGTTACATCAGGGGGACCTCTAGTAACTACATTGGGTCCCCACACTGCATTTGTAGGAGTCTCATGCTTTGTTTATTGGAATGGGGTGGTCCTTAATTTGGCCCCTGGATTTCTATGTATGCTCTTAGTTGAGATCCGACCTCTGAGACCCCCACTCATTGCAAGTTTACCTACAGCATCCCCATAGAGAATGAATATAGCAGTGGCCAAGCGTCCTCAATACTGCTCCATTCAAGGACAAACGTGCCCAGTTCTGTGGATCAGTGAAGGTCTTAACGGTCGGACCACCACCAATCCAAGAGTTATATTAAAAGTTATGGTGATTTCAACATCCCCATTGCTTCTCCCCTCTCCCCATCTGCTTCTCACCTTTTATCTCTATCCTCCTCTTTCGGCCTCTCGCAGCATACTAACTCTCCAACGCATGAAGATGGAAACTCCCTCGACTTGGTCTTCTCCCAGCTTTGCTCAGTGGATGATTTCACAAACTCCCCTCTCCCGCTCTCTGACCACAACCTTCTTTGATTCTCTATCAATAACTGCCATCCCGCTCAGGTCACCCCCACTTTCCACACTTCTAGAAACATACAGGCCATTAACACCCAGAAACTTATGAAGAACTTGCGGATTCATTGGCCCCAATCTCGTCCATCTCATGTCCTGATTCTGCTCTGAAGCATTACAATGAAACCCTGCAAAGTGCCCTGGATGAAGCTGCACCTCCTATAAATAAAACAACTCAACACAGACGGCGACAACCGTGGCACACGCTGCAAACACGTTTCTTTCAGCGGTGCTCCAGGTGCGCCGAACGTCTGTGGAGAAAATCTAATCTACCCGAAGATTTCATACATTATAAGTTCATGCTAAAAACATACAACTCTGCCCTTCACCTCTCCAAACAAACCTATTTCAACACCCTTGTCACCTCGCTGTCCAATAACCCTAAACGTCTCTTTGACACGTTCCAGTCCCTACTCCACCCAAGACAGCAGGCTCCAACCACGGATCTCCGTGCTGACGATCTGGCCAATTACTTCAAAGAAAAAATGTACCACATTCAACAGGAAATCATATCCCAATCTCTTCATACCATGCACTGTCCTCCCTCCCCCACTGCATCTAGTTCACTCTCTGACTTTGAAGCAGTTACAGAAGAAGAAGTAAGCAGGCTCCTTGCATCTTCTCGCCCAACCACTTGCACCAGTGATCCCATTCCGTCACATCTCCTCCAGTCCCTTTCCCCGGCTGTCACTTCTCACCTAACAAAAATATTCAACCTTTCTCTCACTTCCGGTATTTTTCCATCCTCATTTAAGCATGCCATCATACATCCATTACTTAAAAAACCATCCCTCGATCAAAACTGTGCCGCTAATTATAGACCTGTCTCTAATCTTCCCTTCATCTCTAAACTCCTCGAACGCCTGGTCCACTCCCGTCTTACCCGCTATCTCTCAGATAACTCTTTTCTCGACCCTCTTCAATCTGGTTTCCGCTCTTTACACTCTACTGAAACTGCCCTCACTAAAGTCTCTAATGACCTACTAACAGCTAAATCTAATGGTTACTACTCCATGCTAATTCTCTTGGATCTCTCCGCAGCATTCGGCACTTTGGATCATCAGCTCCTCCTCACTATGCTCCGCTCCATCGGCCTCAAGGACACCGTTCTCTCCTGGTTCTCCTCCTATCTCTCTGACCGATCCTTCACTGTATGTTTTGCTGGTTCCTCCTCCTCTAACCTTCCCCTTACTGTTGGGGTTCCTCAAGGATCAGTCCTAGGCCCCCTTCTCTTCTCTTTGTACACTGCCCCTATTGGACAAACAATCAGTAGATTTGGTTTCCAGTACCATCTCTATGCTGACGACACCCAATTATACACTTCTTCTCCTGTAATCACGCCGACCTTTTTAGTAAACACCAGTGATTGTCTTACCTCTGTCTCTAACATCATGTCCTCCCTCTATTTTAAAGAGAACCTGTCAAAAACTGAACTCCTCGTGTTTTCTCCCTCTATTAACCTACCTTTGCCTGACATTGCCATCTCCATGTGCGATTCCACCATTACTCCAAAGCAACATGCCTGCTGCCTTGGGGTCATACTTGATTCCGACCTTTCATTCACCCCCCACATCCGATCACTGGCTCGCTCTTCTTATCTGCAGCTCAAAAACATTTGTAGAATTCGCCCTTTTCTTACTTTCGACTGCAAAAACTCTTACTGTTTCACTCATTCATTCTCGTCTGGACTATTGTAACTCTCTACTAATCGGTCTCCCTCTTGCCAAACTCTCCCCGCTCCAATCTGTCCTGAATGCTGCACCCAGGATCATATTCCTCACCAACCGTTACACCGATGCCTCTATCTTGTGCCAGTCATTACATTGGCTACCCATCCACTCCAGAATCCAGTACAAAACTACTACCCTCATCCACAAAGCACTCCATGGCTCAGCACCACCCTACATCTCCTCTCTGGTCTCAGTCTACCACCCTACCCGTGCCCTCCGCTCCGCTAATGACCTCAGGTTAGCATCCTCAATAATCAGAACCTCCCACTCCCGTCTCCAAGACTTTACACGTGCTGCGCCGATTCTTTGGAATGCACTACCTGGGTTAATACGATTAATCCTCAATCCCCACAGTATTACGCGTGCCCTAAAAACTCATTTGTTCAAATTGGCCTACCGCCTCAACGCATTAACCTAACAATCCCTGTATGGCCCATTCAAAAAAAAAATAATAATTGGGTTCCTCGCATCATGTTCTCATACACTTCATGCAGTTATTAGCCCTCTGTGTCTGTACTGCTACATACTTAGGCAGTTAACTGGTTCATGCAGCTTTACATGAACACCCGAGCCTTACACTATGGCTGGTCCGAATAACTAAAGCAATAGTTACCATCCTCCTCTCGTGTCTCCCCTTTTCCTCATAGTTTGTAGCTTGCGAGCAGCAGGGCCCTCACTCCTCTTGGTATCTATTTTGAACTGTATTTCTGTTATTCTGTAATGTCTATTGTCTGTACAAGTCCCCTCTATAATTTGTAAAGCGCTGCGGAATATGTTGGCGCTATATAAATAAAATTATTATTATTATTATAATCTATCCTATTCTTGTTACTTGAATACCCCTTTAGGAATGGCAGGTGTGCAGCTCACATGGGCACGGTATAGTACAAAATAAAGGTGGTGCCAACAGAAGATGCCGCACAGGACACATTCAACCTAAAGTCTAGAGCCTATGTCCGAAAATGTCCTACTATGTCATATCTACGACAAGGTTGGATGAAAATGAGATGCTCCAACCAAATTTTGGGTAGGCAAGTTATGAAAAAACAGGCATAGTACTTCCCAAATGATGCAGCCTCCTATAAAAGTTACCATTCAGACTCAGCAGTAAAAATAATGACAACCTACAAGTGCCACGCTGCTCACAATAACAGTGCCCAAATGGCACTATGATATACATTTTATGCAAAGGAACCCAAGATAATAAAGGATGTTTTGCAATTTTGCATACTGTGTAATCTGCCCCTGTTCATAGCTTTGGTGCACTAGGACTCAGCCTAACCAAGTGCCATAGAGAGAGCTGCCTGCACAGGCTTGTTTCTTGCCAACCAGGTAATTACAATGACAATGGATGAGTAAGTGGGAGATGGCACTTTGCTGATTTGCACCATTTCAACAAGCGCCTTATAAAGTATTCTGTTAATCTTATTGCGCAGGTAGCTCACTGATTACACATATTTTCTGACCTGTCGTCGGCTGATCATTTTAGCAGTGCCTGTGAACTTGGCTCAGCACCATTTTTATAGAACTGGTGAACCTCTTTGTAACTATTAAGGGGCTGAAAAGTTATAGAATAATGCTGGAGGGATTCATCCAGTTGCCAACTTTCCAAGGGCTCCCGTGACAAAAGGGGGCAGGCTGTATGGAAATCCGGGGTGGGCTGGAGATGCTCCTGGGTTGTGTAGAGGGTCCTGGGTTGAGGAGGGACTTTAAATCCCAAGAAATGTTGGCAACTATGACTTTGGCTCCTTTATTCTTTGTGGTCCAAACTTAGACTCCAAAAATTGAACGTTCTTCTATTAGGACATCAGTGACCTTAAGCCGGAGTTCCCATTTAGACATGGAGGATCAAGTTAGATTGTATGTGTGGACGTAGATATGAAGGTTGTGGAGGAAATGATTAATTTATAAGGCTCTGCCCAGCACCTCCATGGCTCTTCCAATCCACCCTGTACTTTGGAGCGGTTTCACTACGATGATGCGAGGACAGGAATGCAGTTGGAGATGAAGTCATTGAATAATAGTGAAGGGTGTGGAAGACGTTGTGGTTCTGAAAAGCTGGATATGCAGATGCATCAGTCACGTCTTCTCTAGACTCACGTGATTGGGGAGAATTATCTATAGGCTTCTCTAGTTCTCCCATATATTAAAATATTTGAGGTTTCCGTAGGCTTAGTATATGGCGGACATAATCTACAACATAACTCAAGTCCTCAAATCTTTTAATGTAAATTCGTCCAGAGGAAGAGCAGAAAACATCAATGTCAAATCTTCACTTTTTACAGGTCTGGATTATTTCCGGAGTTACATGGACAATGTCTGATAGGTGCGGGTCCCACATCTGGGACCATAACTCATTGCCCCAGTTCTCACTGTGAGCTATACCGGTGTCTACATGATACTAATCCAGTTGGATCCTGTGGCGGGGCAAGCGGTCGTCCATAGGTTCCACCACTCCTCATCCGATAGGCTTAGATGAGCGTTATTACTTTGGAGGGGGCATCCACGGGGTATCATTACTTTTTTTTATGGAGGCACTCTGCAAGACAGTATTTGTTTTAGGCAGAATCTAAGGCGCCATCAGTACCTTTTAAGGAGCACCAAGAAGTCATTAATACTTTCCAAGGGGGTATTATTTGTTTGCGGGGGCATAATTTACTTTTTATGAGACACTAAGGGGTCATACTTTCTAAAGGGGGCTCTCAGGAGAGGTTTTTTTTTCAAGTGGGAATTCATACTTTCTAAATAGGGCATGGTTTTAACGGGGCATTATTACTTTCTAAAGGGCACTAAGGAGGTAATGATATTTTATAAAGGGGGCATTATTTGTTTTCCGGGACCACAAATGGGGCACCATTAATTTTTATTGGGCACTTACAGGTCATGCAGGGGGCCCTCAGAGGACATTTCTTATTTTAAAGGGTGCATTCATACTTTCTAGATAGGGCATTATTTGCTTTAAAGGGACGTTTTCACTTTTTATGGAGCGCTACCGACTCCGACTCTGAAAAAGACGGCATTCAGGGGGCATTACTCGTTTCGCGGGGGCATTCATACTTTTAATGGGAGCACTCAGGACATTCTTTGTTTTACAGGGGCACTAAGGAGGCATCATTACTGTTTATGGGGCAATAAGGGGGCATTCAAACTTTGTAAAGGAGTCGTTATTTGTTTTAAAGGGGCATTATTTATGGATTAGTGGTCTTGCCCCAGCCACTACATCTTTTTTTTTTTAATTATTAAAGGAGAATCCAGAGGCGCTAATATGTCTAGATGCCCCATAGTATCATTTTATATCTCTGATCCTCAATGAAAGGGTCGATTAGGTGAACGCTGAATACAGGGAGCGTTAATGGCCTGTGTAATAATAATGAAATACCAGAAGGCTGGTTATCCTAATATTACACATCACGTCCCGTACCCTGTATACAGAACATTGTGTTACCGCGGATGTTAACGACCCCCTTAATATATGTATCCCCTGTGACACCTCTCTCCGTCCTCCGTCAGCACAGATGAGCTGTAATGATTTGCCTCCATGGCTCGGCCTTGGGGCTTGTAGTTGCCATAGCGATGACTGTTACCGAGCCTGGGAAGAGATGACATTTTCTGTCGTGGCTTCAATTCCATGTCATCAATTTCTAGTCATGTCTGGGGAGGAAAAATTAAGATGAAGGTGTTGAAGAAGGAGAGGGGGGAAGGTGTCATTACTTGGGATTTTTGGCAAGCGTTCCGGTCCACACTTCTACTTGTCTATTTAGCAGATACTTGTATCCCCCGCTGGCAATAAGTGCACACGACTGATGTTTCAAGAGAAAAACGCTTCAGTAAATGTTGGCTTTTTTTTTTCCGGAAGTTTTTTTTTTGCGGTTGTTTACTGAGCGCTTTTTTGTCGCTTTGTTTTAGCACTTTTTGGGCTTTTTTTTTAACCAATGTTTTCAGGGTTTTGTTTTTTGTACTGCTGGAGTGGTGCTTGTTATCTAAGGTCGTGTTGCATTATAGTTGATGGCTCCGTCCACATAGCCATATTTTTATGAAGACCAAGTATCTGAAAAAAAAAGACGAATGATATTTGATCAGTCGTGGCTGAAACTTGCTCACATTCAAGTTTATAGGTCGGCAAAAAATAATAACAGCAAAATGGACATGAGAATCTTGTTTTTTATTTTTGTATTTCTTTGCATATGAGGAAAAACAGATGCCAAACTGATGGTAAAAACATACACAAGGACCAAAAATGGATTAAAATTAGATCCAGCATGATGAAACGTCTGAATGAGGCCTTTAAGGGAATCTGCCAGCAAGTTTTTGCTATGAAATCTGGGAGCACCATGATGTAGGGGCAGATTATTATTATTATTATTTATTATTATAGCGCCATTTATTCCATGGCGCTTTACATGTGAGGAGGGGTATACATAATAAACAAGTACAATAATCTTAAACAATACAAGTCATAACTGGTTCAGGAGGAATGAGGACCCTGCCCACAAAGGCTCACAGTTTACAAGGGATGGGTGAGAATACAGTAGGTGAGGATAGAGCTGGTCGTGCAGTGGTTTGGTCGATCGGTGGTTACTGCAGGTTGTAGGCTTGTCGGAAGAGGTCGGTCTTCAGGTTCTTTTTGAAGGTTTCGATGGTAGGTGAGTCTGATATGTTGGGGTAGAGAGTTCCAGAGTAGGGGTGATACGCGAGAGAAATCTTGTATGGGATTGTGGGAAGAGGAGATAAGAGGGGAGTAGAGAAGGAGATCTTGTAAGGATCGGAGGTTGTGCAGCGCCCCAGAGATCTGGTCGTTGCAGTATGACACTCTGCCGCTAAGGGGAGTTATGGTACGTCTGATGGCACTGAAGGAATTCTACTGACCAGGTATCACCAGCACACATTACACTTCACACTCCGGCCACTAGGGGGAGAAAAAGGCTTTATTTATTGGGCCACTCCTCACACTGGTAAAACTAGGGGTTGGATAGAAAGTTAGTCAGAAGCTGACTGGGTTGGATTCAGGCAACATCCCGTAGCAGGGGGTGTTGCAAGGAGAAGACACAGGGGGGGGTCCCTGTCAGGCGTGGGAACCTGGCAGGTGCCTAGCGAACAGAGCAGAACGTTACGGAACCACGCCTGCACACCCCGCGGCGGTATCCTAAAAAAGTGACACGAAGGGAAGGATATTGTGGAACAGTGAGAAACGAGATCAAGCACAAAGGAGAGCCAGTAGGAGTCGTGCCGTGAGACCAAGGCAACATCCTACTGAGGCGCGTAGCCGGTGGCCGGAACACCGCGGGAGTAACTGACTCTAGGCCTTACTTCGAACTCCGCAGGACAGTTAATTATAGGTTGGCTGTCTACCTTAAATTTCCTACGAAGACATAGGGGGCAACGCGTGGAGAGGGGCATCTCTAGGGTCCCGGAAGTGCGTCCTAGCAATAACATACCTGGGGGACTAGAAACTAGTAACATCTGGAACAAGCGAGAGAGAATTAGAAAGAACGAACGAACGAGAACAGCAGTTGTGAAGACTATTCCGAATGCTCAGCAGGGTAGCACTACAACACACAGGCGCTAGTGGTAGGCACTGATTTCCACCTGCAAAGGGAACTCTGGATGTGCCCATCGGACCGGCCGGTCTCAGATAGCCCTGTTAAGCGTGCTCTGGATTGAGGATCCTGAAGTCTTCAGTAAAGAGGTAAAGAGACTGCAACCTTGTGTCCTCGTTATTGACTGCACCTCACACCATCACCATCTACCTCACTGGGAAGCCCTGGGGACATACTTCACCTGTGGGAAGGTACACCATCCAGCTGCCATTCCATCACCCCAGCGGACCCCACAGCAGCGTCGGTCACCCTGACCGAACACCACAGGTGGCGTCACGAATCCCTGACAGACTGTACCACCTTTATTGGACGCCCCTTAGCAGTGTAGCGGACCGGGTCTAGCCACCGTGACAGCCTCAGAACCGAACCAGAGAGGCCCGGTACCGAGAACTCATGGCCCTGTGTCTGGGGGCACTCCGGTTGCGTGCCGGTAAGTACCAGGAGATGAGGTCACAGATGTATGGAGGAGACAGGTTGTGGATGGCTTTGTACGTCATGGTTAGGCTTTTGTACTGGAGTCTCTGGATAATGGGGAGCCAGTGAAGGGATTGACAGAGGGTAGAGGACGGGGAATAGCGGGGGGACAGGTGGATTAGTCGTGCAGCAGAGTTTAGAATAGATTGGAGGGGTGCAAGAGTGTTCGAGGGGAGTCCACAGAGCAGGAGGTTGCAGTAGTCAAGGCAGGAGATGATGAGGGCATGGACTAGGGTTTTTGCAGATTCTTGGTTGAGGAATGTACGGATCCGTGAAATATTTTTGAGTTGAAGGCGACAGGAAGTGGAAAGGGCTTGGATATGCGGTTTGAAGCAGAGGTCAGTGTCAAGGATTACTCCGAGACAGCGAGCTTGTGGGACTGGGGAGAGTGGGCAGCCATTTACTGTAATAGATAGGTTCGTTGGGGGGTCGCGTGAGATGGGGGAAAGACGATGTATTCTGTTTTGTCCATGTTAAGTTTTAGAAATCTAGCGGAGAAGAAGGATGAAATAGTGGACAGACATATGAGGGATTCTGGTTAGTAGGGTGGTGATATCTGGTCCAGAGATGTAGATCTGTGTGTCATCAGCGTAGAGATGATACTGAAAACCGTGAGTTCAGATACCCTTATGCCAGCAATGTGCCAGTTGTTGGTCTACATGTTGTCATTTTGATGCAATCACAGTTTTCTCTGCTGTAGATCTATCAGATCTCGCAATGCTGAGCTGTATATAACCCCGCCCACACCACTGATTGGCAGATATCTGTATATACTGTACATTGAGAAAGCTGACGATCAGTTGTAGGGGCGGGGTTACACACAGCAGTACTATGAGGCATGAGACATCTAGTCCTGTAGTGATAATCTGCTGATAAAACACTGATTTCATTAAAACAGCAACTCACAGCCTAGTAAGTGACACATCGCTGGAATCAGGGTCTGAGCCCCTACGTCATGCTGCTCTCAGATTGTATAGCAAAAATCTGCTGACAGATTCCCTTTAAGATGAACGTGGACTGCAAACTCTATCAGACATGCCTGTACAATGCGAGAGTTGATTTTCCAATTTTCTATCCAGGATGCTGAGTCACCTGCTAATTGAACGCAGCATAGAAAGTATTTACCCTCATTACCATAAAGACAATATCTGAGGTTACGCAATTTGTGATGGATCGTGAGTGGACTTTCATGTTCCATAGTCACACCTGAGCCGCTCGCTCCTCCCGCTAACACCGACTTTCTAGTGAGAGTCCTGCGGTAGATGATAATATCTGGTAATAAAGTTTAATAGCAGATGACAGGACTCGGCTTTAATTTATTCCATCACAGAGACTATGTATAGACCTGGCACAATGCAGGGAGGTGTGCCCGCCATGTAATTGGCACTATTTTTATTACCGATAGATTCCTCTCTGAAACAGATGATGGAAATTAGATGTAAAACCTCTTATTTAGGATCCGAATAATTACCAGTCTCTGCAGCAAATTAGAAAAGTACTTGCAGAGCAGGTAATGTGTTCTTGTTATGATGGCTATTATCGCATGCACATTGTGGACAGTGTTCTCTCCATTAAAGGGACAATGCTTCGATACCGATACACCGTGTTATGCCTAATGCGGAGTCTAAGGCTTTACTCTGATGCTCTACAAGGGTCTCCTGATTGGTCAAGGGTCTCCTGACCCAAACCCTCCAGCCTTTCATAACCCTTTGAGGCTGTTGAGTTTGGGTCAGGAGACCCACGTCCATACCAGCGATAACGATCTGTTCTCGGACCATGAAACATGGGAGTCTGCATAAGGTGTAAGGTGGCGGTGTTTGGTCTTTTGTGTTCTGTGTCAAACCTGAAACCAGAGTATTCCTCCCATTGGGACATTGTCATCTAACTTTCGGCTTGCCTTGAGAATATGAATCTCCTGTTTTACCTGGTGACGCAGTCATGCTTGCTCAGTTATGTGCCAGGATGCATGGGTCCTCTTTCAAAAGATCGGTGCACAAGCAGGTTCGTACTGACTCTGTCACAGGTTTACCGTGACAGAGAAGAGCCAGAAGACCGCAGCATCTGATTTCTCCTACTCCTGCACCTTCATATGAAACGGAGCAGGTTTCTTTTAGCAGTGCAGGGGTTAAACGGCTCAGTTGAGAGCTCCTGGAAGCTTATGCTGCATGGTTGGAGGTTGTTGGTTGTTGGTTGTTATTTGAGAAGGTATTTGGTGGAATTATCTGTGACTGTTGCTATGTTTTGGATGTGTGCTAATCCCCCTCCTTCTCCTAGTTTGGTTTTACCCCATCCTCCATTCACCTGTGTTAACTGTGTTGTTTGTGTTAGTATATTTGTATGATAGGTATTTTCCTTTATCCCTGTTCGTATTACCTTGTTAATCTGGTTGGTGTATTACGGTACACTACTACTCCCCTTATCCCTGGGTGAGGAAAGGGTACAGACTGAGGGCGGATTCAGGAGCTAAGGCAAGATACATGGCCCTGGCGTCTTCACCATCAGAAGTAATTAGGGGAACAGGACGAGCTAGGGTGTCCATAGCGTTAGGGACAGGGAAGGAACCCCAGGTCCTGGTACACCCAACAACAGAGTTATGACAAGCCCTCAGGAGAACAGATGAATCCCTTGGTGGGCCCTTGTGCGTAAGTTGTCCCCTCACCCTCCTATATGATAAGTACTTTGCAGAATACACTCAATTAACTAAGTACAGAGAGAATCTCACAGTTTTCAGTATCATCTCTACGCTGACGACACGCAGATCTACATCTCTGGACCAGATATCACCACCCTACTAACCAGAATCCCTCAATGTCTGTCCGCTATTTCATCTTTCTTCTCCGATAGATTTCTAAAACTTAACATGGACAAAACAGAATTCATTGTCTTTCCCCCATCTCACACGACCCCTTCAATGAACCTATTGATTACAGTAAACGGCTGCCCACTCTCCCCAGTCCCACAAGCTCGCTGTCTCGGGGTAATCCTTGACACTCATCTCTCCTTCAAACCGCATATCCAAACCCTTTCCACATCCTGCCACCTTCAACTCAAAAATATTTCATGGATCCGTACATTCCTAAACCAAGAATCTGCAAAAACTCTAGACATACAAAGCCATCCACAACCTGTCTCCTCCATACATCTGTGACCTCGTTTCCGGTACTTACCAGCACACAACCTCCGATCCTCACAAGATCTCCTTCTCTACTCCCCTCTTATCTCCTCTTCCCACAATCGCATACAAGATTTCTCTCGCCCATCACCCCATACTCTGGAACTCTCTACGACAACACATCAGACTATCACCTACCATCAAAACCTTCAAAAAGAACCTGAAGACCCACCTCTTCCGACAAGCCTACAACCTGCAGTAATCACCGATCGACCAAACCGCTGCACGACCAGCTCTACCCTCACCTACTGTATCCTCACCCATCCCTTGTAGATTGTGAGCCCTCGCGGGCAGGGTCCTCTCTCCTCCTGTACCAGTTGTGACCTGTATTGTTTATTGTACTTGTTTTTATTATGTATACCCCTCCTCACATGTAAAGTGCCATGGAATAAATGGTGCTATAATAATAAATAATAACAATAATCAGCATCTCATCATTTATTTAACATTTATTATTATATACATTCGTGAGTGATGGTAATATAATATTTGCATGTCGTTGAACATTGGGCTCTTAAGAGACAATACTACTAGAGGGGCCACCCCAGTTCGACACTGTACAAGTCCCAGAGGTAGGTCCCACGCCTGTCAGACACATTAGGAGGATATATTATAAATGTCTATGGTGAAGTGCTCGATTAGACTGGATAGAATGCAATTTTTTGAGAGGAATGGACTAGAAAAACTTTATAACTTTCAGGAATTGATGCCTGGGAAGGAGCTGATTATGGCGTGTGAAGCTCCTTAATATTTTTTTGTGACCATATACCTTTTCCAGGCCATGCCCCTCCAATTCAGTACACACCCCCACCATGCCTCGATACTTTCACCGTACAGTGTGAGACTGGACTTTAGGACTAATGATGGAGCATCCTGGAATCAAGCACAAGAGCACGAACCATGGATCCGATTTTCTGTGATCTTTGAGTCATGCTGCGCCCCCAGAGGTCTTGCACTGGGAATCAGTTTAGCCTGATCTCTTTTCTTAACAACTCTATAGATCATTTTAATTCAAAACATCTAAATTGATCCCAGATAAAAAATCTTACATTTTTTATTCCATACTAGATAATCACTTTGACTTAAATTGTACATTGAACCTTTTGTCCTGGTGATTGGAAGCTCTGAAGTGGGTCCACCTAGAGCTTTCATGTGTTTCTATGATGGGGCGTCATCTCTCCGTGAAGGCGTTGCCCTTTTTTATGCCATCCCACACTTGTGTGCTCCTTACAATGTCATGCGCCATACTAGTGTTATTCCCTAAGAAGCACTGGTCCGTTGGTCTATACATGCGTTTGGGTTTCGAGCCTTCCCTTGCCAACCTCCATCAATATTACGACCGGCCCTATGATTAGCTGATTGACGAGAATCCTACCAGTGATCATCAGGGGCCACCAAATCTTTCTTTGCAGGAGAAAATAAAAACTACAGAGGCAGAGCTGCTGTTTGCTTTGGCTCAAAGTTTGGACAACATCCTCTTTGGCAACTAAATACCTTAACAGGACATACGGATATGGGGTTGACTTTGACCTAAGATGTTTCTTACATCCTATAATGTCCTATATCCTTCATATTCAGAGTTTAAAAAAAAAAAAAAAAAAACAATTGGAAAGTGATGAGTGAGATAAAGCAGAACCGGTTCTGGCATTCCAATTTCTTCTGAATCATCAGGTAAAGTCACACGTCGCCTCTCCTTGGGCTGTAACCTCCGGCAGTCGGGCATCCGCCTCAGCAGCACTTAGTAAATTATAGTTTTACTTCTTATTTCCATATCTATTGTTCAAGACATAAAGCAAATCATAGCGGCTGGTGGAACATTCATTTATATGCCGGTAATTCAGTATTGAGTAGACTGTCATTTCTTCTATAAAGAGAAATATGTAAGTGTACCTCTCGCCTACCTGCAAAGTGCTCTAACATATTCATTTTAAGAAAAAACTAGAAATCCTGAAGGGTAATTGTATATTAAATATTAAGCCGTGTTAAAGAAAATAAATAATTTTACATCTTCACTAAACAGGCAGAGATTTTGAAATAGTTGCATCTAAGGAAAAAAAACACATCGAAGGGGTCATCCCAAGTTTGTAAGTTATCCACTGCCATCTTGGTACTCCAGTGAAGCTCAGTGACAGACTGGGCTTCATAGGAGATCGTCATTATCCCTTATCCACTGCCATCTTGGTACTCCTGTGAAGCTCAGTGACAGACTGGGCTTCATAGGAGATCGTCATTATCCCTTATCCACTGCCATCTTGGTACTCCTGTGAAGCTCAGTGACAGACTGGGCTTCATAGGAGATCATTATTATCCCTTATCCACTGCCATCTTGGTACTCCAATGAAGCTCAGTGACAGACTGGGCTTCATAGGAGATTGTTATTATCCCTTATCCACTGCCATCTTGGTACTCTTGTGAAGCTCAGTGATAGACTGGGCTTCATAGGAGATCGTTATTATCCCTTATCCACTGCCATCTTGGTACTCCTGTGAAGCTCAGTGACAGACTGGGCTTCATAGGAGATTGTTATTATCCCTTATCCACAGCCATCTTGGTACTCCTGTGAAGCTCAGTGACAGACTGGGCTTCATAGGAGATCGTTATTATCCCTTATCCACTGCCATCTTGGTACTCCTGTGAAGCTCAGTGACAGACTGGGCTTCATAGGAGATTGTTATTATCCCTTATCCACTGCCATCTTGGTACTCCTGTGAAGCTCAGTGACAGACTGGGCTTCATAGGCGATCGTCATCCCTTATCCACTGCCATCTTGGTACTCCTGTGAAGCTCAGAGACAGACTGGGCTTCATAGGAGATCGTTATTATCCCTTATCCACAGCCATCTTTGTACTCCTGTGAAGCTCAGTGACAGACTGGGCTTCATAGGAGATCGTTATTATCCCTTATCCACTGCCATCTTGGTACTCCTGTCAAGCTCAGTGAAAGACTGGGCTTCATAGGAGATTGTTATTATCTCTTATCCACAGCCATCTTGGTACTCCTGTGAAGCTCAGAGACAGACTGGGCTTCATAAGAGATCGTTATTATCCCTTATCCACTGTCATCTTGGTACTCCTGTGAAGCTCAGTGATAGACTGGGCTTCATAGGAGATCGTTATTATCCCTTATCCACTGCCATCTTGGTACTCCTGTGAAGCTCAGAGACAGACTGGGCTTCATAAGAGATCGTTATTATCCCTTATCCACTGTCATTTTGGTACTCCTGTGAAGCTCAGTGACAGACTGGGCTTCATAAGAGATTGTTATTATCCCTTATCCACAGCCATCTTGGTACTCCTGTGAAGCTCAGTGAAAGACTGGGCTTCATAGGAGATCGTTATTATCCCTTTCCACTGCCATCTTGGTACTCCTGTGAAGCTCAGTGACAGACTGGGCTTCATAGGAGATCGTTATTATCCCTTATCCACTGCCATCTTGGTACTCCTGTGAAGCTCAGTGACAGACTGGGCTTCATAAGAGATTGTTATTATCCCTTATCCACAGCCATCTTGGTACTCCTGTGAAGCTCAGTGAAAGACTGGGCTTCATAGGAGATCGTTATTATCCCTTTCCACTGCCATCTTGGTACTCCTGTCAAGCTCAGTGACAGACTGGGCTTCATAGGAGATCGTTATTATCCCTTATCCACTGCCATCTTGGTACTCCTGTGAAGCTCAGAGACAGACTGGGCTTCATAAGAGATTGTTATTTGCACTATATACTGCAAAACTGTATTATCAAAATGCATCCAAAATTATACCAATGGCACGTCAAACAATATAATCAACACATACCCTGTCCATAGCTTCAAGGTGCAGAGTAAAGAAGAGATCCATTACATTAAAACCCATACATTCTTTATTAGAAAATAGATTAAAAAGACATAGTTAAAATGTAAGAGTGCCCGGTAGATGGACACCGCCACATCCCCCATAGTGCACTATCCTTCACATGGGAGATCTAACAAAAATTGTTAGCAAATATATTCAGGTAGATGTTAAGTTTATCGTGTAAGAGTCAGCTACAATGTGAAACTAGACAGATAATAAAATAACAAAAAAATCAAAAGGAATGAAACTTCCAAAATGGCAGTATACACTGACACCAATCATTGGTCTGAAAGGAGCACAAAGAAGAAAATCAGTCCTAATAAGATAAGGCTTAATTACATAGCATAGTTCATTGCACAGTTCTTCAAATAATCCAAATATAGGTAATAAAAACCCCACAGGGAATTCTGTAATAATTAACTAATTAATGTGAACAGAGCATATGTATAACGGTAATACAAAAAAAGCAGATTCGGGGCACGTACCTATAAGTAGGATGTCCCAAGAGCAAATAGGTGATGCAGGATGGAAGCGGTGTCCCCCGCACCCTGACGCACGCTTCGCCACTAGCCACTTCCAGGGGCCCTTGGTATTAAAAAGAAAGCAAAATTGGGGATTTTTTGACTCATAATACCTGGAGAGTTTTCAGCAGTCTCATTATCATCACAGACAGGATTACAATGACAGGTAACATATTCATACATTATTGATAACACAGGATTCACCCATCATAATAGGCGATATCACAGCTCTCTCTGCTCCCCGTCCCTTCACAATGACCTTTACAAACTTTCTCTTTACACATTTCAATACAAAATATATTGTCCGGATCCCACTTTTTTGGCATGTTGTTTTTCCTGAAACATCTGGAAGTTAAAGTCTTAAAAAGCTTTGTGGAATATATATATATATATATGTATTTTAATACATATTGTATTATGTAAAAAAAAAATGGCAAAAAACTAATACATATATACAGTTAACACAAAAACCTGATTGATACAATAGGCCATCTTCTGTGGATGGATTCCATTTAGGTAGAATGGTTTCTGATATTAACCCCTTATTTATGTGAGATGACGTCCAGTTTAGGGCTAATTATGGAAACAATGGGCATGTCCGTACCCTACACAAATAGAATTGATGGCACGTGAGTCTGATGAAAACTGCATAAATTAGGAGAAGGCGATGACTCAGTTGTGATGAGCTCAGGCAGGATCCACTCTTTATCCACCTTGACGGAAATGTAAACTGGCCCGTTGTGAGATATTCACATGCATACAGTGAATACAGAGGAGAGGGAGACTTTTTTATGGAAAGTGAATCATGATTTGTCCCCATCCATGTAGGAACTAAGAAAACATCTCCAAAACATTGTTTTGAACCCCTTCCTGACCAGGTAATTTTTCATGCTTCAGTATATAATGGAATCACTGGTCTACTATGAAGTACAGCCACAGTATTGACTTCATAGAAGTATTCAAGATGGCAGTGATGGGGGCCCTCTGTAGGTCCCTTGCTTCTATGTTAGCCCATCGTCGTGGTGTTGGAACCATTGTGCTAGGTGCTAGGTAATGGCGCTATTTAATTGTCGTTCCAAGAGATTGACAGCAGCATTTAAATGGCTAAACAGCAGCGATCAGAGCCAGCTCCAGTCATTGCTGTTAACGATAGTTCGCTGGTTGTTGCCACACTGTTTTTTTTTCTTTCAGGTGATCGAAAACGAAGAGTTTTCCCTTGGAAACATTCAGGAAACTTTTTTGTTGTTGTTTGCTTGTTTAGGGAGTTTGGGAGGAGTTTTTCATTTCCTCAAGTAGTTTTGAAGAGTTTTTCAATCATTTTGGAAGCAATTTTTTTTCCTGAAGTGTTTGTTTTGCAGCCTTTTGATTGGACAGTGCCTACTTCGGAGCAGATTCCATCAAAAGCCATTTCAAAGAACTGACCTGCATTTACTTTTGTTTCACCAGGTATTTTTCAAAACCTTAAGTGGAAAAAAAAATGCTTAAAACACCAAACTTGTGAATATTAAAGTAATTATTCAATAGAAATGAATAGGAAGAGTCAATAGTTTTTTGAGCAATTTTTAAGACCTTTTTTTGCAAACCCACTATAAAAAAAAACTAATACAATCTCCATGTGCACAGGGTACTCTCTGCAGCTTTCCTAAAAAAGCATTTAAATTAAAGCTAAAAAGAACAAACATGCACTGCAATGTAAAATCGACTAAGTGCTCCTATGTTTACAGTCTTTTGAGCATCTTTTAAGAGCTACAGGATTCCAAAGACGTCAAGCGATTCAAAGAAGTGAACGGACCACTCTTCAGGCGGCTTACACTTGGAATTCTGTTTTCTAACTTTTATACAATAGAAGTTAAAATAAAAATCCAGCAGCCCATGATCTCACCAAAAAGACACTTCAGGACACAACATGTCTGATTTCTCCTATTCCTTCACTGATTAGAAGCAACTCACCTTCATATTAAATGATGTAAGCTAATTTTAGCAGTGCAGGTGTTAATCTGCTGAGTTGAGAGCTCCTGGAAGCTTTCCTGTATTAAGGCTCTCAGCTGTGCACTGTTAGCCACTCCATCTCCTACACAATGTAGGTCCTGGCTAGCTCTCATTGTCAGAGTTAGCTTCTGCTGCATGGCTGGAGGTTGTTGGTTGGTGGTTTTTATTGGAGAATGTGTTTGATGGATTTATGCGTGACTGTGGCTAGGTTTTGAGTGTGAGATAATTCCCTTTCTTCTCCTACTTTGGTTTAGCCCCATCTTCCACCCCCCGGTGTATACCTCCGTTGTTTATGTGTGTATATTTGCATGATTGGTATTTTCCTTTATCCCTATTCGTATTACCTTGTTAGTCTGGTTGGTGTATTACGGCACACTACTACTCCCCTCTTCCCAGGGTGGGGGAAGGGTACAGACAGAGGGCAGATTCAGGAGCTAAGGCAAGATATGTGGCCCCGACACCTTCACCATCAGTAGTAATCTGGGGAACAGGGCGAGCAAGGGTGCCCCTATCGTTAGGGACACGGAAGGAGCCCCTGGTCCTGGGACACCTGACAATAGAGTTGTGACATGGACAGAGCAAGAACTTTAGCTTATAATCAGACAGGAGGTAAACCTAATTTAGTTTTTTCACATGCAGTGGGCTGGAGTTTACACTGTGCATGTGCCATGCATGCTGCTGCACGAGGCACAGTCCACAGCCTCTCCTGGGCCTTTATTGTGCTTTGACCTGAATCTGTGTCCAGTATCTATTACCTGATACATGCTTCATCAAGACATCATGGGACCTGTCATTATCAAAGCTACTAGTTGTAGACAATGATTTTTACAATTGATGGCAGGCAGAAGATGGACTATTCTCTTTTAGAAGCAGGTTACTGGTGGTATGGGAAATTTTCTGTTTTTATGGAGAGTGGCAATCACTAAAGTGACGGTAGAAGGATATATTTTCTAATAGAAAAGCAGACAATTACGTACTTTCTTTCTAACACGTGCAAACTCTAAAAATTCACGTGTTTGTCAGCCTTGCCCATTACTGGGTGCACAGACTAGTCAACTAATTCATTTCACTGGACTGGCTGTTCCTATATGTGGCATGGCCGCTCATCTCATCAGCTCTTGTTCTATTGTGCCGAATGATCTCTGATCAAATATGTGATCTCGTGTCATGGCAAACGACGCCTAAAAGTCTTGTTTGCCATTCAAGGCAAATAATATTCATTAACCACAGTGAAAGCACATCTTAAAGAAACACCAAACCCACCCTATTTACTGCAATACGATCTATCATTCACTGCTATCAGCCATTTCAAACTGCGATAGGCAGGAATGGTGTTTACCTTCTCAAGTTGTCCAAAATAGGAAAGACTTCCCTGACTCTCAGCAGGCAGGTCTGCAGACATTTACTATGTGTGCCGAACTGTGTATATATATTTCTGTTGCTTCTAATGAGTTTTACGCAAGCTGTATACAGTTGTATGCAGGGAGCTCCACCTAGTGGCTGATTCAGGAAGCCAGACTTGCATAACTCATTCTTTGGCTACGGGAAGCATATAATTGTCACGCTCTGACTGTTTGTGACTAGGGAAAGGGGTCCTGAAGTGTCCCTAGTACTGGGGCCCTAACTATCCCTGCTTCCAGAAGTACCTCTAAAGGTGAGGAGGTTTGGGCCACCAGCCTTACTGTTCTCCTATTATTCCCTAAGCTGTCCCCTCCCCCTCCCACAGGAGGCCTGGGACAAAATTACTAGTGCATCAACACGTAAGACAGACAGGGATAACAGCAAGCAACAAACATACAGTACAAACACTCACCAAAGGTAGAGAGGTATGTAGGGCAGGGTAGAACTGTACCAACCAAATGGGAATAGGACAATGAGAAAAGCATACACCCAAAAACAGTACTCAACTATCTCCATTAGGGACAACGATCTCCAACTCAGCACATCTCCAAGGAGCTAGGAAGCAAAGCTTTCACTGGCGAGGCAGAGAAGGACTGACCAAATTTTGTAGGTAGAGGAAATGACCAGGTCAGGAACAGCTGTGAGATGGAGGTGCAAAATTTTTACCAGCATAGGAAGTTTTATTAACCTTTTCAGCACCAAAGGAAATGAAATCCAATGAAAATGAAACACAAACACACTGGCTAAATGGAAGATCTGCGATTCACTATATGTAGTGATTTGTAAACTCCAGATCTCCCAGCAGGACGTGACACACTCCTGACAATAATGTGTATTAGGTCCTGTGCTCTATGTGTAATGCAAAATCTATCATTTCGGACATTTCAGCGATACGCTTGGAGAACACCCCCAAAACAACCATTTTTGGGTGCAGTTTTACAAAACTGTGATCCTTTTATGGGCCAATTACTGTGATTTTCGTAGCCAGATCAGTACTTTTGGCAAGTATGACTCTGTTTTTATATGATATTTTGCCCCCATAATGGAGTCACTTCAATCAAGATGTTAATGGACGGGTATTGCTTTTAGTTATAGTGGAGCTAGCTGTACTTGTGAGTGTAGCAGAATAAGGGAGAAGGGACACTGAGGATCTGTCAATCAGGCTAGCTGGATGGACATTCAACAGCAGGGAGGTGGGACACTGAGGAATTGTCAATCAGGCTAGCTGGAGATTCAACAGCAGGGAGGAGGGACACTGAGGAAATGTCAATCAGGCTAGGTGGAGGTTCAACAGCAGGGAGGAGGGACACTGAGGAAATGTCAATCAGGCTAGCTGGATGGCCATTCAAAAGCATCGAGGCGGGACACTGAGGAACTGTCAATCAGGCTGGCTGGAGATTCAACAGCAGGGAGGAGGGACACTGAGGAGCTGTCAATCAGGCTAGCTGGATGGCCATTCAAAAGCAGGAGGCTGGACACTGAGGAACTGTCAATCAGGCTGGCTGGAGATTCAACAGCAGGGAGGAGGGACACTGAGGAGCTGTCAATCAGCCTAGCTGGATGGACATTCAACAGCAGGGAGGAGGGACACTGAGGAGCTGTCAATCAGGCTAGGTGGAGATTCAACAGCAGGGAGGAGGGACACTGAGGAAATGTCAATCAGGCTAGGTAGAGGTTCAACAGCAGGAAGGAGGGACACTGAGGAGCTGTCAATCAGGCTAGCTGGAGATTCAACAGCAGGGAGAAGGGACACTGAGGAACTGTCAATCAGGCTAGGTGGAGGTTCAACAGCAGGGAGGAGGGACACT
The DNA here is from genome assembly GCF_032444005.1 of Ranitomeya imitator. Lineage (NCBI taxonomy): Eukaryota > Metazoa > Chordata > Amphibia > Anura > Dendrobatidae > Ranitomeya > Ranitomeya imitator. The sequence goes on from NC_091288.1 coordinate 26,458,252, forward strand.
GAGGAACTGACAATCAGGCTAGGTGGAGGTTCAACAGCAGGGAGGAGGGACACTGAGGAAATGTCAATCAGGCTAGGTGGAGGTTCAACAGCAGGGAGGAGGGACACTGAGGAAATGTCAATCAGGCTAGGTGGAGATTCAACAACAGGAAGGAGGGACACTGAGCAGCTGTCAATCAGGCTAGCTGGAGATTCAAGATTCAACAGCAGGGAGGAGGGACACTGAGGAACTTTTAATCAGGCTAGATGGGTAGGGAAATTCAGCAGCAGGAAGAAGGAGCACTGAGTATCTTTTCCATCAGGCTAGGTGGATGGAGATTCAGCAGCCGGGATGAGGGACACTAAGAAGCAGTCAATCAGGCTCTGTAGGCAACTATTGAGAGGATTATGGATTTTTCTGCCAATCTGACATTGATTTTCTAAATAAGTAGACCGACCTCATCAGGTCTGAAAGGTCTCCTTAATAATGTATGCATATTTTTATTGTGAAGTCTGATGATAGCTCTACGTTAACTGTATGGGGATTAATTGCTCTAACACTATGAAATCTAAAAATAAATAAATAAATAAAAGACTAAATACTTTTTATTAAAAGAACTGCATGTCTCAAATTATTTTCCATTGCTTAATCAGCACTGAAGAAGACTTTTTTGGTAAATCGTGAATTGCCCTGTAGCTCATTATGTAAGGGCATAAATTATTTAAAGGGGCCTATAGTATTTGGATGATAGATTCCCTTTAAAAAGGTCAAATCATATTTCCCCTAAAACCTCAAATCATACACAGTCCCCAGAATTAAAAAAAAAAAAGGGAGAAGTTTTCATTTTAAGTGGTTATAATCTAATTTTAATTACTGCCAGTGCATTTTGCCAGCCCCGGGCTAACACAAAGACCATCCCTTTAAGCCAAATTCTAACATTTTTGACAAATTGTGCCAAGCAGCCGGCATCGCCACCTTTTGCCAAGAGATCTCCAGTGAGTAGCACCTTTGATTACGCCTGGTAATAGCATGCAGTTGGCTTCCGGTAGACCTGCGCTCATTCATCAGTCCAGCTGGTATTTGAGGTGGTGCTCTTATAATGAATTAATCAGCGACATAACAGCTGCCGCGCAGGTGGCAGACATGTGTATCCCACCCATCGTTTTATTTCCTGAAATACAGAAAAAAAAAATTCTAATTGTACAAATAAAAATTTGCAAAAAAGTAAAAAAAAAAAATCCAGAATGCGTCCTGGTTGGGACTGTGATGAACGCGCTTCGTTACATTATTGCTTATTGTGCTTCCGTTGTATGTTTTGTTTGGCGAAACATCATCTACACGTTAATAAGATCATGCTAATTTTATGTTAAGCTCCGAGCGTCAGGAAATCCCAGCTGCTGGCACAAAGCCTGGTATTTATCCAAATGGATCGGCATGAAGCGCAGCTGTACACTTATGATTAGGCGCTATTTAGACAAAATAATGATTTTTCTATTATTGACTATTTTCTTGCTCTTGATCACAGGCGGCTGCCGGGCTGAATTGTATTTGGCCCCCGAAACGTTTGATTCCGTGCAACCTGCTGACGCTTTATCCTTGATCATATATGGAGCCGCCGATCAATAGTATAAACTTGTCTATGGAATATTTAAGTGTTTGCACTTTCCGGAGTCACATGGGTCCTTCATTCTGAAATCTGGAAAGTTGTGTTCCAGCTGCTTATGTTAATTAACAGAATTAAACGCCGCGGAGCTACTTAGGGATCTTTAAAAAACACATTTGCAAAAAGAATTATTTACAAGCTGTCGCTATACTTATTAATTGCTTCCTTGCTTCAAACTTTATTTTTTATTCTTTGAGGGGGGTTAAAAATGACGAAAAACAGAGCACCACCCCTCTCCACAAGTCATCTGTGGTATTGCAGTTTAACGCATTCATTTTAAAGAAGTCCTCCGCCTCCCATCAAAGTTTTTATCTTCTTAATATATTGCAGTCGTCATATTATATAGCACTGTGTACTTACAATTGCTCATTTTCCCTTCTACCCAAATAATTCTTCTCTTTTCTCGGCTCTATGTAGAAACAGGAAGTCTCTTGTCCCTGCAGAAATCTTTCCCCTCTGCAACTCCTGAGCTAGACTGTTCCTTCCTCCCCAAAAAAAGGGACTTTTGCAGCGATGACTCATGAGTCATATTGGGAAAATTTACCTCCTGTTTCTACTTAGAGCTTAGAAGGGTTCAGTTAGTCAGTTATTAATCACGGGATGTCTTGGTCCTAATGGAAAGAAAATAATTGAAAGGCAAAATAAGCAATTGTAAGTACACAAAGCTATATAATATGGTGATTGCAATATATTAAGAGGATAAAATCTTTGATGGGAGGAGGAATGCTTCTTTAAAGGGAGTCTGCCTGCCGAAACTGACAGTATAAACTCAGCAAATAGTCCTGTAGAGGATATAGGTCCTATAAAAAAAATTGCACCTATAATGATTTATATGATGTGATATATGATATGATATATGATATTTATATAATATCATATGATATGATTTGTAATGATTCTCCATTCTTCAGAAACTGAATTTTAATCAAATATGCTAATTGGAGTTATTGGTGCACCCTGGGTGTGGCCAAGAGGCTCAGTGCACTTTATGTCCACTGGTGTTGCATGCTCCGCCTTCCTCCCTAGTGATTGACATCACTGGCTTGTATGAGCCTTGAAAGACTAAGAAAGCCAATACTGTCAATCATCAGTGAGGGATGCAAAATCAGGGGCAGAACCGTGTACTGAACCTCTTGGCCAGGCCAATGGTGTAAAAAGGACTAAAACAACGCCACTTGAGGCTGTCTTAGCAGCTACTTAAAGGTCAACGACAATCTATATTAAACCAATAGGAACCCTTTATGTACTAAAGATAACACAGATAAAATATAGCTTTTAATTAATATACCAATTAAAACCATGCCACAAATACAACCAGATAAACACATAAAACACACAACCGTGCACTCTGGGATAACCCTGCCAAACAATACCTCTTAGTACTGCCTACCTATCAGTGGAGGTTGGCACCCTAAACACAGATACGAGATTGGCGCCCCCACTCCCCGTCGGCTGTCCCTATGTCTCCTAGTATGGATCCTAATATAGGTGTCACATACAGACCAGCACTTACACTAGACAGGAAAAAGATAGGCAGACTAACTGGCTGATTGTATATATATATATTTATGAAATAATCATATATATAAACTAGGTTTGTGACAGGGTGAGATACACGGACTAAAGACCAACAATGTGCATAACAAAAAAGTGCTCGTGTATTAAAAATAGGCCTCACTACCTCTGTACCCTACTGCTGTGCAGCCTGCCTGGCTGTGGAGGTTGGCACCCTACTGGTCAGCGGAATGGCGCCCCCACTCAGCGACGACTGACCCTGGGAAGCCCTAATATTAAATCCCAGCCTGATAATGATCAGACACAGATGTGTAAATACACAAAAATGGCAAGGCACAAAAACATATATAGCTGCAGGGAGAAAAAGAAAAAAAAAAAAACCAAAAAAAAACCAAAAAAAAAACCTTATCTTCAGCCGAAGATAGCCTAGTGCTTAGATATATGCATGGTAAACAGAGGGTGAGACCGATACTTATCAGTGTTGATATTTCATACGCCTCTACGCGTTTCACCCCAACGGATCATCAGGAGGCCTTGATATGTAGATGCATCTACATATTTTTTTTTTTTTTTCCTTTTTCTCCCTGCAGCTATATATGTTTTTGTGCCTTGCCATTTTTGTGTATTTACACATCTGTGTCTGATCATTATCAGGCTGGGATTTAATATTAGGGCTTCCCAGGGCCAGTCGTCGCTGAGTGGGGGCGCCATTCCGCTGACCAGTAGGGTGCCAACCTCCACAGCCAGGCAGGCTGCACAGCAGTAGGGTACAGAGGTAGGGAGGCCTATTTTTAATACACGAGCACTTTTTTGTTATGCACATTGTTGGTCTTTAGTCCGTGTATCTCACCCTGTCACAAACCTAGTTTATATATATGATTATTTCATAAATATATATATATACAATCAGCCAGTTAGTCTGCCTATCTTTTTCCTGTCTAGTGTAAGTGCTGGTCTGTATGTGACACCTATATTAGGATCCATACTAGGAGACATAGGGACAGCCGACGGGGAGTGGGGGCGCCAATCTCGTATCTGTGTTTAGGGTGCCAACCTCCACTGATAGGTAGGCAGTACTAAGAGGTATTGTTTGGCAGGGTTATCCCAGAGTGCACGGTTGTGTGTTTTATGTGTTTATCTGGCTGTATTTGTGGCATGGTTTTAATTGGTATATTAATTAAAAGCTATATTTTATCTGTGTTATCTTTAGTACATAAAGGGTTCCTATTGGTATAATATAAAAAGGACTAAAATTAGCGTATTTTAGTAGATTTAATTTTCTCAAAAATGGAGACAGCACAATAAAGGTGCAATTTCTATAGGGACCATATCCCCTAGTAGGCTATGTGCTTAGTGTATACTATTAGATTGCGCTGATAGACCTCCTTTATATACAAAGAAAGAGTCCGCTCACCCATGTCAGAGGTCGCACGAAGACCGGCAGTGCCGCAGGGAACCATGAAAAAAAGCAAAGGAATTCCAGCGTCCTGGACGTCTTTAAAATTGAAGTTTAATTAATTACAATTAAAAATAAATCATGAGAGACAAGAAAACGTCCCCCCATTTCTAGTGGCATCATTTTTTTTCTTGTCTCTCATGATTTATTCTTAATTGTAATTAATTAAACTTCAATTTTAAAGAAATTCAGGACGCTGGAATACCTTCGTTTTTTTTACTTCCTTTAATATAGCTGAGCCATATACAGATGTGACACCAGCATCTCCTGCTTGGACTTTTATAGTGGCTACGAGTCCTCAGTGACTTCTATAGTCCCACATGATTGGCTGTGCTGCTGGATCGGCATTATAGGGGCACCAGCTGGGCCCCATTCAAGCTCATTTGATATTTCTTTTTCTGCCTTATGTTATCTTTAAAATGGCAGCTGCAATTTTAGACAATTCGTCCCAAACGAACTTTGCAGAATCGATTTTCGCATCTCTAGCTAGATTAAATTTTTCTAAAGCCGGTGAAAGTGCAGGAACCTGGGTGGAACCAATATGATTTGGGAGGCCACATTTAATGTTTATCTAGTAAAGGTTAATAAGATTGTCACAGCAGCACAGAGTATTTTAGGAAACAGCAGAAAGTTGCATTTCACTCTCTCTAGAGCTCACTAGCAATGCAGCATGCCGATTCTATGGGGCATGTACTATTATTATGCCCCCAGGTCATGTGACTACGACAGCGCCCCCAATGCGGAAGGAACATAATATAAGGGACTCTACCGTTATCTCCGCTAACCTCCTAATGACCTCCTTATCAGAACACTGACTTTTTACTGAAACAGTTTTTAGCAATATCTGGTGCTCACTATAAGAGCAATGCATGCGTGCCCCCTCCTCCTCCTCGTTTAGTTTAGCTTAAAGGGACAATGACCCTGAAGTCGGAAGTTCATAAAGCAGCTGCTTATAGGGAAAGCGCTCACTCACACATGTGCATGTAAACGTCTCAGACCCGGAGATGCCTGGTCATGGGGGCTGGGATATATAACATTTCTTATAGTCAAAGCCTTAACTGGTTCATGTAAGGGAGCAATATTTTTGCAGTCAGTGACGTAACTTTTAGCTCCCGGACCCTCATGTAAAAAGCCCCAATGGGGCAAATCTTCAAGTTATGAAACTTTGCAAAGCACTTTATTAGCGGTTTTGTCATTGTCCCTGTAAAAAAAAATTGCCTGCAAAATGGCTTCTAAAACTCTGCTTTTCCCCAGTCCATTTTCCTGCCTCATTTGGAGCACAGATGATGGCTGTTAAGGCTCTAAGCACACGTTGCCGATTAGACTGTGGAATTTTCTGTGCAAATTCTGCATTTCTTGGCAAAAAACGCAGGTCAAAATCTGAGCTTTTTTTGCTGATTTTGTGCGGTTTTTTTGCGGATTTGCTGAAGATTCTGTGTGGATTTCATGCGTTTTTTACCCCTGCGGATTTCTATTATGGAATGGGTGCAGAAACGCTGCAGATCCGCAAAAAAAATTGACATGGTCCTTTTTTGAATGTGCTGAGTTTTCCGTGCGGATTTTTCCACACCATTAGCACAGCATTTTTTTCCCCATTGATTTACATTATACTGTAAATAACTTGCAGATCTGCAGCGAATCTGTGCGGAAAAAACTCTGTGGATCCGCAGGAAATCCACAACGTGTGCACATACCCTTAAGGATCAGTGTCTCACTAACTCTGGGGATATACTGCTGTATGAGATCATTCTGACAAGCACAACACTCATAGGAGGAGACAGATGTTGACCCTTTCTCTGCTTCACCCTTCTTGTTCCTCTGTATGTCCCCAATTCAATCAAAGACAGCAGTGGTATAATTAGAAAGGCTATATGATATCCTGTGAGTTCTGTGTGCAGCATCTCCAGTAATTCCTAAAGCTGACAGGGAGAAACCTTTCACAAGCAGGAGGCAGGATGAAACTGCAACACATAGGATATACTGACACTAATCTGTGTGGGGCAGGGGACAGTAGTTATGTAGGAGACTAATCTATCACCGATGCCCTTTGATAAGACTCTAAGTAGAGCCAGTGTACTGTGATGAAACGCCTCTCCCTTTGCAAAACCAGCGATATCATGGGGAACCATATCCAAGGGGAAGAGTAAATCATCATGTTATGGTCCCCTTACACATTATGGCTGTCAGCCATCTCGGTCATCTCTCCCATACGCAGGAGTGCTTGTTTGGCCAAGCACTCTTGTGTTCTCTATGAAAAAGCTGCCTAGAGATGTATCTGCCAGTTCCTCATCTCCAGGAGAACAAAGCGATCAGCAATCCATAATCAGACATGCCAAATCGACATCTTCTCCAACAATCAGTTGCTATGCAACAGCCCAGATACATTGTATATGAATTTCCAAGGCATCACATATCGATGATCTATCATTAAAGGGGTTTTTCGCCTCTGTGAACAATTTTTTTTAAATTTCTTTTTATAAGAAGAATCCATCAATATCTTATCCACAGAAAACTCCTTTAAATGCTGATAAGATATTACCAGTCCAAAGGAGGTGACTACCCATAGACAAGGCTCTAGCACATAGAAGCAGGAAGTGAAGCAAATAATGCAAGGTAGACAAGATATTAGGGAGGAATTCGTTCTCTGGATTTAATTAGGATCTATTAATGCATATTCAGCTCATTTGCATATAATTATAGATCCACCACCTTTCTCCTTCCTGGAACTCTGAGATTAATTTCTATCACACCAGGTACAGGCTCACACAGATCTCAGTTGGAGAAATGATGAATCCTCTATGAATGACCCCTGAGGTCATGTTCCTTCCGATGTGTTTGGGTTTCCTGATTAATACTCCGGATTCTCATTTTTCATTTTCCATTCTGGCAGGGAATCATTTTGTATGTATATCTTCTAGTCATAAAATAACAAGACAAAGAACTTAGCTTAGAAGATTCAGCAATCCAGTGGGTCGACTTTCTTGTGTTCCAAAATTCCAAAAGGGTTTACTTTTATGTTTGCCAAACTTCGCATAAGGAGATAGTTTGCGCCTCTCCTTTTCATCCTCTTGTCGATATGTAGCCTGGAATAGTGACGTATTGCAAGAACAGAGTTTACTGCAAAATATTTATTCTATTTACAAGACAAAACAGCTTTAAAAACGTAAATCACACCAAACCCACCTCAAGTTTCACCAGCTTCGGCTTCATCTGGGGCTGCGGAAAACTTTTCACACCAACCATCATTTAGACAAATGGTTTATTTTCATCAAAAAATAGAAATTAAAATACAAAGAAAATTATATATTTTTATATATATATATCACCACTATTTTGTATATATCCTTCAGCTATTGTGTTTTTGTCACAGGTCAGTGGCTCCGTCGGGGCTCCCGTCTGAAGCCCTGAAAAATTGGATTCTATGCAAAACCATTGAGTTTAATGAAGCAGACACTTTGTGCTCGGTCTGACCTCATTTTTGGCAGTGTCTGCCTTCTTGAACTGGGCACGAAACCATGGCCAACTGCATTTTTGTGCACGTCTCAAAAAGCAGACAGAACACAAAGTGACTGCATTCCCTTCATTAAATTCCGTGCCCCCATCAATGATTTCACCTGAATCCCCTTTTTTTCCAAGCTTCAGATGGAAACCCCGACGGAGTCACTGATGTGTGACAAAAACGCAATGTGAACCCGGCCGTACTCAGAGCACAATCACCCAAAAAAAATGGAAAAAAAAACTAAAACACGAAGACGATAGCGACAAAAAGACAAAAATGATTCCGATTAATTTGTTCTGTTCATCCAGGATGGATTACATGGATGGGTGAATTTGAGTCATTCTGCCGGGAGAGGTCTTTTTATTGGTATTTTTTTACTTAGTGTTTTAGGTTTATGGACTCAATGTCCCATTTATCAGAAGATTTTTTTCCGTGTATAAACCTTATGTAAAGCCCACACACAATGTGTACAGAGTCTACCACTGTGCAGTGCTTATCCACTATTCATTTATGGTCATTTGTTTTAGTTTGTATAACTAATTACCGATTTTCATTATTGATTAGTAATTCTAGGCTCCCAGCATTTAGGTATGGAAGTTTAAAGTCCACTTTCTTTATCATGAAAAGCTCAAACTGATGCTTTGCTCCATTCCCATGCTTTACACTGCAGCTCTGCTTCTTAAGCCCAGTCCACCTTAGCTTGGAAGTCAGAAGAATAAGATTTTATTTATTTATGCACATTCATTTAGACTGCTCTTTTACTCCTATACGTCTCATATTGCAACAAAACTGAGAAATATATGAAAAATTAATCTGCATGTTGTTCAAGACATATGCAATTCCTCCCTTCCTACGCCTCACAATCCAATGTCTGGTTTTAAAGGGAATCAGTCAGCAGGTTTTTGCTATTTAATCTAAGGCAGGGGTTAAAACACAGAATTCAGGGAAGTGTCACTTTATGAGACTTTGTGTAGTTTACTTACAATGAAGGTTTTATCCCTATGACATTCTCATTGCTGTGACTAGCTGGCCACTAGTCCGACCACACCCCCTCCTGTGATAAGCAGTTCACTGTCAGTAGACAATGTACATAGAGAGCCTGGTGTGGGCTGGGCTAGCTTTCTCAGCTCTGCTGCATCCTACATCTAAAAACTCTGATTATGTCACAACTGCAGCACTTCCTAGAGTAAGTGATACATCGCTGGAATCAGGGTCTCTTTCTCTACGTCATGCTGCTCTCAGAGGAGGTACTGACAAATTCCCTTTAAAGCAACTGGCTGCAGCAGGAGCCTCTCCCTGCACTGTCTGTTATAGAAGAGAACTGTAAGGAAACAGAAGTAAATTAACCTCTATTTGTATCCGCGACACACAAAGAAAATGCTTGTTTCTTTAAAAACTAACCATCATTTAAATTTTTCTTTCATGAATCAATAGTATACGTGAAAATAAGAAACTTTGTAATATATTTTACTATAAAAATCTGCTTCTTTCTCCTCCTGGATTGATAATTCATTCTCAAAATTCTCAATTCACAAGTAAAATGTGTCTTCGGTGATTACAGATTTTGCCCATTAGGGCGATAGGAGATGACAGCTGGTGTTCACAAAGTTCTGTCTCCGCCTCTAGCTCCTCCCCCTCCATAGAGTTTTAAAAGCACCAATTGTCATTGCCTGTGTCAGTAATGGGAGAAATCTGTCTTCGCTGAACACAAATTTTACCCATTATTTGAGATTGAAAGATCAGTTCAGGAGGAGAAAGAAGCAGATTTCTCTGATACGATCTATTATAAAGCTACTTATTTTCATGTGCAGTAATCACTTATTAAATAAAATGGTTAATTTTTATATTAAAATATTCTAGGAACCCACATATCTAAGAATCCATGTAATATACGGGAAAAAAAGAATATGAGAAGAGTTACAACCATGAATGGATCTACACGCAGTCTATGTCCCCCTCTAAGGCTGAGACTACAATTTTTGCACTGTATATCCTCCCTCATGGACAATCCCTTTAAGTCATATCCAGTATTATTGTTACACATTTGGAATTAACTTGGCATTGTGACATTTGGACTGTAGATCAGCCTGGAAGTGTGAAATGCACTGCAGCAAAAAAAGAATGTTATTTCTTTGTTTATTTTTTTTTTTTAAATTGTGAAAAGTCTTTTCAGAGGGTCATTTATTATTCAACCCCTCAACCCACCATAATTCTGTTTGGTTCCCCTAAAGTATTAAGAAGTAGTTCAGGCACAAAGAACAATGAGCTTCACATGTTTGGATTAATTATCTCTTTTTCCAGCCTTTTCTGACTATTTAAGACCCTCCCCAAACTTGTGAACAGCACTCATACATGGTCAACATGGGAAAGACAAAGGAGCATTCCAAGGCCATCAGAGACAAGATCGTGGAGGGTCACAAGGCTGGCAAGGGGTACAAAACCCTTTCCAAGGAGTTGGGCCTACCTGTCTCCACTGTTGGGAGCATCATCCGGAAGTGGAAGGCTTATGGAACTACTGTTAGCCTTCCACGGCCTGGACAGCCTTTGAAAGTTTCCTCCCGTGCCGAGGCCAGGCTTGTCCGAAGAGTCAAGGCTAACCCAAGGACAACAAGGAAGGAGCTCCGGGAAGATCTCATGGCAGTGGGGACATTGGTTTCAGGCAATACCATAAGTAACGTACTCCACCGCAATGGTCTCCGTTCCAGACGAGCCCGTGAGGTACCTTTACTTTCAAAGCGTCATGTCAAGGCTCGTCTACAGTTTGCTCATGATCACTTGGAGGACTCTGAGACTGACTGGTTCAAGGTTCTCTGGTCTGATGAGACCAAGATCGAGATCTTTGGTGCCAACCACACACGTGACGTTTGGAGACTGGATGGCACTGCATACGACTCCAAGAATACCATCCCTACAGTCAAGCATGGTGGTGGCAGCATCATGCTGTGGGGCTGTTTCTCAGCCAAGGGGCCTGGCCATCTGGTCCGCATCCATGGGAAGATGGATAGCACGGCCTACCTGGAGATTTTGGCCAAGAACCTCCGCTCCTCCATCAAGGATCTTAAGATGGGTCGTCATTTCATCTTCCAACAAGACAACGACCCAAAGCACACAGCCAAGAAAACCAAGGCCTGGTTCAAGAGGCAAAAAATCAAGGTGTTGCAGTGGCCTAGTCAGTCTCCTGACCTTAACCCAATTGAAAACTTGTGGAAGGAGCTCAAGATTAAAGTCCACATGAGACACCCAAAGAACCTAGATAACTTGGAGAAAATCTGCATGGACGAGTGGGTCAAGATAACTCCAGAGACCTGTGCCGGCCGGATCAGGTCTTATAAAAGACGATTATTAGCTGTAATTGCAAACAAAGGTTATTCCACAAAATATTAAACCTAGGGGTTGAATAATAATTGACCCACACTTTTATGTTTAAAATTTATAAAAATTTAACTGAGCAACAAAACTTTTTGGTTTGTAAGATTTATGCATCTGTTAATAAATCCTGCTCTTGTTTGAAGTTTGAAGGCTCTAACTTATTTGCATCTTATTAAACCTGCTAAATCTGCAGGGGGTTGAATACTACTTGTAGGCACTGTAGATGATATTCTTGAGCTGCAGTGCATTAAATGTAACCGTGACCTACAGTACCATCCTCACATTATAATTTATCTTTATTGCACAGATTTTGTTCCCAGACACTAGGGAATGGAACGACTTGTCACAGATGGCCGTGTGCAGAACCAGCTTATTACAACTTATTCTTAATACCAGTGCCATACCGGGAAAATCACCCAGCCAGCAAATATGTCACAGCAAAGTCACAAGGAAATAACATATATTAACAAAGGTTAAAATAATATTGTTGGTTTTTTTTCAAAGGGATTCATTTATCATTAAAGGGAATCTGTCAGCAGGTTTTTGCTATTTAATCTGAGACAACATGATGTAGGGACAGAGAACCTGATTCCAAAGATGTGTCTCTGGCTTAGCTGCTTGCTGTAGTTTCAATACAATCAGTGTTTTATTAGCAGGAGATTATCATTAGAGGACTAGTTGTCACGTGCAGACAAGTCAGGCTAATCTGTTTAACCACTCCCCCACCACTGATTGGCAGCCTGCACACAGTAAGATGCTAATCAGGGGTGTGGGTGGGGTTTACTCAGCTCAGCATTTGAGCACTGCTACATCTCTAGCAGATTAAAATGGGATTTTATCAAAACTGCACCAAGAAGTCCAGTGAGTATTACATTGCTGAAATCAAGGTCTCTGCCCCTACATTTTGCTGCTCTTGTATTACATATAAAACTTGGTGACAGATTTATGTAGTGTGCTATAGCCAACAGAGAGCAAATTAGCTCCTCTCCAACAGCAGGAAGTATGCTGGTTCTCTCTCTTGGGTAGAGAGCTTATTTGCATACTTTTTTTTCCAGGGTGCACTGCATTGACTAGAAGTCTCCGTTCACCATATTTTTATCTGCAGGATGAAACTGTATCTCCCTTGACATTAATCAAAGCAAATTAGTTCTCCTCCAGGAAGAAAAAAGTAGGTCCTGTTTTATGGCAGAGAGTTTATTTGCATACATTTTTTCCCAGGGCCTATATGTTTTCCCACATATGAATGCTGAGACAGCTGTCTGTGGATGGAGGGGTTTGTCTACATATGCTAAGTCATGTGGTGAGGCTCATTATAGGGTCAAACATTGAAATATAGCAGCTTCCTCCATTAGGTGGCACAAGAGAGTCAGCCCTATACATCTTAGGGGATAGCTAATTTGCATAGCTTCTTCCCAGGGAGCATTTCCTGGGCTATATTTTTCTCAGCCCCAGCTATTGGTCTCCCTAATGAGAAGCAGTCCATCTACCGCTTCCAACGCCAAAATATTTTCAGAATCCGTCCTTTCCTCAAACTTCAATCTACTAAAATGTTAGTGCATGCCCTCATCATCTCCTGCCTTGACTACTGCAATATCCTCATCTGTGGCCTCCCTGCTAAAGGTGCTTCACACTGCGTTTTGGCATCCATTCATTGGGCCCATTGGGGTTACTTCATAATCCCCTTAAAAATGGGACTCGGGCGTATGCGCTGACAGGGCCATAGACTATAATGGTGCCGACAGGGTGAACGTGTGCACTGTCATGTATCATTTTCCGGTGGGTACGCCTACTAGAGACAGACACCCAGAAGTAGTAGACTGCATCTGGGTGTCCGTCTTCTGTACGCATACACACCAGAAAATGATGTATGACAGAGCACACCTTCGCCTCATTGTAATCTGTGGCTCCGTCTGCGCATACGCTTGAATTCTGTTTTGCGTGGGGTTTAGGACATAAGTCCCAACTTAACCAATAAACAGGTGCCAAAATGCAGTGTGACTAATCCACCTCTCTCCTCACTGCTCCTCTGCTTCTCCTTCTCCCCTCTGGAAATCCTTTCGTTGACTCCCAATTCCCCAAAGTATCCAGTTCAAACTGCTAACACTGACTACAAAGCTGTCCATAATCTGTCCCCTCTGTATATCTCCGAACTATTCGCCCGATATCTTCCAACAGGTAGTGTCCAGTCTTCCCAAGACCTCCTACTCTCCTCCACACTCATACATTCTTCAGCCAATCGCCTTCAGAACGTCTCCCGAGTGTCCTCAATCCTCTGGAATTCTGTGCCGCAACACATCCGACTATCTGCCACAATCGAAACCTTCAGACTAAACTTGAAAACCCACCTCTTCAGGAAGGCTTACAGCCTGCAATGACCCCTTGAAATCTTACCACCACTGCAGCGGCCACCTCACCACCACCATATCTGTCACCTTACCACCACTGGATCTGTCACCTCACCACCACCAGATCTGTCACCTCACCACCACTGGAGCTGCCACCTTACCACCACTGGAGCTGCCACCTCACCACCACCAGATCTGTCACCTCACCACCACTGGAGCTGCCACCTCCCCACCACTGGAACTGCCACCTCACCACCACCAGATCTGTCACCTCACCACCACCAGATCTGTCACCTCACCACCACTGGAGCTCCCACCTTACCACCACCAGATCTGTCACCTCACCACCACCGGATCTGTCACCTCACCACCACTAGAGCTGCCACCTCACCACCACTGGAGCTGCCACCTCACCACCACCAGATCTGTCACCTCACCACCACTGGATCCCAGCTTTGTATTTTCTGTGGTGCCCCCATACCATATTATCTCAGATCTGTCACCTCACTACCACCGGATCTGTCACCTCACCACCACTAGAGCTGCCACCTCACCACCACTGGAGCTGCCACCTCACCACCACCAGATCTGTCACCTCACCACCACTGGAGCTGCCACCTCACCACACTGGAGCTGCCACCTCACCACACTGGAGCTGCCATCTCACCACCACCAGATCTGTCACCTCACCACCACTGGAGCTGCCACCTCACCACCACTGGAGCTGCCACCTCACCACCACCAGATCTGTCACCTCACCACCACTGGAGCTGCCACCTCACCACCACCAGATCTGTCACCTCACCACCACTGGAGCTGCCACCTCACCACACTGGAGCTGCCACCTCACCACACTGGAGCTGCCATCTCACCACCACCAGATCTGTCACCTCACCACCACTGGAGCTGCCACCTCACCACCACTGGAGCTGCCACCTCACCACCACCAGATCTGTCACCTCACCACCACTGGAGCTGCCACCTCACCACCACCAGATCTGTCACCTCACCACCACTGGAGCTGCCACCTCACCACACTGGAGCTGCCACCTCACCACCACTGGTGCTGCCACCTCACCACCACTGGATCTGTCACCTCGCCACCACCGGAACTGCCAAAATCCCTCTTGACTGTAATTTATATTTGTATGTAACTCCTCCTCATCTACAGCACCATGGAACCATTGGTGATCTAAAAATAAGTAATAATAATAAAGGATATAGTTCATGATTTTGTCATAGGTATTGGCCCTAATAACTAAGTCTGGGTCATCTGCAAATATGGCTGACACTGCGCTTCAGGTAGAGACACAAAGATCATAGACTCTCCATCAATTATCCGGTAGCCTCATTCTTTCTCTGAATGACCCAACAATGTGTGTTACGTGGACAGCCCATCATTTTGAATGTGTAATGCTTCATTCATCCTGTGGTGGCGCTACAGGGAAATGGAACACTTGCTGTCAGGTTCCTAACCAGATTGCTATGCTTCCATCATGGATTATCAGAATGCTTGAATTACTGAATACTGGATTGAATGCAGTCTATCAGCACAAACTGACTGTTCAAACCAAGCACATGCCCTTAGTGCGCCCTTGTCATTTCCAATAACAGTTTAGTGGATACTTTCCCACCTACTTGTTTTCCATATATCTTTGTCCTCCTCTGGATCCTGTAAAGCCAGAGTAGTCAATCGAGGGAAAAAGAGGAAAAACAAGAGCGTGTGTACTGATGGACTCTATTTTGTGCTGATGGACTCCATTTAAAGGGAATTTTAGGTTTATAATGTATCAATGTCTTGTTTGTGTCAAACGGGCAACAAAAATTCTTGCAAATCTACAGGCAAGAAATGTTGTTTACTTCGAGCTCTGAAGATATTTTCCAACATCTCAGTCTTGGCAGCAAACATTCACATTGAAAGCAAAGTATGAGAAACATCAGCTAACAAGCAATTGCCCGAGTTTTGCAATGTGATCTTGGGAATACTATAATTTCCTAAACTGATTGAAAAATGTGAAGGTTTTTGAGGTTACGGCTCAGAAAATCCCGGACGCTCGGTCATTACATGTGTGTTGCAAAACACTTTCAATAAAAGAAAGACGAGAGTGCGAGGAAATGGGCATCGGAAAATGTGCTCACAGGCTGATTCCAGTCTTCTTCTGATGCCACCTTCTTCTCGCCATCAGCAATTGTATGAACCGGCGACATCATCCTCGGAGATAAATCCTGCTGTTGTGTTCTTACATCGAGTCATACTTGCGGTTTATGACTAAGTGTGCTTAGTCCAAATTGCTATTTATTTTCTCACAATAACAGGGACTGGGGACATTTGGTGATTTTTTTGGATGTCTACTTAGTTATAGCTTCTAAATCCATCAGTTTTCCTCTTATCTCTGTCTTCACATATTTGCACACCCCTTGCTGGTCCAGTATCTGAAAAGAGCACAGTTTGCTAATTTGGATTCGGGGGGAATATTTGGGGATTTGAAACGTGTCCATTTTTACACCACGTTTCTTCTTGGCTCTCTCTACACGTTTGTACATCTTCTGCTGGTTCAGAGTCTGTATAGACCATAGTTATCTAATTTGGATTTTGATAAGAGCAGTGTTTATGCCACTTACTGCCAAAACTGTAAATGCATCTGCCAGAATGAAGTCCATAATGAGACATCAACTAAGCCAAGTCAGGGTGGATCAATCAGAAGAGCGATGAAATGGCAGCAACCAGATTCTTCATCGTAACTCAAAATCAGCACAATATACCTTGTCACCATTGGGTAGAGGGATCCTCTGGAAAATCCTAGCACCTTATCACCCTTGGACAAGATGGCCCACCAACGCTGCCACTTCACACCCTTTAGAGCAGTGATCTCCAACCTTTCTGACCTCAAGAACCACATTCAGCTCTGAGAGAGGGTCACGAGCCACATCCCGAGTAGTGATATCCAGCTCCTGCCTCCTCCTCCACAGGAGTGACACCCAAAGTCCACATTAACGGTGTAATGACAGCCAAAGCTTCCCCACAGAAATCACACTAAAGCAGAATACTTATATTTAGGGATTCCCACCTTACCCTCTTTCAGTATTTTTGCTTCAAGCTCCTCCACCCAATCTCATCTAGCCTCAAGCACCCCCTTTACCATCCTGTGTCCAGCTCAGCCCTTAATTTGTCTCTCCAACCTCAAAGCCACTATAAGTGTGTCCAGATCTGCTCCTCTATGTGGGTCTACAAACAAAATTCACCATCTGGAGACCTGCTCTACATAACTGTTTGCTTGACCTGGTGCTAATTCACCAAGTTGGCAGACAGTCGCGAACCACTCATCATGGTCTCACGAGCCATAGGTTGGGGATCTATGGCGTAGAGAGAGGAGCAACATGATACCTGGTGATAGTAGTAGTTAGACATTCCTTTCCCAAGATCAAATATTTAGCTTCCTGTCCTATTCCTGTATCCATATATCCTGGTCATGGTTCAGTGACTTGTTGGCACACAGAACCGGTGGTACATGCCTATATAGTCCCCCAAAATGTCCATGCATGACAGGGAAGTTGGCCAAACTTAGTGTTTTCACAGAATAGCCAAGTATTTAATATGTATGATGGTGTCCTGACTCTCTTCAATGGCAGATGGTGGAGAAAAAAAAACAGATCAATATGTTGGATGTTAACATGCCTGACCCTTTGTTACATCGAGCCATTAGCTTAAGCCAAAGGTTTCCATCAGGGTTTTATTCCTTTGTCTTCATTGAAAACCTATCCATGCTCTTTAGAGGAGACCTTGTATATAGATGTGGGAGTTGGAATGAAGGCCATGAGGACATTTGTTCACCCTCAGCCTAAAATACATGGATATGTTTAGCTATGCCCCTGAAGTTGTATAGATTACCAAAGTCTATATAAAAGTAGACTTGGAGTTAGTCTGGGCTGGTTTTCTCCTTTTGATTCACCCCACTGGGTTTCTCTGTCGGAATACCCTGAGTTAACATTACATCATGTTCCAACATGAACCTGTCTGAGATATGTCATCGGCGCTGAAAAGTGATGTAGACCATACCAAACACCATTTCTCAACTAGTGAGAGCAAACACTGAAATAAAAACCTCCCACAGAACGTGAACCCTCCACCCGGACCCAAGAGCAAAATAATGAATCCAAGAGAATTTCTAACGCCAAGATAGAAAGAAATGAATCATATATCAATCACCACTCCACCAGAGCCACATCTGTATTGAGTTTTCATGACCTCAGATGGGATTTCTCCAGGTACTTCACTTTTCCCACACACTTCAAAAACATGTTGGGTCTAATTGGTGTATTGTTACACAGATATATTATAACAGGAGGACTAAGACCCGTCTCTGCCTGGCGTCAAAAGCCATACGTGGAGAGAAATGTAAACTTCTAAACCTGAAGGGGGCATTAACACTGGTCTGCCGACTGCCAGGCCCTCTGGTATTGGCATATTGCCGGAGTTTTTGCTTTTTGGATATTTTTGCCAACCCAGTATTGGCACCTTAGTAGTGGTGTGTTACCTACTGATGACTGGGACCGATGACCTGGTACTAAAGTGTAGCAACCACCTCAACTCTTATTATTAACAATTGTATATCAGAATGATTGAGACATTTTCTAGCACTGTTCTTAGATTATAATAAGCATTGAGGTCTTATTTGGTCACTATGTGTTGGTATTATTTCAGCACTCTATGGTGGCACTGTTACTTAGGCACTATTCTGTGTATTATTTTCGTAGAGTTTGCTAGTGAAGGTACTGTAGCATTGTGATATAGGAAACTTAGTGGCACTGTTACTTCTTAAAGAGAGCTCTAATTTAAGCTCTGTATGTTGGTGTTGTCGTATTATTTCAGCACTTTTTTGCGGCATTCACTCATTATGTGGTTCTGCAACTTAGAACAATGGATTCATTTATTTTTATAAAGCTTGTGGTGGCCTTGTGATTTAGACAACTGTTTGGCACAGTTCTTTGTACATGGTGTTGTTATTTGGTCATGGTATGTCGGTTTTACCTGAGCATTATATGGCGGTATTCTCTGCTTCTAAAACACTATGCAGAATTTTATTTTTCTAGCGTCAGTTAGTGATGGTACTATATCATTCCGATTTAAGCAATTGTCTGGCACTGGTATTTAGTCAGGTGTTACTTGGGCATCATGTGATCATTAGACATATTTGTGCACCCCATATCAAGGTGGGGGGTGCCAGCAAAATACATAGTACCCCATCTCTGTGGGGTCAGACACGGCGGGTGGTGGTTTAGGGTGGTTCAATTACTATGCACAAAGGATGTCTGTATAAAGTGACTGCAATAATAAAACCATTAAAAGGCTTTAGAAAAATATCTGGATGGAGTCTGCACCGAATATTTCCTAAGAGTGGTCAACCGCTGGGAAATAATCTACATTCCACTGCTGCAGTAACGGTATGTCAAGGCGGCCGTGCCAGCAGCGTAATAAGCAGAATAGATCTGACATTAGGTAAAGGTTTTGCAGATTTCTGAGAAATAACGTGTCTGTGACATGGCATAACCGATTTGGAAAGGGATAAAGCTCCACAGCAGAAAATACTTAATGCAACATGATAAAACCATTTTATTGTCTGCGAGATATTTATTGGCCCGAATGCAGGACGTCTAGACGTTTCATCCAAGTCGTGTAGATATTCACCCCCTCTGCATTCCATGAGCATAAAAATTCACGGCTGTGCCCTTGGCCTCGACATTGGTATTAAACTGAAGGTGGGAACGACCGGGTGGTCAAACCGTGGAGGGGAAAAAAAATCACGTGATCATGTAATAGCTGCACACGCTGAAGAAATACCAGAATCATATGCTTTTCTTAAAGGGATCTGGCATTGGCCAAATAG